>NC_089220.1:62498314-62845016 GCF_963924675.1 Phocoena phocoena | reverse complement strand
AGAGTTAAAGGGACTGTGTTTTAGAAATAAAATTAAGTAGGAGTACAGAGATGGTGAGAAATGATCCATTTCTCCAAAGTACTTATAAGAAATGTATACACAAATATTATAAAAGTGTATGGAGTAACTGACAAGTTCTTAGATATTTTAGTTTTAGTTCTCCCTAAAATTACAAATGCTCATAAAAGCAAATTTCTTGTATGAAATTTGGCTTTCCAAGCTAACTAGAAAATAAACAATGACCCAAGCAAACAGCAACCGCCAACGTACTTTTGATTCAAAGACACAAAGTAGAAAGTAAAAGAAATAGAAGAAGATGCTATGCAAACAGTAACCAAGAGGGCCAGCATAGCTATACTAATATTAAACTTTTACATAAAAATGTTATAGGGAGTTCACAGAGAGACATCCTGGGGTGGAGTGGGGGGTTGGTTTGGGTTCCTTTTTCCTTTATGTGTATGTCATTAATCTGACAATTCTCCCTCCTCCCCACTGGCCTGTCCCCATTCCTCGTATTTGTACGGTTCAAGCAATAAAGACACTCATTTCAGGAAAAAAAAAGTTATAAAAGATAAAGATATAATTCATAATGTTAAAGGTCCTTATAACAGGAAGATATGAAAATTAAAAACATATGCACCCAACTACAGAGCTTCAAAATACATGAAGCAAAATCAGACAGAATTGAAGGCAGAAATAGCTATTTCTATAATCATAGCTGGAGACTTCAATACCTCACTTCCAATAATGGACAAACAACTAAGAGAATATCAACAAGGAAACAGAAGACTTGAACAATAGTATAAAATACCTAAAGAACACTCCACCAACAGTAGCAGAAAAACACATTCTCCTCAAGCAAACCTGGAATATCTTTCAGGATAGACCATATGGTAGGCCACAGAACAAGCCTCAATACATTTGAAATAACTGAAACCATGCAAAGTATGTTTTCTAATCATAATAGAATAAAATTAGAAATCAATAAAAGAAGAAAATTTACAAATATGTAGAAATGAAAAGATATACTCCTAAATAAGTGATGGGTCAAAGAATAAATCTCAAGGGAAATTAGAAAAAAAATCCTTAGAGATGAATGAAAATGAAAATATAATACAACAAAACTGATGGCATGCAGGTAAAGCAGGGCTCATTGGTAAATTTATGCACATAAATGCCTATATTAAAAAAAAGAAAAAGATCTCACATCAAAAACTAAACCTTCCACCTTAAGAAACTAGAAAAAGAAGAACAACTAAACTCAAAGCAAGCAGAAAGAGGACAATAATAAAGACTAGTGTGGAAATAAATGAAACAGAACAGAAAAACAAGAGAAAAATTTTAAATTGGTTCTTTGAGATGTTAAACAAAATCAACCTATAGCCAGAATGAGCAAGAAAAGAAATACTGAATTTATTAAAATCAGGAATGAAAGGAGAGACATCACTACATACCTTATAGAAACAAAAAGGATTATTAAGGAATACTATCAACAATTGTATGCCCAAAATCAGATAGTTAGATTAAATGGACAAATTCTTAGAAAGACACAAACTATTAAAACCAACTCAAGGGAAAATAGGCTATCAGAATAGTTCAATAACAACTAAAGAAACTGAAATAGTATTCTGATTGAAAAGGAAGTAGTAAAACTACTTCCACTTGCAGATGAGATGACTCTGTATATAGAAAATCCTAAGGAATCCACTAAAAAGCTATTAGAGCTAATAAATGACTTCAGAAAGGATTCAGGATATAATATCAACATAAGAAAATCAACTGTATTTTTATAAACTAACATGAACAATCCAAAAACAAAATTAAGAAAGCTATTTCTTTTATAATAGCATCAAAAATAATAAAAATACTTAGGTATATATTTAACACAAGTAACAACTGATACTCTGAAAGCTACATTGTTGAAAAAAATTAAAGATCTTAAAAAAATACCACATTCATGGACTGAAAAACTTAATATTGTTAAGATAATATTTCCTAAATTGATCTACAAATTTAATGCAAGTGCTGTCAAAGTCCCAGCTCCCTTTTTTTGTAGAAATTGATAAGCTGATCCTAAAATTCACAGGAAAATGCAAATAGTCAAAATAATCTTGAAAAAGAAGAACAAAGTCAGAGGACTCATAATTCCCAATTTTAAAACCTACTACAAAACTACAGCGCTCAATGGACTGTGGTACTACCACAGCAGAAACATATAGCTCTATGTGGAATAGAATCTTGGGTCCTGAAATAAACCTTTATGTTTATCATCAATTGCTTTTTGCAACGGTACCAAGCCAATTCAATGGGGAAAAAAATAGTGTTTTCAGCAAACGGTGCTGAGGGAACTGGATATCTACAATGCAGTTGTAGATATCCAATGAAGTTGGATTCTTACCTCATACCATATACAGAAATTAAATTTAAAAGCATCATAGACCTAAAAATAAGGTCTAAAACTATGAAAGTCTCATAAAGAAGTTTACACAACTATAAAATGTCTGTGTAAAAGCTACATGAATGTTCACAGTAGCATTATTCATAAGAGCCGGAAAGTGAAACTAATGCAAATGTCCATCAAGAGATGAATGGATAAACAAAATAAAGGATATTCACACAATGGGATATTATTCAGGAATAAGAAGAAATGAAGTGCTGACACATGCTGCAACATGGATGAATTTTGAAAACACTGTGCTAAGAAGCCTGCCACAAAAGACCACATATGTTTGATTGCTATTACATGAAATATCCAGAATAGGCAAATCTATAGAGACAGAAAGTAGATTAGTGTTGTCCAGAGATGGGGAGTAGGGGGTGATGTTTGGGGGTAATAGAGAGTGACTGGTAATGGGTATGAGGTTTCTTTTAAGAAAATATTCTAAAATTAGATTGCTGTTATAGTTGTCTGTGAATATACTAAAAACATGTACACTTTAAATGAGTGAATCTTATGGTATGTGAATTACATCTCAATAAAGCTGTTAGAATTTAAGTTGGAAGTATGACCTACTATGTGTAAATTCTGATCCTGGCAGAAAGGGGACCTCTGTGTTCTCAATTTCCTAGGTAAAGGGCTATCAGCTAGAACTCATAAATCACAATTTATAAAATTGAGAAGAGTTGCATAGAAATGTTCACCTAATACTATATAAATCAAAAAGAGGAATACACGAGCCATATAGGAAAAATTAGAAAATAAATCTTTAAAATGCAAAAGTAAAAATGAAATCACCTTTATATTATCTGTCCTTTTTAAAATTTGAAAAAGCAGAGTTTAGCTGCTCTTTTATATCAAATTTAAATTTTTCAGCATTCCTTCTTATTTTTCTACTTACTAACTACTTCTACTAAATGCTTGGTATATATTGATTGCCATTAGATTAGTATGTACCACAATAGTGAATGAGGTAAAAAGATTAGAAAAAATGAGATTACTGAACTTGCAGCCATAAATATTTTACAGTATGTCCAGTACTGGCAAAATATTATGAGCTTACTACTGGAAAGTTCAAAGTGAAATATGCTAAGTTATAAGCACTTCTGATTCCCTGTATATACACTGCAATAGAAATAATAATACAAATAATTTGGAGATTTGAAATTTAAAAATCTGATTGTTCAACCATGAGGAATAGGAATCAGTTAATCTAGTCAAAGAAAACAAAGGATCTATAAATGGTCTGGAGAGATAAGACTATAAAGAAAGTAACTTTTCATTTTCTTCCGCCCTAATCCTCCAGACAAGTAATCAGGTTTGTTTCCAGGTTCTTGGCTTAAGAAGAAGCTCAAAGTTGCCTTACTGTCAGATAATTAGAATTAATTTTTATCTGAACCCAATATGTTAGAAAAAGAAACTTGTTTTCATTATTTAATTTGTTTAAAAAAGCAAAATAAATGTCATGTGTTCATGTGGTGTACAATATCAGAAAGAAAACCTATGCTGTCTCAAGGAAGATGTCCTTCATATATTCCAGGTACATATGAGAATGGAAGTAGTTTAGCAGGAGCCAAGAAGTAGAAAAGCATAAGGTAATGTAAAGAAACCATGAATAGCCAAGACTGGCTGGTATGGCCTGAGTTCTAGACTAAGGAGTCTGGTCAGGCACTGGGAAGTCACTAAGGAATAAAATAAAAATTTTACTTTAGAAAAATTATTCTCGTGGTGAATATTGTCTAGACGGTGAAGAGTTAGAAGATGAGAGAGTTGTTTTAACTCTCTCCGAAAGAAGTAATAAGGACATGAATCAAGAAGTTGGGAGTAGGAAAAGCAAAGAAGAGATAGAAGTGAGAAATAATAAGAAGAAAGAACTGACATAATGATAAACACTAAGGGCAAGGGAAAGGAAATGGTCAAGTGTGGGTGACACTGAAATGGTACTTCTGAATATAATGGAGAAAATAAGGAGGAGGATGTTACTTGGGAAAGAACTGATGACCTGGAAACAGAAGTAAGGAGGCAGGGAAAAAATTGTAATAAGCAGCTACAAAATCATGACTGAGAATTAAGAGATAGGAGTACATGTGCAGAAAAGAATGGGGTTGAGAAGATATGAGAGATATCCCAGTGAGAAGGAAAACTATGTTAGGGGAGAAGGCAGCAGAAAATGAGCGAGTGAAGACAAACTAGAAATAACTAGTTTAGCAGGAGCCAAGTAGAAAAATATTAGGTAATGTAAAGAAACCATAAATAGCCAAGATTGGCTGGTATGGCCTGAGTTCTAGACTAAAGAGTTTGGTCAGCCATTTGGAAGTCACTAAGGAATAAAATAAAAATTTTACTTTAGACAGTTTTACTTTAGAACAAAGTAATTTAACACGACTTTAGAAGCCAGGGGAAAAGAACATTTTAAAGAGAGAACAGACAACAGTACTGAACTTTTAGGGGATATAATACTCAGGAGTTCTTAGGGCAGAAACTATTCTGTATTATATTGTAATGAGTATACATGTCATTATACATTTGTTAAAACTCATACAATGTACAACACCAAGAGTGAATCTAATATAAACTTCAGTTAATAATAATATATCAATATTGGCTCATCAATTTTAACAAATGTACCATACTGATACAAGATAAAAATAATAGGGGTAACTATGTATTGGGGGAAAGAGGGTATGTAGGAATGCTCTGTATTTTGCAATTGATTATCTTGTAAATCTAAAACAGCTGTAATTTTTTAAGTGCCTATTAAATTAATTGAATTTAATTAATTAGATCAATCAAGGAGGCTGGAGAGGATGGAGAAAACTTTAGACATGGTGGTCAGGATACTAACCTTCAAAAGGATAGTTTCAGTAGAACAGTAGAGGTCTGAGAATACATGGTGAGCAAGACAGCAAAAGAGGTATGATTTGTGCCCTCAATGACTTTGCTATCATCTAGTACCAAAGATAAATTATTATGGGGAAGAATTAGGATATGAGAACTCAGAGACTACTTATAGCGTTTTAATTTTATAACTGTCTTGGAAAGAATATCTAAGAAATAATAATAATATTAATACAGTGTGATAAATACTATGACAGCAGAGTGTTATTGGGATCTCTGAAAGCCCATGGAAGGATATCCAAACATAGGGTGGAAGGAACTGGGGAGGAAGGTAAAGGGTTAGCGGTAGCTTAGGGAAAGGCTTTTCAGAAAAAATGATGTTTAAGCTGAGACTAAAACAATGGACAGGATCTACACTCAGAAAAAATTTAGAGCATAAGACTATTTCATTGTTAAATAATAAAGAATAAAACTCAGACAGATAACATTCAATTCTAGAAGAAAAAGAAAAATATAAAGCTTATAAACAAGAAATAACAGTAATTAAAGAGTTAAAAAACAGAACATAATAGAATATGATAAATGAGAAACTGTTTCTCTGAAAAGATTAAGTAGATTCTTTGCATCCAGAAAAAAAAAGCCCACTGTAATGGTGGTGCATAATTCACTTACAAATATAGCTTAAAAGTTAAAAATCATTTTAAAAGAAACCATAATTACAATAATTTGTTATTTAATACATAATACAAAAAAGATGGAAATTGTAACACCAATAACCTAAAATGTGAGGGAAGAAGTAAAAGTATAAAGGTTCTGTATGCTGTATATAAAGCAAATACTAATAGAAAAGGAAATAAACAGCAATACAGTAATAGTTGGGGGTTTTAATATCCCACTCTCAATAATGGACAGATTATCCAGACAGAGACTGAAAAAGGAAACAGTGGATTTGAACAACACTATATACCTAACAGACATACACAGAACATTCTGTCCAACAGCAGCAGAATATACACTCTTTTCAAGTGCACATGGAACATTTTCTAGGATAGATAATGTGTTAGGATGCAAAACAAGTCTCAACAAATTCAAGAAGCTAGAAATTATATCAAGCATCTTTTCCAAACACAATGGAATTAAAGTAGAAATCAATAACAAGAGAAAAGCCAGAAAGTTCACAGACACATAGAAATTAAACGGCACACTACTGAACAACCAATGGATGAAAGAAGAAATCAAAAGGGAAATTTAAAAAAGATCTTGAGACAAACAAAAATAGAAATACACACTGAAAGTGTGAAGTATAGCAAGTTCCAAGAGGGAAGTTTGTAATGATAAACACGTACATTAAGAAAAAAAGATCTCAAATAAACAGCTTAACTTTATACCTAAAGGAACTAGAAAAAGTAGAATAAACTATCCCAAAGTTAGCAGAAAAGGGGAAATAATAAAGATTAGAGCATAAATAAATAAAATAGAGAATAGGAAAATAGAAAATATGAAGCAAACCAACAGTTGGTTCTTTGAAAAGATAAACCAATTGAGAAATAAATGGTATTGGGAAAACTGGACATTCACATGCAAAAGAATTAAACTGGACCCTTGTCTTACACCACTCACAAAAATTAACTTGAAATGGATTAAAGACTTAAATCTAAGACCTGAAACCATAAAACTCTTAAAATGAAAATAAAGGGTAAGCTCCTGGACATTGGTCTTGTCTATGATTTTATGGATATAACACCCAAAGCTCAAGCAACAAAAGCAAAAGCAAAACAAAAATAAACAAGTGGGATCACATCAAACTAAAAAGCTGCACAGCAAAAGAAAGGATAAACAAAATGAAAAGGTAACTGACAGAGTGGAAGAAAATATTTGCAAATTACATTTCTGATAATGTAAGAAACTCATACAACTCAATTGCAATAAAACACTTATAATACAATTAAAAAATGGGCAAAAGACATGAACAGACGTTTTTCTAAAAATGATATTCAAATGGCCAAGAAGTACATGAAAAAGTACTTAACATCACTAGTCATCAGGAAAATGGAAATGAAAAACCACACTGCAATATCACCTCACACCCAGTAGAATGGCTATTATCAAAAAGACAAGCGATAAGTGTTGGAGGGGATGTGGAGAAAAGGTAACCCTCGTGCACTGTTGGTGGAAATGTAAACTGGTGCAGTCAACTCTGTAAAAAGTATGGAGGGTCCTCAAAAAATTAAAAATAGAACTACCACGTGATCTGGCAATCTCACTTCTGGGAATAAATCCAAAGGAAATGAAAACACTAACTGGAAAAGATATCTGCACCCCTGTGTTCACAGAAGCATTATTTACAATAGCCAAGGTATGGAAACAATCTAAGTGTCCACCAATGGATGAATGGATTAAGAAAATGTGGTATTTACAATGGGATTCAACCATAAAAAAGAAGGAAATCCTGGCATTTGAGACAACATGATTGAACCCTGAGGGCATTATGCTAAGAGAAATAAGTCAGACAGAGAAAGACAAATATTGCATGTTCAACTAGGAGAACTCCCACAATAAATACAAAAGTTAATCCTTAACACATACACATACGTAAAAGAGCTCTTACAATTAAGAAAAATTCCTAAATAGAAAAACAGAAAAAGGACACTAAGAGAGAATTTAGAAATTCTTTACAAATATATGAAAAATATTAACCTCACTAGTAATTAAAAACTATAAATTAACAAGATACCATGATTTGCCCCTCAAATTATAAAGGTTAAGAAAATGTCATCAATATCTTTTGCTGGACAGGCTGAAGTTATGCAACATTGGTAGGATTAGAAATCAGTACTTAATGGAAAGCAATTTTATATATGGCCTGAAATAAGTCCTTATGCTTTGACCTAATAATTCTATTTCTAGGAATCTATTCTAGGGCAAAAAATTAAAAACAACTCAAATGGCCAAAAATCATAGAACTTGGTGCCATAGAATTTTTTTTGAAGAATATCAAAATGGCTGAGAAAATGCTAATATAGAGTTTTTTAAAAGACATACTTACTATACATTACTATGATTCCAGTTTTGTAAAACAAACAAAAATCATACATATGTCTATCAAAAAGAAAGACTGAAAATATATAAAGAAATGCTAACAAGTCTTATGAATAACAATAGCTTTATTTTTCTGTTTTCTATAATCAAAGAAATTATACATTATTTAAAAAAATTATTCTGAGAAAAGCTAAAAACAACAAAAACCAGTTAGGAATGACAGGAAATGAATAAAAAAAATATTTTTCTATAAATTTGGTAGTAAAAGGCATGAAAGGGATGTACTATAGCTTTGTTTTAAAGGCAGATAACAAATATGCTTATGGTAAGAGAAGTAAGTAGAAATACAAGATAAAGAAGGGATAACTTTTTGAAGATCCTATAGCAGGCTGAGAAAGTAGGAAGCAGAAGTATATAAAGAAAAAAAGGCTTTTCGGAAAGTGAGCAAGAGAAGATGGCTCAATACAGAAAATTTTAAAAGATGAAGATGTAAGGCCTATTTGTTTTGATGTGGGAAAGGTCTGAATCATCTTCACTTTGCATTCCTGTAGAATAGTGATGGCAGGGTGAATGGCTTGTTACAAACTAGTTTCCCAATTGTCAGAATCACTGGATTTAATTAATGAACATATGTGACTAACCTGTGTTAAAATGTGAATGTGTGGAGGAAGAAGAAAGGTTAAGAACTACTGTTCTAGCAGATTGTCTTTCACATAGGTCAAACCTTTGAAGTGAATTCTTATGAGGTTAGAGTAGAGATGACCTTCTGACTATAATGCTAGGCTTGAGGAACAAAGAAGTGGTTTATAACCATTACTCTGAGAAGTAAAGTAAAAGTGAACAAGGGATAAAAAATGTGCCAAACAGCAGAGATGGCATTGTTGAAGTAAAGGTGCATGAATATACAGTAACTCTCTATATCACACTGGTTTGATAATTTTTCTAGTAATATACTGCTGCCCAGGAGTAGAGAAAGCAGTCGTTAGGAATGATTCTAATTAGAGAACTGGTTATGGAAATATATATACACACACACACATATATATGTGTGTATATATATACTTAAGCAGAAGAACAGTTTTGAGGGTGCAAGATAAGGCATTTTAAAAATGGTTGACAATATGTGAGTTTGCTGAACAGAAAGGTAAGTGGAATCAGAGCTGGGTGGACAAACTGACTGTGGGAACACGAAAAGCAAAAAACTGAAGACGAAAGTATAAAACACCAGTCGAGTGTTTATTATTTATAAACAATCCAAAGATACCAAACATTTAAATGCAGCTGTACGTTTTTCTAAAAATGGTATTTCTAAGGTATATATAAATGAAAAACAGTTTCTGCTCAGAAAGTTATAATTCAACAATACAGTATTATTCACACACGAACAGAGAAATAGCTGACAGGTGACAGAGATAAACCTGAAAATTTCCCAACAACTTACCACTGTCTTGAGTCCAAGTTCCTAAGTTCTCTAAGTAGTTTTTCATTTTTCTTCAGGAGATGAAAGCTCCTCCTAAATAGAGAGATTTATAAACATTTTCATCACGTTTGCAGAGAATGACATGACAGTTCTGGAAATACTTTCCAGTCTACTCATGCAACTCTTATACTTTTCTTGCCTTTTCATACTTCTAACACAAAGGAGAACAGACCCTAAAAAAAATGTAAAGAATATATGTCATTATTTCTACCCAGGTCCTCATACATTTCTGCTAGTGGATCATAATCTACTGGCCACTTAAATGTTTCCTTGCAGATGCTGTGAGTTTCCCAAACTCATATTCAGGAAAATGGATAAAAATACTTATAGGTTCCTTCTCAAGAGTTTCATAAATATATGTGAGAAAGTTGTTCCTCATGAGAAATAAAATATTCACAAAATCTAAATCATTACCAAATAAGGATGTGTAATCCAGATGGAATTTGTTTTTTTTCTTGTTTTACATTATATGTATTTTTCTACACTACAAAGCAGTGTGTACATTTTACCAAATACATTACATAGGTGCTAAATTACGTATAAATTATATTCATGAAATCAATGCTTGCTGTGGTAAAATATAGCTTCCCATCTTTAATTTTTCTCAAGAGACAATGTATGGACCATTCTACAGCAAAAGAGAGTAGAATGAATTTATATTAGTGGCAATTACCTGTACGTGGACATACCATAAGGCAAATTGTTTTCCTGATATAACATGGCTTTCCCATAAGGCAGAGGATACGCCCTTCTAATAAATGGAAGGGTTTAAACCAAGTAAGATTATAAACACTAGGTAAGCAAGTAGAATTCCAATTCAGTGCTTCACATGCATTTGAATTCCTTTAAGATTTATTCATCCAGTGATACCTGAGCTCCCCTTCTACTACAAACTGAACAAAAACAATACATTCAATAATGCTTCTTCTTCCACTTCCCTACAGCTTTTAGTATCATAGAAATTTTAAAAATCAATTTTAAAGATAAATTTAAAAATATTTTTAATATTTAAAAATATTAATAATGCTTTACACTAGTGTACAATTTTAGTATTTTATGTACATTATCTAATTTAATTCTTACCATCATGTGAGGTAGGAGTTATTTCCTCAATTTGCAGACTGTAACCCGAGGCTCAAAGTTTAAGTGACTCTAACCTGGATCTTTTGCTTTAAGTCTCATGCCTTTTCATTTAACTCCTACTTAACTTACTTCAAAACTGTGTGTGTACTGCAAGTTTTCAATGAGGTTTTGCAATAGGCATAAGAGAAAACAAAATTTTAAAAAATGAAATCCAGATTCTTTTCTTGATTTGATGCTAAATCCTGAGTTAATTTCTCTGATACAAACAAGAAATGATCATATCACTGTTTGTCTAAAAAAAAGTTAGGCCTATGTGCCATAATAAGAAATATACATTTGGGCTGTGTCCCCAGTTCCTGACACAGAGGTCCTAAAACCCTTGTAATTTCCTGAGTGCTGGAGGTAACAGGAGAGTCTTACACAGACCTCCTAAAACCTTTGGAATTTCCTGGGTAATAAGAGCATCTTTTGTTCTAATAAGGTGACTCTTGGTGGTGTCCTGGATAACTTCAGGATGGTGCCTCATCACCAGAAAGAGCAAGCCATGATTAGGATCTTGAAACTTTCAGCCCCACCTCTGGGGAGAGAGAGGAACTGGAGGCTGAGTTAATAATCAATCATGCCTACATGATAAGACCTCCATGAAAACCCCTAAATTATGGGATTTGGAGAGCTTCCAGGTTGGTGAACACATTCAGGGTGCTGGGAGGGTGGCACACTGCAACTCCACAGGGACAGAAATTTCCACACTTGGAATCCTTCCAGACTTTACCCTATGTCCCTCTTCATCTGGCTGTTCATCTGTATTCTTTAACTATCCTTTGTAATACACTGATAAATGTAAGTAAATGTTTTACGAATCATTATAGTTAATTTTCATACCCAAGAAGGGGGTTGTAGGAACGTCTGATTTACAGCTAGTTGCCCAGAAGTATGGGTGACCCAGACCTGCAATTGATGTCTAAAGTGGGGGGCAGTCTTATTAGTCTGAGCCCTTAACTTGCCTGTGCTAACTCCAGGTATTGTTGAAACTGCTTGGTGTGGAAAACTCACACATTTGCTGTTAGAAGAAAAAACAGTTTTTCCTATTAGCTTACATGAAGGTTGGAAAAAACAAGATTTTTTTCAATTGTATGAGCTATGAGTTCTAAGTCAGATAGTTATACTAGTCATTATGAAAATGTTAAAGTTAATTTATTACATTAAGTTATCTTTTTATTCCCTTGAAACCTGATTATGACTCAGTAGACGCAAAAAAAAAAAAAAAAAGAAAATCTGCCCACTGGTCAAAGAACTAATTGGTAGGTAAAATTTAGCGAGGGAAACAACAGAGACTAAAATGCTGATCATAAGATGAATAAGACTAATATTTTTTTAAAAAAGGAAAAAGTTCTCCTTTATTCTTACCTTTTGTCCCAGGAATTCATTCCCAATATACTAAGAAGCAATCTGCAATAATAAAATGCTGACTGAGGTTTCTGAGGTGTTGGTTCATCTTGCTCCACAGCTTTCATGTTTAAGTCATTAAAGTGTTTCTCAACAAATTCTTTTTCCTCTGTATGCTGCTTAAGGATAGCGTTAATAACATCATTTTCCTGTTTTTCAGAAATGCACACAGGCTGTGGAGCAGGAATATTAAGTGAGACTCCAGTCCTCTGTAAGCATTCAGGACTAGTTACACCTAAATACTGCAAAAGCTCGTCAAGAACATCTTCTTCATCTCTTATTGTATCCCAAGTTGGTACAGTTTCTCTAAATCTTCTTCTAAACTGGAGGGAAACCCCATCTTTAACTGTTATATCTTCTAAGCATTCATGAGATGTAGAAGGCTCTTCTGGCTTCTCTTGGTGAGACAATGGAAGTATAAGAGATGTAGGTTCTGACAAACCACTTACAAGAGGTGGTCCATACAGGATGGCAGAATCCCATGAATATTTTCCAGAAAGATCACGTACTATAATCCTGACATTTGAATTGGCTGATGCAAGGCCAGCAGATAAACCTCCTCCAGGTATACTCTCTTCAGATCTGATCTGGATACAGGACACTAAGGTTGTATTGTTCAACACAAAGAACTGAATATTTGGACTCTCAAAGAGTTCAGGAGAAAGTTCAGTGCTTTCACTGTAATGATTGTCGTGATTTTCACACACCTGACTTGTTAACATAGCAGGACCACCACTCATTGGATAATGGCCCAAGTGATTTACCAGATGTGTAATAACAGTGCGGGCAGCTATAGAGATTAATCCTTGTTGCATTTGAGTTTTCACTAGAAATAAAAAATATAATAAGTGAGTGGGAATACTGCTGCTTCCTAGGAAGTCATATAAGAATGAAACATTAGACAACAAATGGGGATTCCATCACATTATCAAAATCACATTCAAATATTTGAGTAAATATTAATATTTTCAATTTAGAGTATGTACTACAAGAATGATAACGAAGAAGAAAACTGTTCTTTGATGTTTTGTTCATTTTTATAAGAAAGCCCTTTTTGAAAATTTTGCTTATGGATTCATAATTTAAACTAAGGCTCTTAAATGTACGTCATACCGTCAAAGAAGGTTCAAAAGTGTTATAAATCACTTGAAATCACTTAGCACCCAGATTAAAAAGTCAATGAAATCCAACTGTTAAGTTTCTTATATTATGAGGAGATTCAGAAACATAGTTTGCAGCATGCCTTAAATGGCATTTAATTATGGCTTTTATGGATGACGTAAAAGTGTCAGAAAAAAGTGATCTTTCACTAAACTTTAGGAGTCAGGATCAATTTAAATAGTGAGTCAGTGTAGCCAGCATATGCCAAGGAAACTTTATTTTAAAGGAAAAAATATTTTATGGCCTGCTTATTTTTCTAAGGCATTAAAGAGATCAGGAGCATATCTATATGAGTAACTTAAAAACAAACAAACATAGGAAATGGTAAAAAGAGAAAACTCAAAGAATATAGTAATAAGAGGCCTGAAGAGGCAAGGTGCCTAATGTCACGACCTGAAGGAGGAGGAAAAAGGAGGGGAGGGTGGAAGGAAAACAAAGAATACAGAAAGAGAGTAAAGGGAGAAAGGAGGAAGTACAGATAGACAATAACTTGTCCAAGCCCACTAGCCAAAGACTGCCAGTGTGATTCTATAGAGGGTTGATGTGGAAGCCACTTATGTAATGAGTGGTGTCAGGTAGTGGGGACAACTGGGTTAACTTGATACTTTTCATCTAGGAGGTGGGAGGAGAGTTGTCATTAGTAAAGACATACTAATCATTCATGTTAGAAGAGGGTGTTCAGTTGTGTGTTTGTGTGTGTGTTGATAGTGTTCTTGTTTGTCTTATATACAAGGTTACAGAATAATCATGTCTCTGTATTGTTCTACCACAGTGATATTGTCTGAGCATTGTTATATTCTGAAAGTTAATCATTTGGGAATACTATGGCCTAGCTATCAGAATAAATATAGATTTGAAAATGTCCTGATGATCAAAGTATTACCTACATAAAATAAATTCCTTAATTTCGAGTGTACTTTGTGATGAATTTCAGTAACTATATAGAATTGTATAACCACCAACACAATCAATATATAGTAAAATTCTCACATCAAAGGAAGATAAATTTTATTTCATGTAAATTATACCTCAATAAACTCAACTTTATAAAGTTTATAAGGGAACTAGGTTGTGCACTGCTGATATGATTACTTAAAAAGAGGCAAGAAAGAAGAACAATGTTATATTTTCTAGGTTGTAGCCCTCAAGATTCAGAACCGACACCACTGGGTACAGGCAAAGAGTCAGCAACAAATCAGCTGCTATGCCATTAATACCAATAACATCTTCTCCATTATTCCAACTCTAAAAAAGAACAGTTTTCTGTGGACTTTGGTTGATTTTGAAATGTTA
Source organism: Phocoena phocoena (assembly GCF_963924675.1). Classification (NCBI taxonomy): domain Eukaryota; kingdom Metazoa; phylum Chordata; class Mammalia; order Artiodactyla; family Phocoenidae; genus Phocoena; species Phocoena phocoena. Next base: position 62,830,239 of record NC_089220.1, on the reverse strand, counting down.
CTGAGTGTCAAACTTTTAATCTTCCATAATCAAGTTTTATTTTACATACATGTATATATAAACATTTTCAGTTTACTTAAAAAGTTCCAATTACATTGAGCTGTTCTTTGATGATAGTATGGCTAGCTCTGAAAATGAGCTATTCAGCAGTAGATAACAACACTAAATGAGTAACCTTAATTCAATCCTACATTTTCAAGACCTATTATGGCAAAGTAAAAAGATATGCCACTGAATGATGAGAAACAGAGGGGTGATTTGAATCTAGTGCCTGCTTTTGCTTCTCTAATTATAGCTTCGATTTTAATGAGTGTTCACACTGTAAGAGGCCTTGCAGATAATCTAGCCAATACTTCTCATTCTCATTTTGCACTTGAGGGTTCACAGAAATTCACTGATTACACTTAAAAAATAAATTAAGATTTCAGAAGTAGGTAGAAGCATTTTCTTTCCTAAGCTGCTTCTCCAAATTCAGGATATATATATATATATATATATATATATATATATATATATATTTATATAAAGGGACAGAAACCTCTCAACTTGTTAATTTGGCAGTTAGGTTTATTTAGATTTATTTTTGAATTGTAAGCTACAGAACATACACATCTTTCTTCTACATATCTTAGATATAAAGAAAACATATGAAATTCTCTAATGTAGAAATTCAAAATGAAATTCTAAAATAACCAGCCTTGTGAGAAAATGCAAAATGAAGATATCGATGCTTCTAAGGCTTTATGTAACTAGCATTCATTTAAAAAAGTCTATTCAAGGTTGTCTTTTCATATTGTCAGATTAAACAAACCCTACAGCATTTGCAGCAAACCCGTAATTACTGATTATTATGGCATACAAAAGCAGCAAGGCATAAAAAGCTGCTGCAATTCACTGCACTGTAATAGAACATGCAGAGGAAGTTAATTTTGGCAAATGCTTTAAATATGAGCTTTGCATAATATGTATAGGTGAAACTATAATTAAGACAGAATGAATTCTTTGGAGCCTCCTTTCACTCTGACCCTGCAAATGATGACTTTTTGCTAATAAGACTACTGCCATTTGACAAAAAGCCAACTTCACTACCTTGCTTTATTCTTTAGTAAATTTAATAATTACAGCTACTCCTGCCAATAATTCTCAAATCAGACTTGTTCAATCCAATACTGAGCTTATTAGGGACACTCTATGTTTAGAAATCTTTGGCCAAAAAAGTACTTGAAGATGATGAAGCATGCCTTAGACAAGGGCACAATGATTAGCCATTTCTGCCACATTAAAAAAACCCCACAGCATGTAGTCACTACAGACCACAGAATCACCTGCTGTTAGCTCACAGCTGTTCCTAAAAGGTTCTGCATTTATCTGGTCCTTAATACCTTTAAGAAAGTCCAAAGGGAACAACTTTAATACATTTAGAGAATAGCACCCTACAGAGTATTTGGTATCAATATAAAGCTCATCTGTTTAAAACCTTTACACCTTTCTGTCTTTTACAGTGACTGTTAATGGCACAGTAAATTTGCATGAAATACATTAAAACTTCCCTTTACATAAGTAAACTATTTATTTCACTGTTTAAGAAATACACTATCCTGCCCTGAATCAAACTTTATCATTTTACACCTTTAAAAATGCAAAAAGCAAAGAATATTTTCATATAACTTTGTCCTTAAGTAAAAAAAACACTGTATTGTACTATGCCAAATCTAAAGAAATAATTATGTCACCTGTATCAATTACTGTCTGAATTATTTTTCCTATATTCCTACTTCACTTGTATATATGTGTTCTAAACAAATTATCAGCTATTTGTGATCAACCCAAAACCCTAGCCCTGTTTCCTTGATGTGTAACTTTATATCTTCACTTGCATTCTATGTCATCAATCCATTACCACGGCCACATCCTAAATGTTTTAATCATTTATAACTATTCTGCCTTTAAAAATCAAACTCTTCCTTGATAGTTTACTCTTTGACCACAACCTCCTAGTCTAGTGATTTCCCAATTTTGTTTTGTAGAGCCTGGGAGAGGGCTGTTGCAGATGAATGGGAGAAAAGTCAGCACAATCCCTGCTGCAGCTCTACTTTAAAAAGTTTTACAAAGTGGACTTCCTTGTGAAATTTATTTGAAGAGGTTCCACTGCTTAAAAACTCATTTAATAAACCACTGTCCTAACATACTGATATGCTCTGTGGTTCTCAAACTTGGCTGCATATTAATCACCTGCAAGGTTTTAAAAATCCCAGCAATCCCAGATCAATATATCAAAATCTCTATGGACGGGACCAGACATCAGTATTGTAATAAGCAGCCAAGGCTGAGAATCACAGTTCTAATTTGTTATTAACAACTACATCTACTTTCTGCATCACCTCTACTTTCTTCCAGCTTATTACCCATTTCCTAGCATCAGTTCAATCCTTACCAACCCTAGATTCTATAACTAAACCATATATCAACATTCTGAAAGCCATTGTTCCCTTGTATATCTGCCAGATCCACCTTACTGAATGTTGACTGGTGCAACCAAAATTTTGCAGTTTCCATTTTCTACTGGGCCCTCAGTAACTTCTGTCAGTCCCCTTAATTTACTTCCACCTTCTTCTTTCTGGTCGCAGAGGAAGGGCTAATATTAACACCTAATCTTTCCAGCTCACCTCTCAGGAACTTCATCTCTATTAATGATCCCCTTACTAACTTCCTTCTCAGCTTATCATTGAGTTTAACTGTCTTTAGAACTCCTTTAATCCTGAATAATCTTTTAACTTATCTATTGTTTTATGATTTTTCTTTGCTTTTTTAAAATAAAAAAGTCAAGCTTTTTTAAAGAGCACTTTTGACAGATGGCTCTACTTCCTTAACTTCTGCTTGCTCTTCAACCCACAGCCATCCACTTCTGTCTCCTACTTTTCTGCTGAAACTAAAGTAGATATATTTGTCAGTCTTTTTGTACTTGATATCTCTATCATTTAATACCATTGGCCAGTCTTTAAAAAAATCTTTCTCTTCTCTTTGTTTCTGAGAAACTACTCTCTCCTGGTTTTCCTTCCTTTCCAACTTTTTCTTCTCAGAATACACACACCCATGTAAATACATATTCCTAACAAAGACCCCTCTGCTAAGACCTAGATCTGCATGTACAATCAATTGTCCACTAGATCTCTTCATATGAATATCCAACAGGCACTCTAAGCTAAACCATTTCCAATACTAACCTCCTGATTTTCCCTCCTAATCCTTTAAACTTTCTCATATTCTTAGTCTAGTTTAGGGAAAATATAACCAATTTAACCCTTTAGCAACTCTTGCTTGGCCTATTGCAACAGCATCATGATTGGTCTCTCTGATCCTGAGTTAACCACCCTAAAATCAATCTAACATACTAGAGATCACCAAACTTTTTCTGCAAGGGGACAGAGAGTAAATTATCTTCAGCTTTACGGGCCATGCTATCTCTGTCCCAACTACTCAACACTACTATTACTACACAAAAGCAGCCATAATGACACACAAATGAAGAGCATGCATGAGTCTCAATAAAACTTTCTTTATAGAAACAGGTGGCAGGCATGGGCCATAGTTTGCTGACGCCTGTAAAATACTACTATCAAAGTGCTCTTAATACTAATTTTATCATGTATATCAGTGGACCCCAACCTTTCTGGCACCAGGGACCAGTTTCGTGAAAAAACTTTCCCACGGATGGGGGGTCGGGTGTGGAGGGATGGTTCAGGCGGTAATGGGAGCAATCGGGAGCGGCAGATGAAGCTTCACGTGCTTGCCCGCTGCTCACCTCCTGCTCTGTGGCCCAGTTCCTAACAGGCCACAGACCAGTACCAGTCCGTGGCCTGGGGGTTGGGGACCCCTGATGTATATCACCTCCTTAAAAGCCTTCAGTAATTGCTGGGTTCCTCTGGGCTACCCCTGTATCTTGAATGTACTTTTGTTTTAATATGTACTCATATCATAAGGTTACTTGTTTACATCTTTCCCTTTTATCAGAGAGTAAACTCTCTGAATGTAAAAACAATGTGGTTAAAAAACTTATCAGAATAACTCAGAAGTGTAAAGGGAATGTCATCACATATAATCTTAGGAATTGTGTATTTGAAGTTGTTTCTTAAACTAAAAATGAACTTAGCTATAACGTACATGTCAAGGTAAACAATTACCAAGTAAGATATATTATCCTCCAGTATTTCTACCCAGGCCTCAAATCATACCTTGGGAGAACCCAAGCAACAATACTGTCCTGAAGAGAATTCATTTTACCTTCTGTTACTGGCTGGAGTTTAGAAGATCGTTCCGAATCAGGAGAGTGCAGAGGTTCAGGCTCTTTTAGGCTTTCCAAATGCATAAAAGGATCATAATCTACAGATGCCAAATCAGAGAGGCTTAATGGAAAATACCTTGGATTGCTAAAACACTGAGATCCATAAACACACCCATGTAATACCTGAAAATACAGGGGAAAAAACATACCAAGTTTTCCTTTTAAGTGAAAATAAATACATAAAGAAAAAGTAGAAAACAAGTCAACTGCTAATACAAGTACTTGACAAAAATTTAAAATATTTAAACACTTAGCTCTTCAATCAAGGTAAAATTTAATCTAAAAAAGAAGAATGAGCAAAATTTAACGAATGATTCTCATATTCAACAAAGACTTCTTTCAAAATTTTGCAATGAAACAACAGTGTCTTGTAAGAAGTACTTTTTAATTATCCCTAGGTACCATAAGATAAATCTATGTTCTTAGAAAACACCTAGCTCAGAGTTTCCCTGGTGGCGCAGTGGTTGAGAGTCTGCCTGCCGATGCAGGGGACACGGGTTAGTGCTCCGGTCCGGGAAGATCCCGCATGCCGCGGAGCGGGTGGGCCCATAAGCCATGGCCACTGAGCCTGTGCGTCCAGAGCCTGTGCTCCGCAACGGGAGAGGCCACAACAGTGAGAGGCCCGTGTACCGCAAAAAAAGTAAATAAAAAATAATAATAATAAAGAAAAGAATCCGCCTGCCAATGCAGGGGACACGGGTTCGACCCCTGGTCCGGGAAGATCCCACATGCCACGGAGCAACTAAGCCCGTGAGCCACAACTACTGAGCCTGCACTCTAGAGCCCGCAAGCCACAAATACTGAGCCCATGTGCCACAACTACTGAAGTCCGTGCACCTAGAGCCTGTGCCCTGCAACAAGAGAAGCCACCACAATGAGAAGTCCACGCACCACAGCTAAGAGTAGCCCCCGCTTGCCGTAACTAGAGAATGCCCAAGCACAGCAACAAAGACCCAATGCACCCAAAAATAAATTTATTAAAAATAAATACCTAGCTATAAAACAATGAAAATGTAATACTAAGAAATGTTATTTCTTTAGGTTTTAAAAACCCTTGGTTACCAAATAAATAATAAAGCAAAGAAGTTTACCTTATAAATACAGTTGAGAACAGATTTTTCTATTTTATCATTTTCTGCTCCTGTTGCATGGACTGGTAGGAGCAGTGTCTTTAGAGGTAAGGCCATGATCCAGTCCAGAAGGCACAGAAGTAAGGATACCACCAACTGAAACAACAACAAAAAAGATCATTATTATTGTAAACTCATAAAATAAGAGTTAAAAATTTAACAGAAATTCACCAACTTATCTTTTGTTTTCCAAAATGTATTTCAGGAACTATCAACTAAATTCCACCATTAATATTTACCTAGACCTAAATGATTTTAAGATGTATATGAACATTACTGTAGGTTTCTCCCTTATATTTTAGGGCAAGCAAGCACAATGAAACCTTAAGCATAATAAAAACAGGAACATTAAAATTATTATTATTTTTTAATTAATTAATTAATTTTTGGCTGTGTTGGGTCTTCATTGCTGCACACAGGCTTTCTCTAGTTGCGGCAAGCGGGGGCTACTCTTCGTTGTGGTACATGGGCTTCTCATTGCAGTGGCTTCTCTTGTTGTGGAACACGGGCTCTAGGTGCGTGGGCTTCAGTAGTTGTGACTCGCGGGCTCTAGAGCACAGGCTCAGTAGTTGTGGCACATGGGCTTAGTTGCTCCATGGCACGTGGGATCTTCCCAGACCAGTGATTGAACCCGTGTCCCCTGCATTGGTAGGCGGATTCTTAACCACTGCGTCACCAGGAAAGTCCCCAAATTATTTTTAAACAAACATAAAAACACTGAGCTTAAAAGACAACAGACATCAATTAGCTATTCTTACGTAATGCACAAGAAATGGAACACAAATGAAAGGTTTTAGTTCATATGTATTACAATCATTTCCACATTTCTTTTCTAATTTAACACCTCACTGAGCAACCTGCCAGAAAGACTATCTTAACCACTTTCTGATACTCTTACTAATTACATTAAATGAATTTTTCTACTGGACACGTTTAAACTGATGGATGTTATAAACAAGACACTGTTATCTAAAATGTAGAGTAAAATAGCAGTATCTATGTGGTCCATTTTATTGAATAAAGAATCACAATTAGTACCATAAAAGTGTCAATCAAGTAGCAATAAGAGATACACTGATCTTTAGAATCAAAGACCAACTCTCCAACTCAAAGAGTAATGCTGGCCTAAATCTCACAACACACCCTCCAAAAGAACAATAAAGAACAAAAAGAACCAATAAAATACCACAAAACCCACATCCTCAGTATAACCAGAAAACAGAACATTCTAAATTCAATTATCTGTGAGTAGAAAATACACACAGCAAATCCAACAAGCTTTTACCCATTCTCCCACTGCAAGCTCTCATGAAGAGTGAGGGTAGTTTGGGTAAGCTGTAAAAGAGAGAAGGAAACCAGGTACAAACCAAAAAACCAAGCCCCCCAAAAAAGGTCTACCCTAAGTGTGAGAATAATGAAAAACATGTACTGGTAGATAGAGTACTGAGTAGAAGGAAAGTATTTAAAAGTACTGCAGGAAAGGTAATACTTTGGGGGAGAAAAATTGTTAAAAGGGAATGGAGAGACACCTTGTGGAAAACATAATGTGAAAAGAAAAATGAAAAGAGAAATTTAATACCTTGCAAGATTTTTACAATTTTTAAAAACTGATGGTTCTGTAATTCCTCTCCCACCTTAGTGTCATCCAATGAAAACACTATACTTTGTTAAACTGCCAGAAGAGGGAGCTCTTGAAATAGGAATCCCATAAACCACCCCAAGCTACCAACCTTGTCCACAGAAATGCAGTCTTCATCTATAAAAAACTACTATAAAAAGAAAACAGAAAATGAGAATCTTAAGCAATTCAGCTGATGAAAATTCCTGCCCACCAAAACCAATAATGAAGCAGAAGAAAACTATAACACAACCTTCTAATCTAAATTAAATATTGTCAAATAAGCATTTAGGTATAGGGGACAACGAAAATCCCATCTTAAATCAGGAATTTAAAAAACTAAGAAAAAATAGACCAAAAAGGGAAGAATTGATTCAAGTCAGGAAAGAAAACTAAAAAAGGATAAAATGATATTAGAAATGAAGCCCAAGTTATAAGATGCCTAAGGAAGAATAAGTTTAAAAAAATAAAAAGAAAATTTAATAAGGGGTATTGAATAAAGAGAACAAAAGTGAGACAAAGAAAAAGGTAAAAAATGTCACAGAGAAATGACTGGAATGGAAGACAGAAAAAGAATATCCTATTGACTTAAATGTGGAGTCCCCAAAATCTACATATTGACAAGGCCTACCAGATCCAGGACAAACTGACCTGCAATAATCAACTCTAATACATATCCTGGTAAAACTTGAAAAGTAAGACCTAAAAAAATAAATATATGTGTGTGTGTGTGTATGTGTGTGTGTGTGTGTGTATCTCCTTAGAGCCTCCAGGAAAAAACATGAAATAACTTACAAGGACAAGAGAATAAAAATGGCATCAGATTTCTCAAAAACAGTATACAAGCAAGGCAACATTAAAAAAATAAAAACCTCAAGGAAAATAAGTGTGAACCAAGGATCCTTTTCAAGTATCTACTTGAAAAGTAGCTACTTTTCAAGTATCTTGCTGTTACAGAAAAAAATTTATATATGCAAGAGCTTAGGGAATTCTGCATTCATGAGCCCATCTTGAAGAATAAAGATGAACTTCATTTAACCAAGAAGTTGACAGAGGAACTTCAGTAAAAAGTCTAACAGTGAGTGTCTGATATATTTAGTTATGGATCTAAGATTTTTTAAAAATGTAGAGATGAGTGTAGAAGAATCATTTGTTACATGACATATGCTAAATGTTACGTGCAGACATAAAGGAACTAAAAATAAAGGTAAAGAGAGAGAAGAAAAGTAACATAAGCTCACTTATTAACATATAGGCAACATATGGGAGATAAAGGATACCATTAAATAATCACAAACCACATAGTATAAAAGGTTAAGAAAGCAAGGGAACAAAGGCATTAAAAAAAGTATACATATAAAGGTAACTACAAGAAAAAAGTACAAAGTTTCCTGAATACCAAAAGAATTTTAAGAAGAACAAAGGAAATACATCATGCAAAGAAAGAAACAGAAAATATAATATGCATAATAATCATAAAATAGACTGACAGAGGCAAGATAAAAAATACAATATATCATAAAAATGGGTTTAACTTGCCTAATAAAAGAAAAAGATTTTCAGTTTGGCTCACAAAGCAAGACGCAAGTATGTGTTGTATTCAAGAGATATAGTTAAACAAAAAGATTCAGAAAGGCTAAAACTAAGGAGATGGAAAAAGGTACACCAGGCAAATTAGAATTCAAACCAAAAAGCATTAATGTTAAAGCTATAATTCAAAATGAAGATAAAACTGTTATGGATATCTATGTATAAAATAACAGTGACTACAAAGGAAAAACCACAGTAGATGCAAGGAAATATAGAAATATTAATAGAAGACTTTAACACACCACTCTCAGTACAAGACAGGTCAAGAAGACAAAATATAATCCATATTAACAAAAGTTGAGATCTTCAAAAATGTTTGTCAATAGTAAAATGATTTTGTCACCAAAAGAGTTTGAAAACTGCTAGTATAGAAAGTTAAGAAACAGACCCAAGTAATTATGGAACTTGATTATTCATTAAGAGGCAAAGAGGAACTTTTTAATAAAGGAAACTCAGAAATCTGGTTATCCATTTAGGAAAACAACAAAAATTAGATCCCTATCTCAAAAGACAGAAAATAAACTTCAAATGGATGAGGGGTAAAAGTGTAAACAATGAAGCTGTATAAGTACTAGAAGAAAACGTGAAAAGGTTTTCTACCTATGGCTCAAAATCTAGATACCTAATGAAGTAAAAGATTGATAAACTGACTTACATAAAAAACTCCCTAATATGTAAACATCTGAGGGAAAAATACCAAAATCTGACTGAAAATGTAAAAACATATGAATGGACAATTCACAAAAATAAAGTAAAAAATTAGGCCATTAACAAATATGAGAAGATATTCAACTTCACTTATAAAAAGAGAAAGGTAAATGAACACTACACTGAAACACTATTGTTCCCCTATCAAACGGGCAAAAATTTAAAAATATGTCATACTCTGTGGTTAGGCTCTGGGGAAACACTCTCATAGTATATGCTTGTGGGAATGCCAATATTTAACATAATTACAATATCTGTTTACCTTTTGACCCAGCAATTCCACTTCTAGGAATACACCCTGAAGACACATTCCAACAATGTAAAAATATACAGACATAAAGTTAGTCACTGCAGCATTGCTTGTAACTGCAAAATTCTGAAAATAATCTCTATGTCCATACATAGAAGAATGACTTGAATAAATTATGAAATTTATAAATTATGGTGCACTCCCTCAATGGAGTACTAATACTGTACAGCTGCAAAAAAGAACACGGAAGACCTCTGTGAATTTATTTATTGTGAATTTCCAGAGTATACTGTCAAGTGAAAAACCGAAAGTACCAATGAGTATCTAGACTATTATACTTTTGTGTAACGAACAGGAAGAAAAAAGAAAATACAGATGTATCTGCTCATCTGTACAAAATAAACAAAGGATGGATAAACCACAGACAAATAAATAAATAAAAACAACAGGGATGGGGAAAAAAATCTCTAAAACGGAATATAAACAGCAACGTGCCTGTTAACAGCTGCTTCTTTGTTTCATATAGTTCTATGGGAGCTGTGAATGCAAGCCCTTTGGCTTTCAGAGCCAGGTGATTCGGGGACCTGTCCTTGGGTGGCAGGCTTAAAAGGTGGGGTGCTAGATGTATGGGCTAAACCCTTCTCTCCTCAGAGAAAAGGTGGAAATTGGGGGCTTCCTCCTGACTGTATGGAGCTCTGCTAGGGTGGGGTTTATGGCAAGAGTGTGTTACAGCCTTTCCTACCTATTTTTGATGTGGGTATTTTCTTAGTCGCTTGATGTGTAGAGGTCACTTGACTAGTTTCTGGATTTCTCTCAGAGGGAATTGCTCCATGTGTAGCTGTATCTTCCATGGGTCCAAGCGAGGAAGAAAATTCAGCAGCCTTCTAAGTCACTACGTTGGTGATCCCCCTCTCTGCCTGTTCTTTAACTGCTATCTTCAAGGTGTTATACTTTGCTAACCCTTCTTACTCTACAGCTTCACCTTAAGTGATCTCATATACTCCCACAGTTTAATAGAACTCATGTGCTGACAATGCCAACAAGAAATCTCAGTGTTACCACTTCTTAATCATACTGTGTTGAAATATCAAGTATGTTTTATTACGTATGTTCTGCCCATTATTTACAGAACTCTGCAGCTGTAATTATGTTTCTGGATCTATTCTCAGTTATTTTCAGGCATAAACAAGACCATAACAAGTAAAAAAATTATAAATGGACAGAATATCCTCCCAGGTTCCTTATAACCCTAAAATTCAAAGACTTTATCAGATGACCATGATTAACTTGAGATATAAACTAAAATGTGATTTAGTTACACTTAAATAATGGAAAGCTATATTTCCAATTATTTTAAACACAAGATTAATTAATGTCTCCCATGTAAATAGATATACCTTCACAGTTTTAAAATGTAAGTATCTTACTAGGTAACCACATATTAAATATTAAAAAATTTAAATTACCCTCTTGTCCATTTCATAAGATGAAGCTTCTGTACTTGGCAAAAGATGGGTAATAGTGGCTATCAGAATCTGTAGGAAATAAAGAAAATAGCTCAAAATATGTCAAACTAATGGTGCATCCTAAAACTTAAACAATAATGCTAAAGTGATACAAAATCTACTGCTGAAAGTTTATCCAAAATATATTAACATTGTTATTTCAAAGTAATTTTTAATAGGTCAGCTTTTCAAGTACATTTAACTATCAATCATTTACAATCCTAATGTACAGAACCAAAGTTATATATGCTCTGTTAACTATAAATGGATTTCTTACAAATTCAAGTCATGAATCAATATGTATAAACATACAAATAATATATGTTCTGATAGAAAAATGAGAAGACATAGATAAGCAAAAAGATTTATAAAAACCATCTGTAATTTATCACTCAAGACATCTACTTTGCTCAACCAATTAGGTATAGAAGGGATGTATCTCAACATAATAAACACCATATATGACAAGCCCAAAGCTAACACCATACTCAAAAGGTAAAAAGTTAATATCCTTTCCTCTAAAGTCAGGAACAAGATAAGGATGCTCACAACTGCCATTTCTATTCAACACAGTACTGGATGTCCTACCACAGCAATTAGGCAAGAAAAAGAAATAAAAGTCATCCAAGTCTGAAAGGAAGAAGTAAAATTATTTCTGTTTGTACATGACATGATCTTATATATAGAAAATCCTAAAATTCCACCAAAAAAAACCCCGTTAGAACTCATAAATGAATTCACTAAAGCTGCAGGATGCAAAATCAACATACAAAAATCAGCTGCATTTCTATACGCCAACAATAAACTATCACAAAGAGAAATTAAGAAGGCCATCCCATTTACAACAGCATCAAAATCAATAATATACTTAGGAATAAATTTAACCAATGAGGTGGAAGACTTATACGCTGAAAACTAGAAAACACTAGTGAATGTAGCTGAAGACACAAATAAATAGAAAGATATTCCATGTCATAGATGGGGAAGAATTAATATCGTTCAATTGTTCACACTACCACAGTGGTCTACAGATTCAATGCAACTGAATGCAAAATTCCAGTGGTGTTTTTCTCAGAAATAGAAAAAAACTATCTTAAAATTTGAATGGAACCACAAAAAAACCCAAAGAGCCAAAGCAATCTTGAGAAAGAAAAACAAAGCTGGAGGCATCACACTTCCTGATTTCAAGCTTTATTATAAAGCTACAGTAATCAAAGTATGGTACTGACAGTAAGGTACTGACATAAAAACAGGCATACAGACCTGTGCATTAGAATAAAGCCTAGACATAAACCCACACATACAGTCAACTAATCTTTGACAAGGGTCCAAGAACACACACACGGCGTTAAGAAAACTGGATATCCATGTGCAAAAGAATGAAACTGGACCCCAATTTTATACCACTCACAACAATTAACTTGAAATGGATCAAAGGCTTAATATAAAGACCTGAAACCATAAAACTCCTAGAAGAAAACATAGGAAAAGTCTCCTTAACATGGGTCTTGGTAATGATTTTTTTGGAAATCATACCTAAAGCAGAAGCAAAAACAAAAAAATAAACAATGGCACTACATAAACTAAAAGCTTCTGCACAGCAAATGAAACCATCAATAAAGTGAAAAGACAACTTACAGAATGGAAAAAAAATATTTGCAAACCATATATCTGATAAGGCGTTAATATCCAAAATATACAAGGAACTTATACCCCCAATAGCAAAACTAACTAAATTTATAAATGGGCAAAGGATCTGAATAGACATTTTTCCAAAGACATACAAGTGGCCAACAGGAATATGAAAAGGTATTCAACATCGGTAGTATCAGGAAAATGCAAATCAAAACCACAATGAAATATCACCTCACCTTTGTTAGGATGGCTATTTTTAAAAAAACAAGAGAGAACAGATGTTGGTGAGGATGTGGAAAAAAGGGAACCCTTATACACTATTGGTGGGAATGTAAACTGATACAGCCATTATGCAAAACAGTATGAAGGTTCCTCAAAAAATTAAAAGTAGAACTACCATATAATACCACTCCTGGGTATATATCAGAAGGAAGTGAAATCAGTGTCTCAAAGAGATACCTGCACACCCATGCTCACTGCAGTATTACTCACAATAGCCAAGATATGGAACAGCCCTCATGCCTTTCGACAGATGAACGGATAAAGAAATTGTGGTATACATATATACACAATGGAATATTATTCAAGCCATAGGAAAGAAGAAAATCCTGCCATTTATGACAACATGAAAGAAACTGGAGTGCATTACACTAAGTGAAATAAGCCAGACAAAGACAAATATTGTATGGTATCACTTATATGTGGAAAAGTAAAAAAAGCTGATTTTATAGAAACAGAATAGTGGTTGCCAGGGTCTGGGATCTAGTGAACTGAGATGTAGGTCAAAGGGTACAAATTTTCAGTTATGAAAATAAGTTCTGAGGATTTAATGTATAGTACAGTAACTACAGTTAATTGTACAGTACTGAATATCTTAAAAGTTGCTAAGAGTAGACCTTAAGCATTCTCACCATAAAAAAATGTTAACAATGTGAGGTAATGGATATGTTAATTATCGTGATCTTGGTAACCATTCTACAATATCAAATCATTATGTTATATACTTTAATATAATACAATTATATTTATCAATTATTCCCTAATAAAGTTGGGGGGAAAATAAAGAAATTTACTCTCATCTTCCCAGCTATTTCGGTATATATACTTGTAAATATACACCTTTTTTTTAAAGAAAGATTTTATAATGTGGCTTTTTAAATTAACATATATTATACACTGAACAGAATATGAATAAAATTGATACAAAGAATATGAAATAAAAGACCTTATTAAAAGAAAGCAAAACATTTTTATAGCGTTATCATTTACCCTGGAAATTTCTTGATCTCATTCAATTTTTTTTTTTTAAGAATATGTTGGGGGTAGGAGTTTATTAATTAATTAATTTACTTTTGCTGTGTTGGGTCTTAGTTTCTGTGTGAGGGCTTTAGTTGTGGCAAGCGGGGGCCCCTCTTCATCGCGGTGCGCAGGTCTCTCACTATCTCGGCCTCTCTTGTTGCGGAGCACAGGCTCCAGACGTGCAGGCTCAGTAGTTGTGACTCACAGGCCTAGTTGCTCCGCGGCATGTGGGATCCTCCCGGACCAGGGCTCGAACCCGTGTCCCCTGCACTGGCAGGTGGATTCTCAACCACTGCACCACCAGGGAAGCCCTCATTCAATTTTTTAATGTGCATGTTAAAAATGTATAGAGGTGGGCTTCCCTGGTGGTGCAGTGGTTGGGAGTCCGCCTGCCGATGCAGGGGACACGGGTTCGTGCACCGGTCCGGGAGGATCCCACATGCCGCGGAGCGGCTGGGCCCGTGGACCATGGCCGCTAAGCCTGCGCATCTGGAGCCTGTGCTCTGCAACGGGAGAGGCCACAGCAGTGAGAGGCCCGCGTAATGCAAAAAAAAAAAAAAAAGTATAGAGGTAAATTTACTGTATTTTTATTGTATGCTATTAAATTTTTATAAATGATTGCTTCAAGTAGAAAAATTCCTCTAAACATAATTTATACCATAAAAGGCTTTACACACTAATAGAATCTAGTATATTAGATTAATACTTAATACTGGTAATAGAACTGGGCTTCTATTCCTAACTATGTAAGTAGGTAACCATTAGTGAAATGCTCTACTATTTTAGAATTTCATTTCTTCATTCAATTAGAGGTAAAGTATAACCATTTATCTGTAGGCACTGGCCACTATAATGTAAAGTGAAGCAATCTGCAAAAACTCTACACACCTAAGAATTACTTAGGTAAGTATTAATAGCATATAAACTATGAAGAAAATAAGGGGAAGGATTTGGAGGCCTTCAAATGAACAAAAAAAATATGCTTACTTAAAGAACACCTTAACTTTCAACAGAATAATCAATCTTAAAGGGTAAAATTTTCAAGTTTTAAAATTTCAAATGTTTTAATACTAATAGACATATATATGAACATTCACATTTACATCCAGTTATCATGTTCTGCATGGTAACAATGGTAGCTGCTGCCAACATTTATTAAAATTTATGTCCCATCACTTTTATGGCAAAAAGTGCTCAGCGTGTTACATATATTTTCTCATTTAGTCTTCAGAGCAACTCTGTGAGGTAGGTAATTTTATCCCAAATGTAAAGATAAAGAAAGCCAGAATTTAGAGGACTGAGTAATTTGTTGACAGTTACAAAGTTAGTAAATGGCAGAGTCAGGGGTTAGTTAAACCAGGTCTAACCTTCAAACCCAACCTCTTAACCATAATACTATATTCAACTCAACAGATTATTTACCTAAGAGATTCTACATGCAAGTCATCCTAGGCATAGAAAATAATGAAGAAAAAAATGCCATTGTCTTAAAGAAGCAGCTCAGAATTTTTTAAAAAAAATATTTATTATTTGATTGCATCAGGTCTTAGTTGTGGCATGCAAGCTCCTTAGTTGCGGCTCACAGGCTCCTTAGTTGTGGCATGTGTGCTCTTTGGTTGTAGCAGGCGGGCTACTTAGTTGCAGCCCGCAGGCTCCTTAGTTGTGGCATGTGAACTCTTAGTTGCGGCACGCATGTGGGATCTCGTACCCTGACCAGGGATCAAACCCGGGCCCCCTGCATCGGGAGCATGGAATCTTATCCATTGTGCCACCAGGGAAGTCCCAAGAAGCTTAGAATTTTTACACAAGTATATTTAGTGCTAAAATAGGGCCTGGCGACGTGGTTGGGTGGGAAATGTCTGGACTTGAAATTTTACAGACTTGGGTTTGAACCCTGTTTCTACCCTGTTACCTTATGACTTTATACAGTTGCTGTCTCCTCAGTTCTCTCATCTTAAATAAAGGGAGGAGAGGAGGCAGGGATAACAGTCCACCTCAAATGACTTTTTACGAATTAAATGAGGTAACATATGAAAAGGTGACTAGTATAGTGACTGATACATGGTAGTAGGTGCTTAATAAATATTAATTACTATCTTTCCTAAAAATGTTATAAGAATATGAAGATAAGAAAGATAAATTCTGGTTGGAGAGAACAAGTAAGGATTCTTATTTTTTGAGGAGATGGTATTTAAACCAATCACTGAAAGATGGGGGGTGGGGTAGAAAAAGTAAAACATTTTAGGTAAGAAGAGAGTGAGGGGTATGTTTAGGGGATAATAGCTGACTCAGGTGCCCAGACTACAGGGTATTTCATAAAAGGAATCAGTACATGACTCTGAAAAGATGGGCTGGGTCCTCATCTGGAGGCCTCAAATTAATTCCCAGCTAAAGAGTTTGGGTCTTATTTTATAGACAAAGGAAAACCACTCTGAGATTTTGTTTGTTTGTTTGTTCTTCAGGAAAGTGACATAAGAGTCATGTCAATGTGAATGATGACTTGGAGGGGATGACCTCAGAAGCCAGGAAACCAGTTTAGAAGGTTATTATAGTATCTCAAGAAAGAAATAATTAAGGGCTGAAAAACGTCAGGTATTGTAGGAAGCACAGAACACATAAAAAAAATAAAAATAAAAATAAACCACTTCATAAATGACTGGCTGAAGAGGAAAGGAAAGGAATGAATCAAAATAATCTCCTGATTTTGGTAACTGGAGGGATGGTATGTTTTCTAACCTAAGACAGGGAATGAAGCCTAATATACATTATAAAGACAACGGCAATGATAAATTTGCATGTAGCATTTAAAACCAACCACATAATCTCTTAACATAATATAGAAAGGGACTGTCATGAACTTTGATATCTCAAAAAAATACCCTGGGGCTTCCCTGATGGCGCAGTGGTTGAGAGTCCGCCTGCTGACGCAGGGGACACGGGTTCGTGCCCTGGTCCGGGAAGATCCCACATGCCGCAGAGCGGCTAGGCCCGGGAGCCACGGCTGCTGAGCCTGTGCGTCTGGAGCCTGTGCTCCACAACAGTGAGAGGCTCACGTACCACAAAAAAAAAGAAAAAAAAAAAAAAAAGTACCCTGAGTGGCCATTATTTAGCTATGCAAAATTTAAAGAAAACTATTAACTAATTTTAATCTCAAGGTATCCAAATCTAAGGATCTTTAACAAGTCATAATAAGAAATAAATGAGAAATTACTTACTTGAATAATTTTCAAGGGAGAATCAGGCTGGTAAATCTGAAGTCTAGGTACATAATGAACCAGCATGTGAAGCATGTTACAAGCTACATGGGCTACTGTTTTATTTGTAAACTGTAATAATAATAAGAAAAAAACAAAAAAGCACTGTTATAAAAAATTTCTTCCTGATATTATTCATCTCTGCATTAGCTGCTAAAAAATTTTAAATTGTATACATGTTTTTTTTTGTCATTCTATATTTGTGTTTATTAAAATATTATTAGGAAGATAAATATACACCTGCAAAATAAGAAAATCATAACATATTCCAAAGATATAATTAACTTTATTTTTTCTTGTAATGTTTGTCCTCATTAAAGTTTTATTCCATTTTCTCTTACCTGGATTTCTGGAATGGCCTCTAAACTGCTAATCTTGTTATCCCATCTTTCCCCATTGCAATCTACTTACTATACTCAATACTTCCATATTATCTTCTGAAGAACTGTTCTGATGCTGACGTTCTCTATGCTTAAAAATCTTAGATGACTCCCCAATGGTATAAAGTCAAACTTTTTATGCTTATCTTTCTATAACCAAATCTCACCCACTCTTCAAGCCCTGACCACATAGTTCCTCTTTCCAGTCTTCTCTGATACCTAAGTCAAAGTGACCTCTGCTTTCTCTGAACTCAATCAGCAGTTTATATGCACCACTCATTTGGTTCTCTCAGCTTTTTATATTTTATTACTTATTTTAATCTTTTTCAGCCATCATATTATTAATCTCTTCAATCTAGTATTTATATTTCTTTTTCATTCTGGTATTCCTTACTCTGCCTAGCAAAGCACCTCAAACATAGTATATACTCAGAAATATCTGTCAAATAAGTAATATTTGTACTTTGTGTGTTTAGAGTTCTATACAGATATTATAATACAAGTCTTAGGACAAAAAGTAATATCACTCATCTTTTTACAAATAAAAAATATCCACTTATTCATTCAGACTCTCCAAATAATCGGGTTATTATTTCTGAGCAAATCTTATTCTGGTCACAAAGAGGGCATTTAACTTGAATGATAAAGCCAAAACCTGAATAGCTCAAGAATTCAGGAAGTAATAAAGATCGAAGGGTAGGTTACAAAAATACTGATTAAGAAATGATAAACAGCCTTACAAATGTTGTTAAATGACTGGTTTCCTTTTTAGGAGTCATCCATATTTATCTTAGGGACAAAGCCAAATATATAAAAAGTTGAGATAAAACAGGTCATCACCAAGATATCCTAAAATCAAGAGTAGAACTATTCTTAAGGAAAAAGTCAGAATCAAAGAAATAATGTAATAATAAATTAATGAATTAATGATTCTGTAAGGGCACAATATATAATTAACATTTAGAGAAAAATAATCATACATTCTATACTATCTTAATATAGTCCACTAAATATTTATTTACTTACCTTTAAGGAAACACAAATTACATTCAGAGCTTCCTTAATTTGAGGATGATGAGACTCATGGACTAGTTCTTCACATATCCAAATACCTAAACTGCAAAGTGCTACACATCTGCAGAAAAGGCAACCAATAATGATACAAATAAAAGTGGATGAGCGTTTAAATGAAATGACACCACCACCACAACCAAAACACCCACAACCAACCAACCCAGAGTGAGCATGCACTGTTTAGGTGAATTAATCAATTTGTTACTCTGTTAATTAATCAATTTATTGCTGTTAATTAATCAATTTGTTACTTAGGAAGATAAAGTGGAGGAAAGCACATCCCCCAAACTCTAAGCCTTATTTTTTTCAATTTAATTTAATTTTTATTTTATATTGGAGTATAGTTGATTTACAATATTGTGTGTTTCAGGGTATACAACAAAGTGATTCAGTTATACATATACATACATCCATTCTTTTTCAGATTCTTTTCCCATATAGGTTATTCCAGAATATTGAGTAGAGTTCCCTGTTCTAAGCCTTATTTTCAACTATAATTTATTACCAAGATCATAGGTGGGGATAACACACAGGATCTTTCTAACAAACCCATATTGATAAATTGATATTGTCATAAAGCTTCCCAAACAAATATGCAACCTGCTTTCAAAAAGGAAAGAGTGGGGACTTCCCTGGTGGCACAGTGGTTAAGAATCTGCCTGCCAATGCAGGGGGGAGCAGGTTCGAGCCCTGGTCCGGGAAGATCCCAAACGCCGTGGAGCAACTAAGCCCATGTGCCACAACTACTGAACCCACGCGCCACAACTACTGATGCTCGAGCGCCTAGAGCCCGTGCTCTGCAACAAGAGAAGCCACTGCAATAAGAAGCCCACGCACTGCAACCAACAGTAGCCCCTGTTCACCACAACTAGAAAAAGCCTGCAGGCAGCAACTAAGACCGGATCAGACCAAATTAAATAAATAAATAATTTTTTTTTTTTTTAAAAAAAGGAAAGTGTAATTTTATTGACTGATAGCAGCAGTCAGTAAGATATTATTTTCATATCTTTTACATTTAACATAGCTAGCTACAAATCCTTTTTAAAACAAATTGGGACCACAAATTAAATTTATACACTTTATAAAGGAATTCCAACAGAAACAGAACTTGGAGATATTTTGTTCTGTTTCCTCATGTCTTGTGAAACTTCAGTTCCCTACTTCAACTGAGTTTCAGCTTGAAGAAAGTAATCTGATGATCAGAATCAGTAAAAATTCTATTAGTGTGTTCAAGTATAAGTTTCTGATGAAGCATATAATGTTTCTAAGTATTAAAAGAAAGTCAGCTCCTTCTATATATCTTGCAAGTCCTGATACTGATATTCTTAAATTAAATTCAGTAGAATGCTAAATTTCAGAACAATTCAGTGCAGAAATATTTTTCTTCCTGAACATAATGGATCAGAAGTTAAGTCCCTTCTTTCAGTCCATCAGTGTTAATGCTACTAATTTACTATCAAAACTATAGAAAGTCTTCTATGTGAGGTCTACAGCTTCCTTTCTTCCCTACTGTTGTCCACCCATCAATCTTATGTAACATTTATAGATCTAAATAACCAAGTGACAGGTTTAGCAGTGGAAGGAGCTGTAATCCTAAAATAACAATAAACTCTGAAGTGAAGCAAAGTTCTCCATAGATGCAGCTAACTAAAGACACAGTAAAAGGCACAGACTGGGAGTACAAATGCTTAAGTTTTTGTTTTTTGGTTTTTGCTTTTTAAAGGTTAACATCAGTTTTTGTGTGTGCATGTGTGTGTACAGCTTCCTACATTCTTCAAGATGTCAAAATAATCTAGATTATTCCCAGTATGGCTCAACTTTCTGCTACTAGTCAGATTCTGGGGTATAAGCTTCTAAGGCCTTACATTCCTGAAAAGTATAGGCAAACAAGTTTAGGAAATGTTTAACGTTCGACTTCTGGGATTTTCCTACACTGTCAACGAGCTATCATGTTAATGATTCCCAAGTGTACATCTGGTCAATTATGTTTTAGGCTTTGATATTCTTTCACCTGAGAGGCAATGAAGTTTTTTTAAAAAAAAAAAAATAGGCAGGGCTTCCCTGGTGGCACAGTGGTTGAGCGACCGCCTGCCGATGCAGGAGACACGGATTCGTGACCCGGTCCGGGACGATCCCACATGCCACGGAGCGGCCGGGCCCGTGAGCCATGGCCGCTGAGCCTGCGTATACGGAGCCTGTGCTCCGCAACGGGAGAGGCCACAACAGTGAGAGGCCCGTGTACCACAAAAGAAAAAAAAAGGCAGAAGATCTAGAATCAGAAGCTATAGGTTCAATTCTGGTTCTGCCACTTATTACTTATGCATCTAATAAGGCTCTGAAGACAAACTGCCAGGGTTTTAATCATGGCTCTACATTTTCTGGGTGATAGGGCATATTACTGAAATTCTCTGAGAGTTGTTGTAAAGATTAAGTGAGGTAGTAAAGTGTTTAGAACAGTGGCTGGCACATAGAAAAGGCTTAATGAATGTTAGTTTTCTAAGCCATCAGTTTCTTGCTAGCAAAATTGGAAGAATAATGATGATTCCAATAATTTCTTAGAATTGTGATGAGGATTAAATGAAACAATATTATAGGAATATCCTCGTAAACTTAAAAGGTTGTCATTATTAACATAGAAAATGCTAGGGAAAGAATATCGAAAATCATCAAATTTGGGGCTAAAGCTAAAAGAAATGAAAATGTGGGATAATGGAAAAGACAATGTCATTTTCTGGAGTAGCTGAGCAGTATTAAAATAGAATTAATGTTGAAAAAGAATTCACTCCAAAAGACTTGTTTTTAGTTACCTTGGCTATTACGTAAGAAAAATACACAACTGAATTAAAAAGCTGGAGCTATGTCTCATTTAAGAAAATTGCTCATTACTTTTAGTTGCTGGAAAAAGAAGAGGTTTAACTTAGAATTAGAATCCAAACGGTCAAAGTCATGATCTGTACCTTTATGAACCTTGAGTCAAATAATGTGTAGATTACTGAAAAAGACACAGCTTTGTGGAGGTTCAAGAAATATAAAATAATGATATATGATATTTGGGGGAAAAGAAGGAGCATGGTATGCTATTGGCAACCTGCTTTTTTTTTTTTTTCATTGAAGTATAGTTGATTTACAATGTGTTAGTTTCAGGTGTACAGCAAAATGATTCAGTTATATATATATATTCTTTTTCAGATTCTTTTCCATTATAGGTTAGGCAACATGCTGATTTAAATCAACCTTTTTGAGAAAGGTTTAGTAACACAGACAAAATGCCACAGTTTTCACTTCTTAATGAGACATTTAAAAACAAAAACATTCTAAAATCTTATTTACATTCTATTTTTAAAAAATATCCTGATCAAATATTTATAAAGATTAATATATACTACTTTCTTAGATATATTACTTTCTACAATAAAAATATTTTAATTCAATTTAACAAACATTCATTGGGTAACTAGTACCATATTTCAAGGTACTACATAAGAGACGGTGACAAATATAATCTGAAGGGAAAGCAAAATCTACTTAAATAAAATTAAAAGAAATCATTTTGGACACAGAAGGTGACTAGGATTTTATTTTTTTTACTGAAGGGAAGGTTCATACTTAAATAATGAAAAAATGTATTTAATCATCCAAATAATTTAAATTTATGATTCAGAATAGCTTTTGTGTATCTGAAACGATCTGGACTGCTAAATAATTCCGTTAACTTCTAAAATAAAACTGCAAACACAGAATAGCTATGTCAAGTCTTAAGAATATCTGACTTACCGTGCAGGACCAGAGGGCTCATCTCTTGCCGAGCTTAATACAGTTTTGATTATAAGTTCCTAAAATGAAGGAGAAATATTAGCAATGACTAAGATTTTTTCATTCACTTATTTAACAAATACTTATTAAACAGCCACCACGGACCTAGGCACTGTGTCAGGCGCTAGGGATACAATAGCAAAATAAAACAGTCATTTTTCGTTCTCATGTACATACTTTTAGTATATTCCAATGTTATTCATAAAATTAGCTAAATAAATAAAACAATGGTATGGTCTGAATGTTTGTGCCTTCCCCCCAAATTCGTACATTGCAATCCTAACCCCTGAAGATGATGGTATTAGGAGGTACGTAGGCCATGAGAGTGGGGCCTTTATGAATGGGATTAATGCTCTTATAAATAAGAGACTCCCACAGAGTTCCCTAAGCACCTTCTACTCTGTGAGGACACAGCAAGAATGCACTGGCTATGAACCAGGAAGAGGGCCTTCACCAGAATGTGATTATGCTACAGCCTTGATTTTGGACTTAGCTTCCAGAACTGTGAGAAATTTCTGTCACTTATAAGCTACCCAGTCTGTAGTATTTTGTTATAGCAGACAAATGATTTTTGAAATTTATCACCAAATGTATATGTTCAAAAACTTTTTTTCTGATTAGAAGAGTAATAAAATGCTCACTATAAAGATAATTAAAGCAGATTTAATAGCTCAAAGGTATGAACAAAACTTTTCACAACTTTGAGAATTATCATTTTAAAGAAAGCTTCCTCTTCTTATGTGTGAGTTTTGGGATAAGTGCTAGTTAATAGTTAATACGGTTTTTAAAAATCATTCAATTATTCACTCATTAAGGATTTATCAGCTATCTAGATTGCAAGCTCCTTAGAGGAGTAACCTTCTACTTATCTTTGTGAATTTAGCAGCTAACCCAATGGCTAGCCATTAATAGGTACTTGGAAGCTACCTATTGTTTAAGCCCAAGAGCTTTCTATGTAATAGTGCTATTTGGTTGTTTTTAAAAATCACTTCAGCCATTACTGCCTATACAATGGCCAGCAAAGGACAAGGCCACTCTGATCATACAAATCACATATAGTAGGCTAGGCTAAGCCCAAACGAACTCAAAACGGCCTAAGCAAACTGAAACTCTTACCTATCTTTGACCTTCAGGGTCTTCTGAAAATAGAAGAAACCAAAGCCATTACATCCCTGAAGACCAAAGGTCAATTTGTATAGTTTTAATTAAATATCATTATAAATTTGCATCGGCCCCTACAATTTTATGTTTAAGTGAAGTTCACTTGTTTAACAAATGTTTTTGGAGTATATTCTACATGCCAAGCAACATGCTAAGCTCTGAGGATATAGCAGTAACTAAGACCTTGTGGTACTTATTTGTCTAAAGTATAAATCAAACACTGAAAAATAATTACAAGTGTAATTATTACAAATGTTTCACAGAGAAATACAGGTGGTATGGAAAGTACATGCAAAACTACTGACAAGCAAAAAAAAAAAAAAAACTACTGACAAAAATTTGATTTAAAACATTTCTTTCAAAGAAAGCACAAGTTTAAAAAAAAATCATCAGCATGACTTCTGAGGAGATAGAATGCCCCTCTCTCGTCCCTTCTTTATTCTCTTTTCCCTTCTAATTCTAGGGCCAATTCAGGTCAAACAGAGACCATCTGGCAATTACTATAACAAGCACAACTTCTTAGGACTGTTAAACCTGTGGGAATTTATAATACATGGGCATTCAGTTAGAGACAGGTCTTGACTTAGTGACAGAATTATTCACTACCAGGCACATTGCTGGGTCCAGAGCACTAAGTGCCTTTATCCTAACTAGGAGACCTGACCACACCACTCCCCTCTAACTTGGTCTAAGAATTACTGAGTCCAGAGGAGTAAGGATTCTGATCATGTCACACCTTCCCCTTCAAACAGAGGCTGACCTCTACAGAGGCACAAAACAACTTTTCACCAATTTTTTTTACTTGAAATTTTTAAAAAGGCTTGTAAACAAACAACAATTAGGGTATGTCTACTCCTAATTAGACACTATCTTTTTTTTTTTTTAAAAGATTTACTATCTGAGTAAGCAATTGTATAGACAGTTCAATTTTGCACCATCTCTTACTCAAGCCTGTTAATGCTTCAGGTACATGGGATCTCCACCCCAATTCCACAGTTCCCTATAGCAGAATAGAATATTCCATTACATTGTTTGATTCATCACCTTGGAAAACTGGGAGAAGGAGACAGTCAAATATGCAGGTCGAGTGCCATCTCAATCTTAGAAGCCTTACATTAGCAGCATAGTATATGGCTCATGGGATTTCAATAAATGTTCAGTGAGTGAATGAATGAATCCTAAGATAATGACATGTGAGTGGGTTCAATAATGAGAAAATGTTTCCAAAGTAATAGTTATAAAAAAAGGTTATGCGGGCTTCCCTGGTGGCGCGGTGGTTGGGGGTCCGCCTGCCAATGCAGGGGACACGGGTTCGTGCCCGGGTCCGGGAAGATCCCACATGCCGCGGAGCAGCTGGGCCCGTGAGCCATGGCCGCTGAGCCTGTGCGTCCGGAGCCTGTGCTCCGCAGCGGGAAAGGCCACAACAGTGAGAGGCCCGCGTACCGCAAAAAAAAAAAAAAAAAAAAAAGGTTATGCTCCTAATGGACATTCCAGCCTTTGTGTCTGAGGGGTACAGCTGGCTAAAGTTCTTTAACAATTGTGTGGATTTCAAGAGGAAAATGAAGAACACAAATTTTACTGAATATATTGTTATGATTATAAAGTCATTTAAACGCTAAAATTAGCACCTAATTTCTTACCTTAACATCTGTAAATTGAGACACAGCAATATCAGGAATGTTGGGATGGAGAGCAGGCAGTTCACAATATAAGTTGGGAAAACAAACCAAAGATCCAAGAAGAACTTGTGCTTCCACTCTTGGTGCCTATGTATCAGATTTTAAAAATCTTTAATTATCAGAAAAATTACTTTATTACCTAACCAGATTACACAGGGAAGTCAGAGTACAAGCAAAACTGAAAAAGGAAAGGGGAACACAAAAAGATTAGGTTTTCATCTATACTTTCCACTAAAACTACTGTTACTCTCAATAAATGCAATGAACAAATAGTAGAGCTTTCTTTAAGAGCAGCTAATAAGCAGAAATGTGGGTACAGCTACTGAGTATGTAGACAGGAATACAGTTTTAGTTAACAGCATAAAATTACCCTGATTTTGAGGAAAAATATAAATACTTTCATTCTAAAGGCAACTCACACATCGTAACATATTGTTCTAATGAGCAGAAGACCCATGATCTCTAGAATATATCCGTTACTATCCAAGGATGAATAAAGTAACTAAGGATGAAAATGGTCAATATATCTTCAAGACACAGGCATTAGTCTAGATGTGTTTTATGATATTATGCACATGATAAGAACACTACCTATACTACTTACTAACAACAAAATTAGAAATTATGCTTGGACTGCAGATGAAGGTAACTTTTCATCTTTTTTCCTTAGCTGTATTAAGCCATTTCTGAAGTATCAGCACTGAACATTTCTTTTTTCTTCTGCCTTCTTGCATGCCCACCTAACATCAACACCCACCTACTGATAAATTGCTTTGTTTACTAAAATACCTACAAATTGATTTATATGTTTAATAACACCTAACAAAAATGCTAAAACCAATCTATTAGAAATATAAAACTTCTTCTATTTACCTAAAACAAGAACCTATCTCCAAAGGATTTCCTTGTTAATAAATGTTATAACAGAGGTGATATTATGATTTTCAACAAAACAACTCATTTCCATATTAAAAAAATAATCTAGATTTACAGATACAAGGCCAGCAGTATAATGGGGCGGGGTAAGCTCACATCCACCATCCCGATTTAAAATCAATTTTACTATAAAAATGAAACTGAAAAACACCCCCAATATTTAATGATAGAGATTAGCTAAGGGTTTTTCTTTAAAGTTGGATGAAAAAACTGGGAATATTCATTTAGGTATGTGGGGCATAATGGGAGGCAGAACTGGAATGGAACTGTAATTAAGAAAGGCAAAACCTAATCAAATTACTTTGAAATCTGCCTGGGGGCGGGGGGATTAACAAAAGGAAGATGATATGTGTGGGATCTAAAATGAAACTCCAAAGAGCAAGATTTAGACTGTGTATCTCCAACACCGTCCAGAGGAAAACACTGCCCATAACCTTACAGTGGAGATGTGTCAGGTTTAATTCTTGTAATGATTTGGCTTCCTATGCAGCCTGTCTCAATAGGTGTTCCTCATAAGAACCACAGAAAACAGAAAACAACTGTTTTTAAAATTTTCCCAAGGATGTTACAATAGTATCCTTCTAGATAGGAGGAAGGTTTAGTCACTTAAAATGGATGCCTGGGCTTGCTTGGTGGTGCAGTGGTTGAGAATCTGCCTGCCAATGCAGGGGACACGGGTTCGAGCCCTGGTCTGGGAAGATCCCACATGCGGCGGAGCAACTGGGCCCGTGAGGCACAGCTACTGAGCCTGCGCGTCTGGAGCTTGTGCTCCGCAACAAGAGAGGCTGCGACAGTGAGAGGCCCGCGCACCGCGATGAAGAGTGGCCCCCGCTCGCCGCAACTAGAGAAAGCCCTCGCGCAGAAATGAAGACCCAACACGGCCAAAAAACCAATAATAAATAAATAAATTAAAAATGGATGCCTAAGGACATCAGGGCTGTAGGAAATGTGCCAACTACTCATCTGGAATAATCAGCCAACTGAACAGTTATAGTTTTCATAGTAAATGCATTAAAAAATGGCATTGGTTTATGCATCAGGCTCCCCTGAGTTCTATCAGCTTTTGCCAGTATCCAAGAGATTGATAATCTGTGTACTCTGTTAATACTAAAATAACCTTGTAACTTGTTTACCATCTTTAGTTTGTCTTCCATTTAATCTATTCCCAGTTTAATACACTTATTTAACATTAGCAAAGCACAGATTTAATCATCTCTCTCCCTACTTTAAAAAATTCAACTGTTTATCTAATATAAAATATAGCATTATAATCTGATCCCTGGCATTAATAGACCCTCCAAGATATAGTCTAAAGCAGTGCTTCTCAATCTTTACTGTCCATACCAATTATTTGGGATATAGTTAAAATATATATTCTGTTTCAGTAGGTCTGGGATGAGTTCTGAGATTCTGCATGCCAAATGTTTCCGGTGTGCAGACCACATTTTGGGTAGCTGGGATCTAAAGTACCTTTCTGTTCTTTGTGTCTACTACTCTCTAGTTAGACTAACTAGCTTGTAAACAAAATGAATTATTTGTCATTCCTAGGACACAGCTTATTCATGCCTGTTTCCCTATGCCTGGAATACCTTCCCCCTTCTCCATTTTCACTCATAAAAATACTACTAATCTTTCACAGACCTACTCAAATACCTTTTCCATGGAACCTCCTGATATCCCTTAAAAAAAAAAGCTCTCTCCTCTGTCTTAATTACCAAATAATTTTATTTTGTTTAACAAACACTTAAATTGCACATACAATGTGTCATATAATGTTCCAACCATGTTACAAATATTAACTCAAATCCCCATAAAATAACCAGATGAGGAAGGTTACCTCCATTTTATAGATGAAGAAACTTAGACACAGAGAAATCAAGTAACTTGCACAAGGTCTCACCGCTAATTAAGTGGCAGAGCTGGGATTTGAACCCATGCTTTTAACCACTATGCTAAGCTCCTCCTACTGGTACCTCTTTGTTGTCCTACATTCTATAGTCATTAATATATTTTTCTATCTTCCCAGCAGCAGATTATATGCTCCCTGAGTACAACGTGTATCTCATTTATTCTATATCCTTCTATATTCCACACAAAGGAACACTTTGTACACAAGGGGAAACAAAAGTTTAATAACCACAAAAGGGCTTAGCACCATGTTGAACACATACTAAGTGCTGAATATATATTTACAGATTCGATTAATAAATACCTATAACCATGATGCTGTGCCAGGCCCTGAAGATACCAAGATAAGTAAGACATGATCACTGTTCTCCAGGAACTAGGGAAACAGGGTTAATAACTAGCTATAAATATGGGTTGTTCTCTTATTTGCACATTTCCTCTAGGTGACTGTATCCAGTTTCATGGCTTTCAATAGCATCTGTAAGCTAATGTCTCCCAGCTTTACATTTTTGGTCCAGACATCTCCTTTGAGATCCTGACTTGTATATACAGTGGACCTTCTGACATCTCATGGGTGTCTAACAGGCAGCTTCCTATGCCCCAAATAGAACTCCTTTTCATTCACTTTTGGTCTTTTGCAGCTTATAAATGAAATAACATATGTTAAACTGCTTTGCAAGTTTTATAACTAGCACTAGTCAAGTATGACTGATTTTTCTTTCCCAAATACTTTTAGTTTTTCCCAGTAGACATTCAGTTACTTCTCATTTCTACTTTGTTCCAGGGTGATCTTTCTAAAATACAAATGTGATCATGTCACTCTGCTTAAAATCTTTCAACAGCTACTCATTCTTTCCTTAGGATGAAATCTAACCTCTTGAGCACTATAGACAGAGCTACTGCCTTCCTCCTTAGTTCACTTCTGCCACTTATATCTGAACATGTTCCAGTTATACTAAGTTACCTGGCATTGTCTCACAGCTCCAAACTGTT
Organism: Phocoena phocoena; assembly: GCF_963924675.1. NCBI lineage: Eukaryota > Metazoa > Chordata > Mammalia > Artiodactyla > Phocoenidae > Phocoena > Phocoena phocoena. The sequence continues at coordinate 62,800,964 of NC_089220.1, read as the reverse complement.
ATGAAAAACCCTCACATGCTGTTTTAGAGTTTACTCCTAGAGCATATTTCTGGGTTACCTCACCTATATTTCTTTCTTCTCTTTTGCTATAGCTCATTGCCCATTTTCAAAATTTTCTTCCCTCCCTGTTTGTTTCCTTAGATTTCCTCAATTTTAAATTGTTTTGCTTATCAGATTTAACCCATTTTTGTAGCTCCTGGGTCAATTTATCAAATAATTTTAGTACTTTCTTACACTTCAGAATTGTTTACTTTTTTTTTTAAAGTGGGAGAGACAATCAATTCTAATTAAATTACATATCTTCCTGAACATCAGTTTGTTATATTTTATCAACAATGGTTCTTCCTTTGTTGTTCTGTTAGCTGAATCTTGGTTAACTGCAGTTTGTTATATTATGAAGGACAGGAGATAAAAACTTACATTGAGAAAAGCTGACGAAGCCACTCTACCAGCTGCTACAATAAAATCCATAATAAGCATTGTGGCACCAGGCAAACCAAGTGAAAAAAATTGAGGTGAGCAGTGCTTGATGATTGTATTGACAATATCCTTAGGAATAAAGAAAAGAGGAGAAGAAAAATATCACAAATGTAATCTTGGGTATCAGCTAATCAATATCCTTAAAAATAGACAATGTATGAAATAATAAAACAGGTAATAACTATAACTGGTTGGCTAACTGGAAAGACTAATTTTAATTCTTCCAAATAATCCATGCTTAGTACTATATTTTGTCACAGGAAAGTAAACTGAAAACACTTTTTAACTGACATCAATACAGCATTTTTTTTTTTTTTAACCCTAGAGAGCCAGTTAGAAGGGTCTCTACTTCGGAGGGTTAAAAATATAAGGCCCGGGCTTCCCTGGTGGCGCAGTGGTTGAGAGTCCGCCTGCTGATGCAGGGGACACGGGTTCGTGCCCCAGTCCGGGAAGATCCCACATGCTGCGGAGGGGCTGGGCCCCTGAGCCGTGGCCGCTGAGCCTGTGCTCCGCAGCAGCAGAGGCCACAACAGTGAGAGGCCTGTGTACCACAAAAAAAAAAAAAAAAAAAAAAATACAGCCCATGTGTTGTAAAACTTAATTGCAGAGTAGTTCCTTCTGCCACCTATTTGCTTCCACGTGATAACTCTGATGTCTGAAGTTGCATGACCTGTTATGTGGCAACTGGAGAAACTCTCTATTTTAGAAAAATTGAAGTCCTTTGATGATAGACATCTAGCCTCAGAAATCCAGATGTAGGCATTTTTAAGGGAATATTCTCAACTTGGTTGTTCATTCATTTTGCCTTTGGAATTTACCATGAGGATGCAGTATAGCAGGTTGTATTACTCAATCCAATTTAAATGAACGCTCTTTATCCAGTAATTAAGAATATCATTTTATTTGAGACATGTTTATAAGGTAGAACACAATAATTATTTCAAATTAACACAAGAAGTTTTTTCACTTTTCAGAAAGATACATTATCATCTTTTAATATTAATTTAATGCTCCTGAAATGAACTGCAAGTGAAATTTAACCACGTTATGATTACAAACATTTACATTACTTTGACCGGCAACTTCCTGTACTTTTCAGTTTTATGGCCAGGATCAAGACCTGTGAAGTAATGTTCTAGAGACATATTTATGACTATCTAATGTAATGACTATACTGATGCAAATCAATATACTTGTCACCATGGTAATACAATTTATAAAAATAAGAAAATGTGATGTGCTGACTCTTAGAGTAGAAAAAAACCTCTGACTGCTGCATGACTAGCTGAGCAAATACCTAAGTCCCAATTGCCAGTTATCAAGTAACAATTACAAAATACCTAACAATAAGTACATTAGGACATTAAAGGAAGATGTTGTCAGCGTAAGCAAAGGATGTTTTAATCTCTTCAAAGAGTGAACAGTTCTTATAACATTAGAAGAAAGATGCACTTAATAATCAAGTCAATCTCCCAACTACAATAGCTTGTTTTGAAACTATGTTTCAGAATAAATGAGGTTATAAATGGAATAAATCTGTAAATAAATTACAATATAAGGGAATGTTTTTAATTCTACACCTTGAAAGTCAAGAGTTAAACAGAATAAAGAATCAAAGATAAACTTATAAAGCAACTTGTTAGAAAGTACATATATTTACCTGGTCAATATGAAGTAATCCACAGTGCATTATGTTGTAGAAGTGTGTTAGGAAATCTCTATTTGGAGAAACATCTTGTCTTCTTTTCATTGTATTACAAATAAGTTTATAGGCGTGTAATTTACCTTGCTTATATTTATCAGTTAACATGGTTGCCTACAATTGAAAGATGTTGTTTTTAATACTCAAAACCAAATACTGTTTGTTAAATACTGAAACAATTGAACATAGCAAGCTATATATTTGTTTTCATTTATTTCTATGTTGGCCCATTTTCTTTAATGAACTAAATATCAGGATTCCTAAAATTATTTTTATCATTAAAATGATACAAAGTAGGTGTGAATAACTATACACTGTTTCACTTAGGAAAATGCACCAAACATATCATATAATACTTAAAAGAATTATTCTTTAGAAGTACATAGCATATTCTATAACACAAAACTGAGGTTTACATTTCATTTAAATACAACAAAAACATAATTTACTATATTCATTTTTGTTTTAGTAATAAAAATGATGCAACCTAAATAATAATTTTGCTAGGCCCACTCTCCTCTCTATATAACCCCTAATGGTTAGTTAAAAATTAAGTGTTCTACAGGGAACTATATTCAATATCCTGTGATAAACCATAACGGAAAAGAACATGAAAAAGTATGTATATATATATGAATATATATATATATGTATATATATATGAATCGCTTTATATATATAGCGCTTTATATATATATCGCTTTATATATATAGCGCTTTATATATATATTGCTATATATATATATGTATATATATATGAATCGCTTTGCTTGCTGTAGGGTAGAAATTAACACAACATTGTAAATCAACTATACTTCAATAAATTTTAACAAAAGCAAAAAAACACACAAAAAACAAAACTAAGTGCTCTAGAAGACTACACAATAGTCTTCTCTCTACTGTTTGAGACTGACCACATACTTATTTACTAAATGAAACTTTTTAATTAATATTTTATATATTAAGCTTACCTTGAAAAGCCAAGGTGTAAGAATTCTCAGTGGAGGAATTAAAACCGGTGGAGAAGGGGAGGTCAGGTTATCAGTTGAAATGCCGAGGTTATCTCTAATCTGTAATTTTCAAATAAAATGCAACAAACCTATGAAAAGTGTTCTCTTTCCCAGTTTGTTTTACCTTAAACTTGAGATCTAGTTCCTACCACTAACAATACATTTAAACATGGTTAAGGCATCAGTTCGTAGTGCGGGGGTGGATGCTATCTAAGGCTTTTTCTGTACTTCTTAATACTTTATTTTTCTTTCCTTCTCCCTGTTTATCTTTTTCTTTTTTACCTTAGCTAGATTCTGCCAAAGTTCACAGAGGTAATCAAAAACTTGAGCATGTATTTCAGGATCCATAATAGCGTTGACATCTCCCAAAATACCTAGCATTCTTCGCCACATTACAGTAGCAACATCAGCATGCCATCCTGTGAGAGTGCCCCCTGCCATCACACTACAGCATTCAGATGGAAATTCACTGATTTCTATAGAAAAAAATAATTCACTGGTGTCAGTAATTTTTCTAGAGAATTGATCACAAAAACACATAGGAGTCAAATTAATAATCTTAAATATCTACAAAAGTGAATAAAAGAAATGTTAAGATGCATCAGTGTTATTTTTTCCTGGTAAGGTCAAAACCTCGCTAGTTCATAATTCCTTATTTTGACAATAATTACTTATGCAATAGGGCATCTATCTAGATTTACCTAAGGAGAAAATGATGCAGATACCAGATGGAGAAATTTACGTTTGACATAAAGATCATATTTATAAGTACATACTCTCTATTTAACCTAATAGCTACTTCAAGTTCCATCATCAAATTAACAGAAAATCTCAGGCTGAAGGCAGATCCTGTAGGAAGTCTTCCTAAGCTTATTTCTTTGTAATTAAACCTTCTGAAGAAATATATTTCTGTATTTCACAATTAAGTCAGGCCTAGCATTAAAAGGGATATCACAATGGCATGAAAAAAATAATTTAAATATAATCTAAAATTTCCATAATTACATTTCTTTTGTTTATTAATACTGGCATGATTATATATAAGACATATAGGTAACCTAGGGTCTTAGTCTCATTTCTGTCACTAATTATGTGATATTGTACAAATTATTTAATAACCTCCCTGAAGCTACAGCTCCTCATCTGTAAAATAGATGTTTTAGGTAGGTATCATTATAGATCTCCATAGAAAAGCCATAATTCTATGCAATGTATATAATGGAAAAGGCAAAATCATCAGAAAGTCAGTAAAGACTTTTTCCTGCTTGATAATATGTCAGTGTACTGATAATTTACAAAGTCATACACAGTATGTGTACATCCTTTACTCTTAATGTTTAACTTTTTTCTCTGCATGTAAAGTGTACAATAACTGAGTATATTATTAAAAAGTTACTGGACAGTCTTTCACAGTAATAAAAACAGGTTTTTGGTGTAAATTCACTAAAATAAAATTTTAAAAAAACACTACAGGGTTAACCATCACTGTTAACATCTCCCTATTCTACAGAACCTTCATAATATAGTGATAACTCAACTGATTGGTAACTATGAAGGACATTATTGGAACAACTGAGGATAACTGACTATAGACTAAAATTGCAATGATGTATCAATGTTAAATATCCTGAACGTGGCCCTTATATTATGGTTATATAGGAAATGTATACTTATTTTTAGGACATACTTGCTCAAGTGTTTAGGTGTAAAGGGTCTGATACTTGCAATTCACTCTTAAATGGCTCAGAAAAAAGAAAGGGTGGGTACGGTGGGGTTGTTTTAATGGGTGTGTGGGTGTGTGTGTGTGTGTGTGTGTGTGTGTGTGTATGTATAGGTAGAGAGAAAGATAAAGTGGTAAAATATTAACAACTGGTGAATTTATCCAAAGGATTTATGGGTATTCATTTTACTAGTCTTGCAACTTTTCCATGAGTTTGAAATTTTTTCCAAATGTTGGGGAAAAAGCTGAAAATAAAAACCAAAAAACCAAAAAACTGCAGACCAAGAGGAGGAAAGAAAAGGTCAGAAATAATCTAAAAACCAGAAAATCAGGGCTGTGTAATTGCAAGGTAATTGCATATTAAGAGAATGAGGGCTTCCCTGGTGGTGCAGTGGTTGAGAGTCCGCCTGCCGATACAGGGTACACGGGTTCGTGCCCAAGTCTGGTAAGATCCCACATGCCGCGGAGTGGCTGGGCCCGTGAGCCATGGCCACTAAGCCTGCGCGTCCGGAGCCTGTGCTCCGCAACGGGAGAGGCCACAACAGTGAGAGGCCCACGTACCGCAAAAAAAAAAAAAAAAAAAAGAGAGAATGAGTACCTTAAAAGGGGGGGCAGGGGGCAGAAGTCACATGGTTTTAAATTTCTTCCTTTGGCCAGAGAGTAAATGTGCTGCACTACCAATGAAAACTAGTATTTTACATTATTCATTATAAATATCTTATCAGCTGTGTCCTTGACCAAATTTTCTGGCATATTTTCAAAATGAGTTTTTATCCTGATGCCTGTTACATGATGTAGGACTTAACAAAAATAACTTTTTATTAACTTGCAGTTTCTAAGGTTTCCTAGTCACTTTTAAACATTTACTTAAATATAAAAATACTTCATTTGGACTGCCTACTTTGATTCAGCAGGTTCTTCAGATAAAATATTAAGAATAACGATGTCAAATTATGTATTTCCTGCTTTAGGAAATGGTAATGTAAATGATAATATAACATACAAAAATAATGTAACCAAAAAAAAAAAAATAAAAATAATGTAACCACTAATACCAGGACTATAATCAACTATAATAAAATAACAAAAATCAGAATGCAAATATCCTTCTTTAAGGGCAAGAAAAAAAATGTTATACTAATTAATTTCCCAAAGACAGAAAAGTCCAAAAGACTTATAATAATATTTACATAACATATATAAAATAACCAATTTTAAGATGCCTTATTTAAGATCTCCTGACACTAATGTCCTGAAAGGAAATAATGGCAAAGATCTAATTTCCAAATATTGCCTAGGTCATCTGGTGTCTGTAGAACAGAGTGGTGGAGCTTCTCATCGAGCTGTAGATCCTTCTGTTCCATGTGATCTATATTCAGTGTGGAAGGAGAAGGTGTCTGTGACCTGGATCCCAGAGCTGAATGGACTGGAGAGGCACTTTCTGAACCTGTAAATATAATTTCGTAAAATTACCACAAAGAATATATTCAATACCCTCTACCTAAGATGTAATGCTTAAAAGCCCAATAAAACACAAATTGAAAACATCAAAAGATAAATCAGGTTATAAACTGGCCAAAGAGGTCAATAAAATCATAATACTGTACAAGATTTCATATCTAGCAGTCTCATTCCATGTCTACTATGGGACTAGTGTGGAATGAGAACAGGACATGCCAATTAATAGGGGCCATCAGTGAGAGCAAGAATGCCTACTTCCATTCCTGGTCCAGCTATAGAAACTCTGGTACCTACTGCTACTTTATTTCACTTACTTCAGGCTTGAGGCAATTCAGGAGAAGAGAAACTTGCCCATTGCTATATGCCACTAACATTGCTAGCCTTGACATCTTTCATTTAAAAGCATATTTTTGAGAGTCAGCTATGGTTTTGCATATATTAGCATTTAATTCCTTTTTTATTGCTGAGTACTATTTCAATGAATACTGGATGGATGAATACATTACAATTTGATTATTCATTCACTGGTTAATGGATATTTGGACTATTTTCAATTTAGCTACTGTGAATAATGCTGTTATGAACTTTCACATACAAATGTCTGAAATAAATACCTAGGAATGGTCATATGGTAAATGTATGCTTAATTTTAAAAGATACTGCCGTATTTTTGCAGAGTGGCCCTACCATTTTGCATTCCCATTATAATAATGTAATGTATGATATTTCCAGTTGCTCCACACTCTCTTCAACACTGGTATTGTGTTTTTAACTTGAGCTGATTTATTATGTGTATAGTGGTACCTCATGGATTATTTATGTTCCCTCATTACTAGTAATGTTGAGTATCTTTTCAACCAAATTTTCATCTAAATTTATGTTTAAGGACAACTACAGTAAAAGGTGTTTATTGTAAAATAAGAATTCTTCTTTGGGTAGTAACTTAAATTCTGTAACAATCAGACTGTGGATACAACCAAACTGGCTCCTATCTTCCACTCAGCCCTCATTCTGCAATGCGCAGGCTAAAGTTCTTACTTATCCTCTGGTAGAAAAGATGTGGAATAGAAGAACGTGAAAACATAGGATGGGTTCCTGTGAGTATTTCACTGGCCGAATTTCATCAGTTTGATTTGGCTGAAGAAATGTGCCTAATTCAGACATGCAGACATCACTGCTCCAGTCTTTCAAGTTCCAGCCAACCACAGGATGCAAAAACCACCCTATTGATATTTCATCCATCATCCATCAAAGGGGTGTCAAACTGCAGTAGGAACCAGAGTGAATCTGGATAATACAGTGGAACTCTTGAAGTATGGGCCACAGGCTGCTCAGGCTCCCTCTGGTCACGGTACTGCTCTTGGAATAATGTGCCTTTCATGACTCAATTTCTTGGACCCCACTTGTCATATTATTGTCAGGTTTGACCACACACAAAAAGTTGCTGAAAAGCATAATTTACTATATTAATTTACTATATAAATACAGAATATTAGTATACTGAGAAACAGACCTTATTTTAGTGTGCTTTATGTTTGCAATAATAAATAGTTTACCAAAGAAATCTACAAAAATCTAGGCTAACTCTGAAAATCAATGAAAAAGGTAAAGTGCAGTACCTCAACTTTTTTTGGTTATTTATTTAAAAATTGCTGCAGGAAATGCTCTGGTGCAAACATACACAAAATTTTGCGTACGGTATTAGGAGTTTATAGAGTTCCCTGAAGCTTATCCATGTGGACTCCAGGTCAAAAAACTCTTATATTAGTGTTTTTTTCCCTCCATTGTTACATAAAGATGAGTGAAAAAAATAATACTTAAATAGTAATAAGTAATACATAAAATCTATCAAATACAAGTCTGAAAAGGTTCTTAGGTGGCTTAAAAAAAATGCACTTAAGGAATACACTCCCTTGAGTAACTTTACCAGTAACTGTTGCAACTTCAGTACAAAAAGCTTGTTGATTAAGACTGCTTGTTTCCGAATCGATGTGAAGCGTGGTTAGACTAGCCACTTCTTGCTCTTCAGCACTCTGATAATGGCCAGAACCTGAATCCACATCAGCAGAGGATGCATTCCCAGTATCAGCTCCAAAGCCAAAATCTATAGGCAGAAGAAATGCTAGTGTACAGAAGTTCCAATTATAAAACAAAAATATTTACAAAAGAGACATAGCTACTTCATCAAAATAATTAAATATGAACATTCCCCCCAAATTAATTCTATTTACATACCACTCAGGCAAGGGTAAACAATGTTAACACTTTGAAATTTATAATTAGAAACAAATTTTTAAAGATCCTCATAGCCTATTATTAACAAAAACGATAAAAGGACAGAGACATACAATATATCATCACTATTCTTATCCCTGTTTTCTGATAGCTGGAAATATACTTAACTGCTTTTCAAGTTTTATAATCTCTAGAAGAGAGATATATATAATAAAAATGTCAGATACGTGGTAAGAGTCATTTTTCTTTCAAATCATATTTCCAGTCCAAGATCAGAGTAGTATATAATCCATGAGGGCAAGAAACATAATTCTCTAATGCATCTCCCAGCTCTTCACAAAGTTGGTTCCCAAGATTTTGACTTTCTTCTTTTAAATTTTGGTACCCTTCACTGACTGCCAAGTGTAATACAGAATTACAGCAGAAAAGCTATGTGGTAGTAATATAGCACTAAATAATATCACTGATGTCATTTTAACATGAAGCAATTATTCAAGTAAGGTTCTGGGTACCATAGCATTGAACATAAGTGTACTGAACATGCTGAAGCACTGACCATAATAACTAGATAGTGGTCCCCAAATACGACTTCATGAAATAGTCCAACTCATAACCATGACTGTCCTTTATTCTAACACCAAGCCCATCCTTTTTCCTGTCTATGTGTCTGGTCTTAAAATATCATTTGTTCTATGAAAGAACAGTGTTTTTTTTGTTTTTTTAATGCCTTTAGTTGGCAAAATAAAGAGGTCTCAACTGGAAGTGATTCCCTAAAAATTCTTTTGGAGTTTCACTGAAAATGAAATCAAAATATGTATATGGAAACCCCTAAGTAATGTTAGAGAGGAATATGATGGTTACGTAAACTGTCAGTCAGTCTCGAACAGAAAACAAATCAACAAAAAACCGTACTGCTCAAACAGAAAAAAAGATACTTGCTGTCAAATTTTCGGCCATCATATTGGAAAGCGCTGAAAGAATCCGAATGACTATCTGAGCTGATAAGATCACTGCTCCCTGCACTGGCAGGAGAAGTCCATTCTGAGGGCACACCTGGGTCATCAATAGGGCGCATTTGGTTCTGCTTGTTCAGAATATCAGGGAGGTCTTTGGGAATTTCGAGGCTACCTGGACTACTTCCTCTTCTTGTCATAGTCTAAAAATTCAAGAAACATTTTACCATTAAAAAAATTTTTTTGAATTCTCATTAAGCATGTGAAATCTTTAATTTCCAAGACAATCGTCACAATAAATGTTGAAACTTAGGGCATTAAGTAGGAGTGGGGGAAACACTAACTGAAGACTCCGTGTAACTGTATGGAGCTGGGTCCTGAACTACTGTTGGTCTGGCTAAAGCAAAGACCCAAATACCATTTGGTGCTGGGCCCGAGACCCTGAAGCCTCAAAAGGATCCATGGAGTGAATATTAAGATAAGATAGTAGAAAGAGCAAAGTATTCAAATGGAAAAAAAAGAGGCAAATGGAAGAGGGAATTCCCTGGCAGTCCAGTGGTTAGGACACTGCACTTCCACTGCAGGGGGCATGGGTTTGGTCCCTGGTGGGGGAACTAAGGGATCCCCGCAAGCTGTGCAGTGGAGCAAAAAAAGAAAAGAGAAAAAGAAACAAATGGAAGAGATAATGGAGGGAGGGAAGAATGACAGCAAGGATGTCATTCTATGATGATTACATATAATGATTCTATAACTTTTTTCCCACTCAAGGAAAACAACTTAAAAAAAAAAAGGAAAATGTAATGGAGCTACAGACTTTCACTAAAGAGACAAGTTGAAATCTAAATGGAATATTGCCCTTTAAAAAAAGCAATTCCACATATATTTATCTTTCCTTAACAATTAAGCATCATTAGAAATAAAACTGCTTCCATTTTCATTTTGCCTTAATTCTAACACTCAAGATAAAGATAACTTTAAAATCTATTCCAAAGTTATCTGTAATGATTAAGTAACCGATGTTAGCATGCTGTCAAAATGGTGTGAGTTGGGCCAGAAGACCTCCATTGTTATCTTTCCTGTTGAGGGCTGACAACAGGCATCAGAGTACTCTAAGAACAAAGATGAAAAACAGAGAAAGAACTAGGAAGGTAGTGGCTTATACCACAGGAGCTGAGCAAACAGGTATCCCAAATTTTCACCCTGGTCAAAACTAAAAGCCTGCTTGTTTTAGGTCTTTGAATAAAAAATACTATAAAAATATAATTTAAAAATCTTAATTCAAAAAAGGGTTAAATTTGGGGTGAGGGCTTATTTGAATAAAATTTTCCACATGTATATCATATACATATATATGTACATATGTATATATCTTTTAGTTTCTCTACCCTCCTCTCTAAAATCAAATAAATAAAATAACACTTACTGAGGCATTACCACTTCGAAGTCGTTCTGCTATAAACTCATCCATCAGATCAGGAACATTAGCATTGCTGCTGCCAATATCACTATTAAGAGGGGGCAGTTTTGTGCTCATGTCCTCCTTATTGACTAAAAATAAATAAATAACTATATATAGTGAAGAAAGACTTAACTACATTTCCTAAATTTAAAACAAAAACAGCCAAAAAATTACCTATGCCATATCAATTATTTGCCAAACATGCATCTACGAATAATTTCTCTCCTTTTAGATTTAATTTTAAGAATTAGTAAATTGATATTTACTTTATTTAACTAAGCAGATGTTAGTCAATCTTCAGTATAACCTTAAAACAGCAAGAAAGCTTATAGATAAGCACTAGTTGAAGTTAGGTTAATATTGCCTATAAAGAAACTGGTATATTTTTCTTTCTTCCTACCTCTGCTTCTATTTGGAGCCTTAATAATTTATAATTCCATTTTCCCCAAAGAATATTTGCAAGAAATATATCCCTTGAATTTAAGTTTAGATATTAATAAATTAAAATTTTATGATTTTGACATAATGTTGTTTCTATTCACTACAAATCTAATTTTTTGCTTTAAGAAAAAAGAGATTTATTTTCACAAAGATTTTTCTGTTTAAAAAAAAAACACCACAATAGTTAGATTTTTTTATGACTACATTATGATTAACATTAACAAGAAAGTTTTAAACTTGGGAAACTAACTTACAAAAAATGATATTTACTTATTTCACTATTATGCTGTAGAAAAGCATTTCTCTGCAACCAAAGGATATCGACACTGTTTATGTTCCTAATGAACTACGAAGCATTTCAGGTTAAGAAAATATACTGGTCAGGAAATCACTCTGAAATACGATTGTCTTTATACTACTTGGCCAGGCTTTTTTAAGCTGTCAAATACTGCCCTCAAGTGGCATTAATGGCTCAGTGCAAGATGCAGCGTTCTGTTAATCATGCTAACAAAACCATGTTAAACAAATAAAATCGAAACCTACCTTACTGCTGAAAGTTAATTTTCTATAACTGTGAAGTTATTTTAAATTTGAATCAACATAAGAGAAAACAGTTACCATAATCTTGCTTTCTGTAATCTGTCCATAGAGGTTCCATATTTAAATCATGATTGGCTATCATGAAACCTTTATGCACATCTAAAATCTCAGAAAAAAGAAAGTAACGATAAGTGTTTTAAGGATATAACTTGCATTCTATACAAATGAATGCAAAACTAAAAAGCCTACAGCTTGTTTGCAAACGGTGTAAATGAAAAGTAACTGAGTCCACTTTGAGGTTTAAGAAATAATTTCCTCTTCAATGACAGTTAACTAAAAATGTTGGTGTTGGTTGCAGGACCTTGATTTCCATTATGTTATATCATGTCACAGTAATCTACCAAGAAAAAGATAAAATCAAGTAAATCAGCAGTAAAAATAAATGAACCCAATTATATAGAGCTGGGGCCCTTTTAAATGTAAACTATTGGGGGGGGGACGGGGAGAAAGTATTCCAACTCCTCGGTAAACTTAATTTCAAGGTTCACGTGGTACACACTCAGAAAAATATCTGATTTAGATAGCCTTTGGAAGGTCATTAAATTTTCCTGTATGTTCCTCTTTCCTATCTTGTTCAGCAGCAAAGAGGTTTAACTAAATGCTTTATAAGGGAAATTAGTAATTTAAATAAACATTTTATGCTGGGAAAAATACAGCTGGGGAAAGGCGCATGCATAACCAAACAGAGAAAGCAGTGACCATCCCAAAGCTTTTTGATTGCTTATAGCTTGCTTCAGTTGCATTAAGCCAAACTGGTGCTGTCTTTCTCCTTTTGCGCTCTGCACACTGTTAAGTGCTCACCTGCAGCTTTCCTTCCAAAATAGCCCATTACATGACTGTACAGATCCCTCAGTGGAGCCTCTGGTGGCATTCTGTTCTGCCTCTGTGGGGAAACATTTGCCTTCGGCTTCGAAAGAGCATGTACAACAGTTTTATAAACGCCACCCAGGGAGCCCTGCTGTAGTCCTGCCTCATGACTTGACGACTTAATAGTACTACGACTACCTCCTAACTGATTACTAGCAATTCCTTCTTTTTGCAATATGGCGGTGGGGATCTCTGTAGATTCCTTAACTGTCTTACTACTTACTGGTGCCGTGTCTAGAGGCCTGTACACACCGGGTTTCACTAGCTCGGTAACACTGTTTGAGCTGGCATGGGGGCTGCTGATGCTGCTATTGCTGCTGCTACTAAAGCCGCTGAGCTTCCGCAGCCTCATCTTCCACGGAGCCTCTTTGTTTTCCAGAGGGTTATAAAACTGAACTGACTCAGTAGATGGTCTAAAAGTAACGTGAACACTATTTCGTTTTTTAGAAGCAATTTTCATGATTTTGGCTCTATGAGTTACTGTTTCAGACAAGCTCCTTTTAGTTGGAGAAAGCTTGCTAGTGCTTGTAACATGAGGCATTCTGTGGTTAACAGGTGCTTTTAGAGTAGTTTTCTTGGCATGCAAAACATGTGGGACAATGATTTTTTCATTAATTTGCATACCCTTAACCTTTTCAGCTATTGTTATATCTATACAGGCATCTAATTCTGTGGCTGTTTGTCTATACAGATGTTTCCTCTTTTCTTTATCACAAGGGCTACCCGAACTAGGTTCCGATGACGGTTTATCACTGTTTAGTTGTTTACATTTTTCAGAAGTTTTTGTTCTCATAAAGCTGTCTAACTGGTTGGGTGCACTGTTACTCATGAAGACAGCTGAGTTTGATTCTTTTTGAAACTGTATGTTTTCAGGAGTCCCAACAAAGGAGGTGGTATTTTCTGATTTACTTTCCTGATCTATGTGTTCTAATTTATCTAAGGATGATCTTTCATCCCTATTTACTGCAATAATCACTTCCTGTGAAGCTACGTCTTTACCTAACTCGTTTTTACTATGACTTTCCTGGTTTTCCTTAAAATATTCTTTCAGGGAGGAAAGAAGATCATCATCTCCTTCAAGGTCAATGTACTGGATTTGTTCAAAAGCTGAATCTGCAAGTTCTACTGGATCTATTAAGTGACAAAGATGGTCATATATGCTATCACCAACTTCCAGAGAAGACTCTCTACTATGAGTATCAGTGATGTGGCTTTCAGTGGATCTAGTTATTGAAGAAGCCTCTGTGGAACTCTGCAAGCTTGGTGCATGACGGGATGAACTGTCAATTACAGGAACTGCACCTTTGGCTCGTTCAACAGTGAATGGTTCCAAGATGTCAGAAGTGCTGCTACTTCGAGGCAATGGCTGCTCCTCACTCAAAGCACCAAAAACTTCATTTCCAGTGTCTTCGCTTTGTGAAAAATGTCTGACTCTAGTTGAACGAGGAAGTATTTGAGCATCATCAATATCTGTAAAAAAGAAAAATTACAGAGTAGGAACTATACGAATATGAAAAATAAGTATTAATTTCAACCATACCCTAAGCATATGCTTAAAAATAAAAATTTTTGAGATTTTTTGTAAGCTCAATGAAAGAAAATCTATTAAAAATACAAATCTGTTTTTAAATAATGATGTACACAAGCCAATATAGCATGTAGTATAAATGAATTAGAAAACTACCAGAATACATTTTAATATGTTAACATGCATAGAAATAGACAGTGAGGTGATGAAACATTTGGAAGTGCAGTTAAAGATAGAGCTGTGCCAATAAATCAAGGAATTCAAACTTGCTATTCAATTTTTTGTACTTATTTAAGTTCCAAGCAGAAAAAGTAGATCTTAACACAAAAAAGCTGATCTAAATATCCCATTGCAGAATCTTACAGGGTCTTATAAATTCCTGTTTCCTTCCTTACCAGGCAAGAGGCATCACCTTTTCTTCAAATTCTTGCTTATCTATTTGATCACAGATTACACATGGAAATCTACACCCTCTTCCTAAAGTCCTCTTTGTCAGGAAACTATTTATCTGTTCTACTGAGGTATTTTACTTTATTTAATTATAGTATTAAAACCTATTCATCCTACCAAATAAAACTAATACATTGCTAAAAAAAATAATTGTACTTTTTCATTTCTGACACAAACACCATTAATCTACTAGGAAGAAACATTCTCTGCCTATCACTGGCCCATTCCATTAAATAACCATCAAACCCTAAAAACTGTACCTATGGCTTCTTACATTTCTTTTCAAGAATTACAGATTTTAGAGTCAAAATGGACATCATAGATTATTTAACTCTCTCACCGAGGAAACTGAGGCCCAAAGAGATGAAGCCACTCTCTCAAAGTTGAGAAGCAGGTTTAGTGTTCAACGTCATTACATTGTTTTTACTGCCTGAAGTGCTAAGTATATGGTAAATCCTCAAAAATATTTACGAAATTGAAAATCACAATATGAAATACTATTTAGCTGTAGAGATATACACAAATTAGAAATTTTAGAAGTAAAATACCATGTCTATGAATCTATCATGACCTTTAACATTACCTAGAAATAACTAAAAAAATTTTTTCAGAAGCCAGAAAAATATAATGAAAAAAGGACACAGAGTCAAAAAGTCAGATGTTGGGTGCTCACTAGGCTTGTCATGCAAAGATTATAAATAACAGAACTATAACTGATCAAAATGAGAAGAATTAGATCCAGAGTAAAACAGTTACTTGTCCAAGATCACAGATATACTTATTGATGGTGTTACGTCTAAAACTCTGGTTTTCTTATTCCAGACTCCGACACCAGTTTTCTCATTTATAAAATGGGGATAGTAATTAAAAATATTCTCAGGATCCATCCAATGGATGAAAAGAGGCTAGTCCTTCTGCTATTTCACTCATATCCCTTTCTCTGTATGAGGTCCAAAAGGAGCCACCTTATACTAAATTCAGATCAAGAGAAGTTTGTAATATACTAAGACTGCACTGTATTCCTGAAGATATACATTTAGACTCCCAATACGGGTCAAATACAAAATATCGCCTAAAGTTGACACAATTTCTTGTTATCATTAAGTTGAGGAGAATACAACACTTTAAAAAAATGTTGGCTTTCTTCTTCACGCACTCCACTTAGAATTCTTCTAAATGAAAAAGCAAGCATCTCCTCAGAAACTTTATATTTATGCATTATACTCCATTTATTACTGTAGTAGATAAGTAATGCATATTTGTGTATCTTGACGAATGCTAAGTATTTTGGTTTATCTCCCATAATAGGTCATAAGAACCTCTGCCTAGAGATCATATTCACCATGCACTCCAGTTTCTTTCCACAAAATATTCTAATAGACTCAGCAAAGGATAGACTATATAACTTTTCTATAAAAATTATTAAGAATTTTATAGTTGGAATTATTTTATTAGCTGCAAATTCAAAATCAAGATCTTAAAACCTTATGAAAATCCAATATTATGAGACTAACAAATATACGAACTTCAAAAAAAGGGAGAATATTAGTTTCCTTTATTATTTATTTATTTATTTTGCCCATGCTGCATGGCATGCGGGATCTTACCCCAACCAGGGATTGAACCTGTGCCCCCTGTAGTGGAAGTGTGGAGTCTTAACCAGTGGACCACCAGGGAAGTTCCCCTTTATTGATATTCCATAATTTTTCCATTCTAAAGAAACCAGTAAAGATTATTGTGAAGTTCTGTTTTTAGGAATTTCTTGCCAAACCCAGTCCTCACATTGCATGTTAGGAAATTTAAACATTATTTCAGCCTAAGTGTTTTTCCCTAAACTTTAATGACTAAAAAACTTTCAAGTCTAAGAGGGCAAGAGCTTTGGAAAAAAAAAATTTTTTTTTTCTATCAATAATGTACTGTTAGAGAATTTAAAATTAAACAAAAAACTTTTGGAAAGTTTTAAGCTTTAAATACAGTTCTTACACGGGCATATAACAATATTAACTGCATAAAAGAAATCAAAGTCAGCACTTGAATTAAGCATGACTGACTCTAACGAGACTTAAATTTAAAGAAATATACCTGAACCTTGTTGAAGATAAGAAGTCTAAATGACAGCTAAATCATATACAGTTGTCCTTCTGTATCCGCTGGGGACTGGTTCTAGGAGCCCCCCATGGACACTAACATCCACAGATGCTCAAGTTTCTTATATAATATGGCCTAGTACAGTGAACACAGTTGGCTCTCCACACCTGCAGGTTTGCATGGATTCAACCAACCTTGGATACGAAGGGCCGACTGTACAGTCGTTCCTACATGCATTGTTCTAAGCATCTTACACGTATTAACTCATTTAATCCTCACAACAGCCTCATGAAGTAGGTGTTATTATCCCCATTTTATACATGAAGAAACTATTTAATTCACTTGCCTAAGGATACACAGCTAGAAGATGGAGAGGTGGGATTTGAAGTAAGGAAAAAATTAGTCCATGGTCTTAATTTCTTAAATAATATATATTACATATTCATGAAATAATTAATTTTTTAAAAAGTATTATTAAGAAATTATAAACCAGCAGTGATTTATCTCTATAAAGATAAGACTCTTAGAAATCAAAACTTAGTCAAATACAAGTATCAGTAAATGATACAGAAGAACACAACAGACAAACTTTGTATTGGATTGCTGAAAATGATGGTAACAACAGGTTATAACAGAAATGGCCTTCGAAACTATTTAATTATGCTGCTTACATTTTACCTTGAACAACGGCAGTGTCTAATTAATTTATTTTAATCTAAAGTATCAGTAACCAGTGATTGAGCAAAACAAGAAAAAAGCTTTTTAACAAATTAAAAAAAAAAACTTGAACATTGAGAAATTGCTTCCTATAGAGCCTACAATGTGTTAGCAATGTCAAGTTTCATCTCTGGATTTGCTTAACGATGTTTTAGCATTAAAGTGTTGGAAATTATTTCTGGATTAAAAAGTCGTTTTTTCTGAATGTTGTGTTTCAAAGAAAAGTTTTCTTTGCTATTTCAAAAAGATAAGCTGTAAATTAAAGTGTAATATTAGCTTGTAACATGTAAAAAAAAATTCTTTTCACTGAAATTTACCTTTCTTCAGGATTTTGTTTGTATTAACATCACAATATCCCCATTGCTTGAAATAGCTCTTGTCACATAGTAGGGGCTCAATAAATACTGGTAGAAGGAAAGCATGTCTTTGATATTAAAAATAGTAGCTGTTAATTACTAAAATATCAAGCTAGTTCCTCAGAGGGGAAAAAAAAATCTCTTAATCTGTAATACTAACATACCACTAGAAAATTTAAATAATTTCTAAAACGAGGTATAGAAAAAAGTGCCAAAATCCCTTTTACCAAAGTTAAATTCTATTCTCGGTTAATCATAAACACTAGCTATCAGTAATAATATTTTTACAGCTCCTGAATTCATAAAATCATTTCTATTACTTTATGTAGAAACTGATGCCATTTAGAAGCTCAAGTTTTTTCTGAATTACCTAAAGGAAATGACAATGTCCTTTATGTAATTAAAAAAATTTTTTTTGCCTATTTGGGCTATAATAGCAATGTACCTTCAAGGTAAGTTAAGAAATACAGAATATCTATGTTTTCGATTCTATTATTAGCAGAGGCTAGTAAAACTTCCACATCTTTTTATGACTAGATGTTCAATTTTTAGGTAATTCAAAGCAGTGTGCACATCATTGAAATCATATGAAAAGACTGAAAAGCAATAAACCAAGCCCAAATAATTAACTTTAATTTTAGACCACTAAAATTTAAAACACTAAACTATCTTCTACTCTTATCCTTCTAATATTGCTTCCCTGACTCTTAAATTCTGGAAATAGACAAATGACCAATATTTTTTTAATAAGAAAATTATAGTTTTATTTTATTTGTTTGCAAACATGTTATATAATGCCGTGTTTAAGTTAGATTCAAACTTTTCTTGAGATGCACTTTTAAAAAAATTAACACATTATTTCAACAAAAAAATCTAATTTAGAATTATGCTAGAATCTGCTGGTTTTCTAGGTGGAAACTCTGTAAAAGGTTACTATCACATATTGATGACAAGAAGAAATAAATTCCTTGATTGTGCAAAGAAGAACCTGCTTGTTTGATTAGAGATAGAAAATTCTCCTCCTGATTAGGCAGAATTTAGGAACAGTATGGGGCATGAGACATAACATCTTCTTTCTCCTGATACTCAGAAAATAGAAGCAGAGAGATCAAAATATTTTGCTCTACAGTGCTCAATTCAAATATTGAAGTACTGTTGATAACCTTAGCAGTCTACATAATATGGCCTAGACAGACTAGAATCTAATAGCATCAAATATGGCAAACAAATTAGCAGTTTTGAGAACTAACTGGAAGAAAGTGGGTTTGTAAAATTTATTTCAGGGTGAGACACCCAGAGTTCTTGATTAGAAAATAATAAGAAACAGTTGCAAAAGTCAGTTGCCCACCATGCCTATGTTCTTTTACATCCCTTCTATCATGAAAGTCTTATTTCTGACAGTAAAAGCTAATTTGCTTAAGAATAATTATTGAGATTTCTGACTTCTCTTTGTTTATCAGGAAAATAAAGACTGCAAGGCTGGGCTACCATATGTGTAAAACTACAGTCTAGTGTAGAAGAGAGGACAGGAAAAATGTGCCTGCCCAGACACCAGCACTACTGCAGAGCTTTAAAAAATAAACTAAGATACTCCTGCAACCCACAGGATATTATATCAAAACCTGAGACAGGAGCCTGGGAAGAAACATTTGTTCAACATCAGATGAGTCTAATGTTAAGAACTAAAGTCACTGACAAAGTCAGTGCCCTTGAAATAGTCCCCAGAACTTAAGAAAAACTCTCCAACGATATTCAGCTAGTCAACTAGTTTAGTCTATCTATATACAGCTATACCACATAGCATCACATTCACAACAATGTAGGTTGAATGGTCATCTAACCAAGAATACTAGAGGAGAAAAAAAGGGCTGGATAAAAATAGAGTACATTGGGCTTCCCTGGTGGCGCAGTGGTTGGGAGTCCGCCTGCCGATGCAGGGGACACGGGTTCGTGCCCCAGTCCGGGAGGATCCCGCATGCCACAGAGCGGCTAGGCCCGTTAGGTCCGTGAGCCATGGCCGCTGAGCCTGTGCGGCCGGAGCCTGTGCTCCGCAACGGGAGAGGCCACAACAGTAAGAGGCCCGCGTACCGCAAAAAAAAAAAAAAGAGTACTTTGAAAACTGACAGCTACTTCTTAGAAATCGTAGTATGTTAAAATAAACAAACGTAAAAGGAATTAAAAGAAGTGCCTTTTTACCCTGTAAGTATTCAAGAGTAGCAAGTAAATATTCTTCTGGAAAACCCTACTTCTAACCAAAAGCTAGAGTGATTGTCTATGGGTAGTTTCATTGTCTTATTGGTGAAACAGTTATAGAAACCTCAACTCCTGATCTTAGATGACGCATCCAGGAAATACATTATTATGAGTTCAATTAAGCCTGCTCACAGCAGGGGGAGAGAGAAAACTATGAAGAACAATTTCTTCTTTTATGTAGTTCACTTTCCTTTTTAATTTTGAATTATATACCTCCTCTTGGTTTGGGAGAAATCTCTGATCTTAGGGATGGTGAAAGGGATTTCACCTGAAATAACATTATTAATAAAAATGCACCTTCCCTCACATAAGCCTATAGTCAATTAGAAAGTAAAGAGGGTACAAAGATAGGTTGTTAAAAAAAACCCAGCAACCTCACCAAAAGTGGCAACGTCAGGGAAATACTCCTAAGAAGAGTATAGGAAAGCACCCAAGAATGCACCATAACTTTCTTTGAGCTAGCACATTTTGCATAGTAAGCACAGTTGACCCTTGAACAACACGGCTTTGAGCTGTGCAGGTCCTCTTATTTGTGGAGTTTTACAAGTAAATACGTAGTACAGCACAACACTACGTGCAGTTGGTTGAATCTGCCCATGTGAAACCACAGAAATGGAGGGCCCACTGTAAAGTTATACATGGATTTTGGACAATGTGAAAGGTCGGCACCCCTAACCCCTGCGTTGTTCAAGGGTCAACTGTATATTCAACACAAATTTCCTTCAGTCTAAAAGACAAGGCACTGTATGATCTTAGTCATACAAAAAAAAATTTTTAAAAGAAAAAAACTGATCTATGGTGATACAAATTACAAAGTCTGTGTATGTGTGTGTGTGTGTGAGTGACTGACTCGAAAGTGTCACTAGGGAATTTTGGGGGTAATGGAAACATTATATTTTGTCTGGGGTGAAAGATGATGTGGGGGTGTACAATTCTCAAAACTCACTGAACTGAACACAGGAACTATGCATTTTATTGTATGTTAATTAAGCCTTATTAAAGAGCAGACCAACCCAATACTGGAGATCAAGGACCTGAGGCAGAAGTGCAAAGCTAACCAGGTTTTGAGGCTTCTTAGAAATTGGGGCTTCACAAATTGGTTGCTTTATTTGGTTTAAAAGAGAGTTGAGGGCTTCCCTGGTGGCGCAGTGGTTGAGAGTCCGCCTGCCGATGCGGGGGACGCGGGTTCGTGCCCCGGTCCGGGAGGATCCCGCGTGCCGCGGAGCGGCTGGGCCCGTGGGCCATGGCCGCTGGGCCTGCGCGTCCGGAGCCTGTGCTCCGCAACGGGAGAGGCCACAACAGTGAGAGGCCCGCGTACAGCAAAAAACAAACAAACAAAAAAAAAGTGAGTTGAGTTCTTAGAATTCTATATGCTATTTTAATCTAATATAAATCCAAAGATTTATTCCAGAACAACTTTTAGATTATGTACTTTTCTCAATTACTGATTCCCCTGGCTTAAGTTCCATTACTATAGATGATGAAGAATGCATTATTCAAGATTTACCATATAGTTAGTCAAATAATGACATTATAAATATACATTACCACTTCACTTAACCACCTGAGAAGAAAAAATCAAACATGAACAGAAAAAAACCTGACCATTTACAACCCAAACTATCGGTCATTGGCACAGCACTAAACTTAGCACTTCCAGAATGAACTGCAAGGATAGCATTAGAGTTCAAACAACTCAAAATGTTGATTGCTCAACCACTTTCCCAATTTCCCACACCTCCCCCAAAGAAATTAACTTTGAAGAGTTTATTTGATTAAGCACAATTTGAAAGCAGAAGGATTAAAACGTGAAAAAGGTGGTGCAGAAATTAGCAGAGGTGGCACTACCTGAAAGCTCATCAGAAAGGGGAGTGAGAACAATATCAGGCAAGAAGGGTTTGGAAGTATGGATCAGAACAGGAGCACTTTTAGCACTGCGTATATAGGCCGATGGCAGAGCACATTCACCAATGGATCGGCTTCTCATGGCTTTAAAAAAGGAAAAGAAAGAAGTGGGGAAGGAAAAAAGAAGTGACTATAATGAAAGGCTTGTGTCACAGAAAAAGCAGCAACAGAGAAAACTAAAAGATACAAAGGAAGGAAATCTTAAATTAAAACATTTCAGCACGGCAAATACTGGCAAGCTGTAAGAAAAGAAATTAGAGAACACATATGACATTTCGAATGTAAATTTTTTGGTGTAAAGCAGGAAAATGTTTTTTTTTTTATTATTAGCAGTTACAATGGTATAGCATTAAAAACAGCAGACACTTTAATTAGCACTATGTTCTCAAAACCAAAGGTCAAAAAGTTCATCGAATGGAAACACTGAAAAGAACCAATATTAACAGTTCCAAGAAATTTTAGGTACCATATTTGGCATTTCTCTGAGCCACTCTGAGGCAATTCTGAGCCATTCTTCTTAATGAAGCTGAATTCCAAGAACAAATTCTTTCTTTCATACTTTTTTCTAATAAAGTTTCAAAGTCACTCATAGGTCTTTTTTAGAGAATTTTATGTAATTCATAATCTAAAGAATTAAATCTCATGGTTAGTATCTGTTCCTGGTAAAAGAATGCTTGATCAAATCAGTATCTCCTATTTATATTAAACTTAACAGTATAATTTTAAATTTTTAAGTAAAAACACAGAAAATAGAATTTGCAATAAGCATGAAGAATCGAGTTATTGAGAAAAATGTTTATGCTTATTCAAGTCTTAAGCATATTATGTAAAAATTTAAAAGATTAAATTTTTGAAGATAAAAACTTAAAAACTGGAATTAAAGAAAAATTGCATTTGTAGTTGTATTTGGTAATTTCTTAAAAGTAACCAGTTCACAAAATTAAAGACAAATTCTGACACACTTAGAAATAAATAATCAAGTTTATACTTCCCAAATATTTTTTAACTTAACTTTTAGTTTAGAGATTCTTGAATAAATGAAGGTATGTATGAATGGAGAATTTAAAAGAAACAATACTGCATAATATCCAGTGTAATAGTGACATTGATAAAAAAAATACATATATTTGAATGTTACCATCAATTCGAAATCTTAGATTTTTCTGATTATTAGAAACAGCTGGTTCCCCGATGGCTAAATCCCTTAGTCTGTCACACAAGGCCTTTGCAATCCAACTGCAATATCCACGGAAACTCCTCCGCCTTCTGTTCTCCCACGTTGCTGCCACACAGAATTTTATACTGTTTCTTACAGATTTCATGCTCTTTTACAACAACATGGCCCTGTGAGTTCATAATACATTTGGTCTTCTTTTCTTCTTGACACTCCTTCATACATAAAATGTCATATCATCTGTGATGCTTTTAAGACTCTCCCACGTAATTAACTTACTAGCAATACAGCAATTACCAAAACAAACAAGAATTCCTTCTTTTACAAAGCTTACAATCTGTTTTTAGTGGACTGTACGTTTTATATGTCAGCCTCCTAACTTTTCAAAGGCAAAAACTATACCTTCTTATCTTTATAACTCTGGTGCCTGGCACATATGAGCTCAATAAATCTTTACTGAATGAGTATCTGTATTTGGGCAGCACAGCATAATCATTTGAAAAAAAAAAAGTTTTCATTGTGAACATATAGAGGAGAAAACCAAAAAAAGTATTAACCAAAAACTAGATGCATGTCATAGAGTTATAACTGGAAAAGGATAATTAGAGAGTCCCTAACCCCCAAATTTATCAATGTTGGCAAAATAAAGGATTCTTTAAGAGCAGCTTTCAGGTAACTTTATATGCAGCAAAACATGGAAGGTTGGAATATATTAAGAAAAGGCAACAACATGCCTTCAGTGTATGGCTTTCTGTATAAGGTATTAAAGATAGGTATATTTTAAAATTGAAACCATACACAAAATGTCAGAATCTGACCCTACTCGTGATTTCCTGCTAGCTTCTTCTACCTCTCGTGAAAGCGACCAGCAATTTTATAATCCGATTTGAAATAAAAGTTATGTTGACTTCAAGGTAATCATTTCTCAAAACTTAGAGCAAAGACATAAACACATAGGTAAAACTTGAAGTGCTGCTTATTAACACAAAAGGTAAAATGCCACCTACAGTTATAATCAGATGTGATTTTTAGAGATATTTCTTTTAAAACTAAATTGAATCAAATTTTCAATTCCACAGATGAATCACAAGTTTTTTGAATTTTTCCCTTGGGTTAGATAATTCCTTGGAGATAACAATTCCGTCTATTCCTTCTTTCTCACCACCAATCTGAAGGAAGAGCTTGGGCATTTCCCTTGGAACTTCTCCCATTATCACAATGGTGTAAGTTTGTGTTCTGATCCTGAATGAATTCTTCAGAAGTGCACCTCTCCATCTGCTACTGTACAACAGGTCTTTAAGCATACCTGGAAATCTGTCAAGTGCCTCACAGCTGTGCAACCTATGCTACAGAAAATGACTTACATGAATTAGCTCCTGGGATTTTGGGGATTTACTAATCTAAAGCTTAGATCAGAGAATCTCTGTAAAGCCACCGAAACTGGTCTAACTTCAGTTAATTACCCTACAATAGTCTCTAAGTGTTCAAGTGAAAGGAAGAGTCACACGACTCTCACTTTAAATCAAAAGCTAGAAACGATTAAGTTTAGCGAGGAAAGCATGTCAAATGCCAAGACAGGCTGAAAGCTAGACTGCTTGCTCCAAACAGCCAAGTTGTGACTGCAAAAGAGGAAAAGTTCTTGAAGGAAATTAACAGTGAAAAGGCGAATGATAAGAAAGCAAAACAGCCTATTGCTGATATGGAGAAAGTTTTAGTTGTCTGGAAAGAAGATCAAGCCAGCCACAAGATTCTCTTAAGCCAAATCCCAACCCAGAGCCAGGCCCTAACTCTCTTCAATCCTAGGAAGGCTGAGAGAGGTGAGGAAGCTGCAGAAGAAAAGCATGAAGCTAGCAGAGTTGGTTCATGAGATTTAAGGAAAGAAGCCATCTTCATAACATAAAAGTGCAAGTGGTGATGTAGAAACTGCAGCAAGCTATCGAAAAGATCTAACTAAGATCATTAATGAAGGTGGCTACATTACACAATAGATTTTCAATGTGGACACAACAGCCATCTATTGGAAGAAGATGCCATCAAGGACTTTCATAACTAGAGAGGAGGAGTCAATGTCTGGCTTAAAAGCTTCAAAGCACAGCCTGGCCCTCTTATTAGGGGATAATGCACCTGGGGACTTCAAGTTGAAGACAATGTTCATTTACCATTCTGAAAATCCTGGGGCCCTTAAGAATTACGCTAAGTCTACTCTGTGCTCTATCACTGGAACAACAAAGCCTGGATGACAGCACATCTGCTTGCAACATGGTTTACTGAATATTTTAAGCCCCACTGTCAAGAGCTACTGCTCAGAAAAGATTCCTTTCAAAATATTACTGCTCATTGACAATGCACCTCATCACCCAAGAGCTCTGATGGAGATGTGCAATGAGATTCACATTGCTTTCATGTCTGCTAACACAACATCCATTCTGCAGCCCATGGATCAAACAATTATTTCAATTTTCAAGTCTTATTCTTTAAGATACATTTCGTAAGGCTATAGCTGCTATAGATGGTGATTCCTCTGATGAATCTGGGCAAAGTATAGATACACTGAAAACCTTCTGGAAACAAGAAAACCATTCTAGATGCCATTAAGAACAATGTGACTCATGGGAAGAGGTGAAAATGTCAACATTAACAGGAGTTTGGAAGAAGTTAATTCCAATCCTCATGGATGACTTTAGTGCAGGAAGTAACTGCAAATGTGGTAGAAAGCACAACAGAACTAGCCTGAGGATGGGACTGAGATAAAACTCAGTCTCAAGATAAAACTTTGAAGAGGAGTTTCTTCTTATGAGTGAGCAAAGAAAGTGGTTTCTTGAGGTGGAATCTACTCCTGATGAAGATGCTGTGAAGACTGTTGGAATGAGAACAAAGGATTGAGAGTATTATTAAAGTTTAGTTGATAAAGCTGTGGTAGGGTTTGAGGGAACTGACTCCAATTCTGAAAGAAATTCTAGTGAGTAAAATGCAATAAAACATCATTGCATACTACAGAGAAATCGTTTGTGAAAGGAAGAGTCGACCAATGCCATGGACTCCCTTAATGGTCTCACTTTAAGAAACTGTCACAGCCACCCCAGCCTTCAGCAACCACCACCCTGATCAGTCATCAGCCACCGGCAAAAAGACTATGAAGTGCTGCAGATTCAGATTCATGGTTAGCATTTTGGGGCAATATTTTAAATTAAGGTATGTAACGTTGTTTCTTTAGACATAATGCTACTGAACACTTAACAGACTGCAGTATAGTGTAAACATAACCTTTATATGCACTGGGAAACCAAAAAATTCGTGTGACCCGCTTTATTGGGATATTTGCTTTATTGTGGTGGTCTGGAACCAAATCCGCACTTATCTCCTGAGGTCTGCCTGTACACTTTAATTTTTAAAAAGCAGTTTCAGGTTTACAGGAAAATTGAGTGGCAAGTACAAAGAGTTCCAATATATCCCCTTCTTCTCCCACCCCCACCTCGAGTTTCCCCAAGTACTGACATCTTTCATTGGTATAGTACATTTTCTACAACTGATGAGCTAATACTGATACAGTGTCATTAACAAAATCCACAGTTTACATTAGGGATCACTCTTTGTGTTGTACATTCTATGGGCTTTTGACAAATGTATAACATGTATGCACCATTACGGTATCATACAGAATACTTTCACTGCTCTAAAAACCCCCTGTGCTCCACCTATTCGTCCCTCCTTGTTGCCCTGCTCCCCACCTCCACCCCTGGTAATCAGTAATCTTTTTATTGTCTCTTTAGTTTTCCCTTTTCCAGAATATCATATAGTTGGAATCATAGTGTATGTAACCTTTTCAGATTGGCTTCTTTCACTTAGCAATATGCATCTGGAGCTCCTCCATATTTTTTCCATGGCCTGATAGCTCACTTTTTATATTCAAAGAATAATATTCCACCGTGTGGATGTACCACTGTTTGTTAATTCATTCACCTATTTAAGAATATGTTGGTTGATTCCAAATTCTGGCATAAATTCCGAGTTTATGAATAAAGTTGCTTCAAATATTTGAGTGCCAATGTTTGTGTGGACATACGTTTTCAACTTACTTGGGTAAATGCCAAGGATGGTTTGATTCTATGGTAAGAGTATGTTTAGTTTTCTAGGAAACTACCAAACTGTCTTCCAAAGTGGCGGTACCATTCCCACGAGCAATGAGAGTTACTGTTGCTCCATATTCTTGTCAGCATTTCATGTTATCAATGTTCTGGATTTCAGCCATTCTAATAAATATGTAGCGGTATCTCATTGTTTTAAGGGCAATTTAATTCCAAATCCTATAGATTAAACCTACAGACATATCCGTATGTAAGCACAAAGTATAGAAATATACATGACTATATTCTGTACCATTTTTAACAGCACAAAATTGGAAATAAACTAAAAGTCCATCTTCAGGATACAGGTTAAATTATGGTACTGACATGTAATGAAATCTGATGCAAGGAGTTCAACATTTTCTAGTATTAGTATTTTCCAACTTTATGCAGCTATCTTTCTAAACTAAGTTTGTAATGCTTTACCTTTTTTTTTTAACATCTTTATTGGAGTATAATTGCTTTACAATGGTGTGTTAGTTTCTGCTTTATAACAAAGTGGATCAGCTACACATATACACATATCCCCATATCTCTTTCCACTTGCGTCTCCCTCCCTCCCACCCTCCCTATCCCACCCCTCTAGGTGGTCACAAAGCACTGAGCTGATCTCCCTGTGCTATGCGGTTGCTTCCCACTAGCTATCAGTTTTACATTTGGTAGTGTATATATGCCCATGCCACTCTCTCTCTCTTTGTCCTAGCTTACCCTTCCCCCTCCCTGTGTCCTCAAGTCCATTCTCTAGTAGGTCTGCATCTTTATTCCCGTCCTACCCCTAGTTTCTTCATGACCATTTTTTTTTTTTTTTTTTTAGATTCCATATATATGTGTTAGCACACGATATTTGTTTTTCTCTTTTTGACTTCACTCTGTATGACAGACTCTAGGTCCATCCACCTCACTACAAATAACTCAATTTCGTTTCTTCTTATGGCTGAGTAATATTCCATTGTATATATGTGCCACATCTTTGTTATCCATTCATCTGTTGATGGACACTTAGGCTGCTTCCATGTCCTGGCTATTGTAAATAGGGCTGCAATGAACTCTTTTTGAATTATGGTTTTCTCAGGGTATATGCCCAGTAGTGGGATTGCTGGGTCGTATGGCAGTTCTATTTTTAGTTTTTTAAGGAACCTCCATACTGTTCTCCATAGTGGCTGTATCAATTTACATTTCCACCAACAGTGCATGAGGGTTGCCTTTTCTCCACACCCTCTCCAGCATTTATTGTTTGTAGATATTTTCATGATGGCCATTCTGACTGGTGTGAGGTGATACCTCATTGTAGTTTTGATTTGCATTTCTCTAATGATTAGTGATGTTGAGCATGCTTTCATGTGTTTCTTGGCAATCTGTATATCTTCTTTGGAGAAATGTCTATTTAGGTCTTCTGCCCATTTGTGGATTGGGTTGTTTGTGTTTTTGATATTGAGCTGCATGAGCTGCTTGTAAATTTTGGAGATTAATCCTTTGTCAGTTGCTTCATTTGCAAATATTTTCTCCCATTCTGAGGGTTGTCTTTTTGTCTTGTTTATGGTTTCCTTTGCTGTGGTAATGCTTTAACTTTTTATTTGATAGGTTAGTCCAATGAGCAAGCCAGGCAAGACTGTTTTAACATAGGTATCAGAAAGTAATCAGTCAGGTATACTTTTAAGATGAGTATTTTACTCACACATGCTTTTATACAGATTAGATATATGCCAACATGTTAGCAATGATTTCTTCTCATTAGACACCTAATATGTTTTTATGCTTCCTTAAACTTTACTTTCCACACTAAGCATAAATTACTTCTATAATCAGAAATATATGTATATGGAACTTTTTAAAAAGATTCTAGTTTTAAGTAAAATTTTAAAATTAAAAGAACAATTCCTTCTTAACCAATATAGAAATATTTTCTATAAACGTGACATTAACATAAAATGAAGAAAGGCATTTCAGATGTAATCAACATCTTCCCAAGAATTTCAAAATGTAATTCTATACCAAAATTAAATTATATTAATTTGTATCCATCAATATCCTTTTTCCTTGTATAATCTCTCATTCTTCTGGCTTGACATATACAATCAATATAATTCTATGGTTATTTTATAGGCAGAAGACAATTGTGAAAATATTCTTTTGAACAATTTTAAACATTTTTAATTCTTCTAACATCTTTAATTTCATTATTCTCTTTCTACTTTTGTTTCTTCCTTTAGAACTGTAATTCTTAACACTTTAGAACCCATCATTTCATAGAAGACACGTCCTACAACAACGTTTTTTAATTTCTTTAAAGTAGTAGTGTTTTTCACTGATTACCATCAAATATAGGTATATTCCCACAGAAAATTCTCCTCCCACAGAATCACAGATTGCAAAGCCTGAAGTAACTTCAAGCAATTTTGTTTCAGGCATGTGAGATATTATCATACCCACTATACAGATGAAGTAAATAACGCCTAGAAAGTTCAGTAAATTATTCAAGGTTATCTAGCTATTTAGTGATGAAAGAGTGAAAAAAAAGATCAGGACAAAGTCCTCGTTTTTCCTTGCAGCACTCTTTCTACTACAATGAAGACCAAGTTATAAATCTCTGAGAGGAAAAGGAATAAGATGGTAACTAGGTCCACAGTATGCTGAGTGATCCTACATCCAGAAATTCTTCCCATCATAGAAATTTCTTCCATGCTTGTTAAAGGCAGCAAGGAACCTAGCAGTATGCTCCACCTTGGCCTCAGCTGTCTACAAGTAGAGAGCATGAATTCCTCACTGGAAGTTTGTGAAGCCAATATAATTGTATAATTGTAGCACTGAAAATAAGCTACCTAATTTTCCATGTTTATGAGTATATTCACTTAGTAGAAACTATATCAATTAATACATGAGTTCTGTAAAGTGAATCAGAGTTCTACTTCAATTCTGTAAAGTAACGGTTTAAAATTATTGATATCAACAGTAAAATAAACTACATGAAAACAATAATGTAAGACACATCTTAATAGCATAAAGTGATAACACAGCATGTCATCAGACTCCAAGTATTACTGAAAAAAAGGTTTTCCTATGGAAGTTTTTCACTTAACAACAAAAACCAACAGATAAGAAAACAGTGTATTTATATACATTGTTACTAAGGACTATAAACGCATTGCCCCATACAATTCTCATGATTTTAAAGAGTACATACCAACAGTTTTTTGCCGTACTATACTCCTCGCCTTTTCTGTTCCTGGGGAACCAGTGGTTGTTGCACTTCTCTGTCTCATTGGGGCTTGGCCAGGCTGATCGCGACTCCATCCTCTAGAAAATGACTTGTCAACTGAAACTTTCTGAAATTCATGTCCCACTCCTAGAAATGCAGATTTTCAATCTCAGTGTACCGTCACCGTATCAATAATCTCTTTGAATTATGTGTGCCACTTTGCCTCAGACTCTTAGGTTTACTCATAAAGTAACTAGATAAAATGCTTGCGTACTATAAGGTTTTTCTGAACTTCATTTCCATGTTCCAAAACTGAGGCAGATTTTTAAAAATACAACATCAACAATAAACGATTATAAATCCTCTACCACTCACTTGCTTCATATAGAAGTGAAATATTTGGACAGGCAAAAAAGGATGGAAAATGAGCTAACCAAAATCCATCCTGTGGTGGAAGTCACTCTATCTCTACCTGCCAATAATAGCCACTTGGAAAATAAACAGTACAGGAAAAAGTAGTTTGGTCACACACTTAGCACTCTGGACTATTGTTAAGTATGAAATGTGACTCAGATGTAATCTCTAGACTGCAACTAATTATTAAGAGTGAAAAATACTAGCAAACCCAGAATTATAAGGACATGTTTTTATGATATAATCACTATGTTACTATCCCTCTCCAGCTTTTTAACATTAGGCAGGTATATAATCCACATCCAGGGAATGTTTGCTTTTGTTAAAACTAAGAAAATGCTTTTAAAAGAATTTCTCACACAATTCTTTTTAAATAGAGTAACATGAAATCACTTTCTATGTTTCAATAAAAAATTGTGTATGATAAAAAGGGGGCTTCCCTGGTGGCGCAGTGGTTGAGAGTCCGCCTGCCAATGCAGGGGACACGGGTTTGTGCCCCGGTCTGGGAAGATCCCACATGCCGCGGAGCGGCTAGGCCCGTGAGCCATGGCCACTGAGCCTGCGCGTGTGCTCTGCGACGGGAGAGGCCACAACAGTGAGAGGCCTGCGTACCGCAAAAAAAAAAAAAAAGGAAGAGTGTTTTATAACACATTTTGGTTAATTATTAAAAATAAAATATTTAAGATTCTGAATTATTTATGTAACTTTAGCTAGATATGTACAGAATACTTTATTTCTCATCAAAATTACTGTTGAATTTAAGGCTCTTCAAGAACAATGACAAGGTACCTACATGTTTCACTGTTGAAAATTTTTAACCTTCAGCGTAAATTAAGGAGGGAATAATTAAGAGAAAATATAACTTTTACCTTCACACCTCTCCCTGGCTTAATTTTCCCAGACCAAATTATTTAAACAAATTTATATGGAGCACCTTTGTGAACAACTCTTACCTTTCCCTTTGTGCTTTTTTTGTTTCTGTTCACTCAGCTTATCCAATGGTAAATCACTGAGATCCAAACTATATAAATTTCTAGCTAAAACTTTAGTTAGTGTCTCCATAGTCAGTGACCATTCAGTGGCTAACTCTTCCCAATAGGTCAACGATGACAATACTGAGAGTAAGTCATCCCAAAGTTCTCGGGAGATGTACACATTTAGATTTGCTTTAATCCAGGCAACTATAAGAGTCTATAAAGACAAATAATCAGAAATAACAATGAAATATATTCAAAATCAATTATTAAAAAATTACACCAAAACAAGCAGAACTTTAAATCATATAATATCCATGATATCCTTTCTTGGTACATAATACTTATAAAAGTAATTCAAACACTCATTAGTACCTACTATAAATTTCAACAACTGCCAATTCCCAACATTCTGGCATTAGGACAAGTTACCAAAACTGAAAAGAAATCTCCCTGAAGTTTAACTACCCTTCATGCTGCATTATGTTAATGTTAAATAAATGTTGTTTAAAAAGACATAAAAGTCTCCACACTATTACGTGTTGAAATTATTGAGTAGTTAGTAGTTATTGAACTATAACAACAAAACCTACATTCTCCAATTAAAGATGGGAATCACTAACTATACAATTTGAATATTCTAAAAAAAAAGTTACTAGAGATGTATTTAACTTACTGAAATGTGTTTTTGAAAACTTAAACGTAAACTGAAGGATAAAATTAAATTTCATTTTAAAGACACCAGAGGAATTAAAGGTGTTCTGTAACAAATCCAATCACAGAATAAAAAACTTATTCATAAAAGGGCAGAAATTACTGACCAGGCTGTACCCCTGAGACTTTATAGATTTCTACCAAAGATATAATCCTCCTATTGAAGAAATAAGTCACAAAATAAGTTTTTCAAAAGTTTAACTCAACCAATTTTACGAAGGAATTCACATAAATTTATACATTAAATATAAAGATAAAAATGAGCAGAGTTTATGAAATAAAACAGTAATAACGAGTGGCCCTCCATTCTATTTTTAAACATTCAGAGTACAAAAAAGTTATTCCATGTAGCAAGCTAAAATTTTACATTCCAATAGCACCCACCATTGGGTTAGTGCTAACCATGGCAGTGGGGGTGGGGAACTCATGAAGTCAAGAGGAGTTTAGATAATAAATGTAGCTGGTTTCAAAGACTTATACGCTACCATCACAGAATTTTAGGTGAACCAGCATATCTGGGGAAAAAAATGATCATTTGAATGGCTACACTAATGGACAAGAATGGGAGCTGAGATAGCTTTTATCCTTGACATTAAGAACCATTTTATCCATGTATTTGTATTTAATGTGTCATCTTTAAAAAAAATACTACTTTACTTTCTATTTTCCAAATAATCCATAATACATTTAAAGTCAGTGCTCTATCCTTAGGGTGGAAAACACAGCATATAATTCCTATATAATCAACTACCACTGATACTTCAAATGAAGACGTGAAGAGAATAAAGTCTTTCAGAATAGCATGGTAAGAAAGAATCGTGATTTACTACTTTTTCTTTACTACAGAAGGACTTAAAGTCTTGTTTTTTGAACAATCCCAGAGACCTGGAAACTCATAATGCAAACAATCAAGCCATTATCATGGAGCCTTCTGGCAGCTTTCTGCAATCATACATAAGTGTACCACACAGGAGATAAATATAATCAGCTTGTTTTAACACTTTTTTCACAGATCTGATTGATATTTCCTCTATAAGGTTGTGAGCTTGTATGTATGGCAAATAGTCTATTTAGATAAGCAACTTTTATTTGGCTCTACAAAAAATTATTTAATATGAAATGATTTCTGATTTAAAGCTTTCTTCCCAGGTAGTAAGTTCAGGGCTCAATGAGTCTTAAGAAAAAATACATATCTATCCACCTATTTATCTATTTATTTATTTATTTTTATTGCCTGGAAAAGTGGTCCTGCAAGTCGACCTGCCAAGGTCATATTTTTTTTTCCCTGGAACTGTAGAAAAGCTTGTGACGGCATCTTCAGTACAGACTCCGTGACTCTGAGCAACACAAGCAGCATCTGTTCCCTTAAAGTAAAAAAATTAATTAATGTTTCCTTTTTGCATATGTTTACTTTTGGTTAATGAATAACTTTCAAATTAATATTTGTTATAAAAATGTTATTACCTTTCAATAACTCAAATACCAAATATATTTCAAAATTTTAGAATTCTTTAAATATTAAAATATAAAATTCCATTTTATAAATCTATATCAGCCATTTTTAAGCGATTTCTCAGCCACAATACCTCTCACCAAATAAAAATTTATACAACAGCTGATGAATTGGGAGTGAGAATATGGAGACTGCTCCCATCCTTCCACCCCACAAATCAAATAGCGACCTTAGGGAGCTGTCTGAAGAACACTCATCTGTCTATACAATACAATTCTACCTTGATACCTGTCCATCTCATCCATCTTTACAATATGGAGAACAACTGCATATCTAGAATTGTACCAGGTTCAATTTCAAAAATTATATGATATTTTAAGGCTAACAGATCACAATAAGCCTGACAAGTAATCAAGAACCATCACCCTATTGCTTCTTTCCATCCTTTTTCGTTTGGCCATCTTTCAATTCTTTATCCTCTTTGTGTACTGCAAGTCAAGCCAACCCTATTATATTATTCTTATCTTGCCTCTTCCTCCTAGATGCTTAAGACCATAAAACTACCTTATTTGCACCTGATAATTCAAAAACTGATGCAACCACATACAAAAAAAAAAAAAAAAAAAGAAGTCTGACAAGGGGATTTCAGTTGGGTGTATAGTCAGACTAACAACCTAAGTCTATCAAGCCTCCTCCTCTCTGGCTTATTTGCAGGCCCATTCTAGGCATAGCAATATGTGGGACAGTCCATGTGAGAAATGCAGCAGAGGCAGCAAGAAATCCCAGATCTAATATCATGGTTTTTCTGGGAAGTAAGTGCAGAATTAAATATAAAAGTATCACTCAATGAAAAATATCCTGAATTTATTAACCAAACAAACGTATGCATTCAACTCATAAAAATCAGAGGTAACATGTTTGTAACCTTAGGCTTCTAGCTTCACTATATGAAATGAAAAGCCATTTAAAGTCAACCACATATTCAATAAACAATAGGTTTTCCAAATAAATCTTTCTGATTTGTAGTCAAACCATAATTCACTCATATATTATTAGATAACTTTTCACTTTATAATACAATAATGATTTTAATTCATAAAGTCTTATAAATTCAATGTAAATATGTGAGAAATCTTTCATAATGCTATGACTTCAAGGGAACTTATAAAATTTTTTAAAATTCTAAAATTGTGTTCCACATAGCAAGTCTCTCACTTTAACGTGAACCAACAGCATTGATTAAAAGCATATAAAAAGAAAAACAGGGGAAGGACTAACAAAAGAATGGTCAGTAGGACCACAGTTCAAATTTATGCTGTGTGAACAATGATAAATTACTTAATCTCTTTGTGCCTAAGAATCACCATGTAAAATTATCTACCTCATAGGGTGCTACAAGGATCAAGAACGAAAACAGATGTAAAAAGATTAAAAAGATACCTGACACAGAAAAAGTGCTCCAAATCAGTTAATAATTCCTTTAGATGTAACTGTATCAATATTATGTTAATCAAAAGTTTTTTCAAAGTAAAACCATTTTCCCATATGTAACAAAACACCAAGTAGGCATATTCTTTGACTAAGTACCGCCAGTTTTTAAGAATCACTCAAAAGAGGAAAATTGCATACATACAAGGATGTTCATTATCCTCCCCTCCTCCAACAACAAAATAATTAACTACATATCCAGCAACAGGTGATTAGTTAAGAAAATTATGGTACATACATATGGCATAATACTATGTGACTGTGTGTGTGGTTTGGTGAACCAGATGTTCACCAAAGGGCAAACAATAATTACCTCTAGAGAGTGAGCTATTGGGCAACTTTTATTTTCTTTTTAAAACTTTTCTTTGTTTGAATTTTACAATGAACATGTATCATTTTTACAGAAACCGAAGAACTGCTCCTCATCTCTCTAAAAGGCCTCTTTTTTCATTCAATTAAACAAATATTTATAGAGTATCAGTAATATATGATACTATGCTAAGAAATGTAGGAAATATAAAAACAAGACAACCAGTATATATACCTTTCAGGGCATCTCAATTCAGTGAGGTAAATGGACATTTTACAAGTAATTTAGGAACTAAGACAATTTTGACAAGATCTACAACAGAGGTACAAATACAGAATGAAAGCAAGTGAGCTGAAATAATAAGGCTATGTGGAAAAAGGAAGGTAGAACCTAAGGATAGTTATGGTAACAATAGGAAAAGATGACAGGAATCAGACACTCTAAAGAAAAGTTCAGACTGTGCTCGAGAGACAGCAATTTGATAAAGCTGGGAGGTAGGATCTCATTCTGCAGGGTGGAGCTTAGGCTTGAGATAGGGCTAGAAAAATACTCAGGAGCCTGACTGTACAAAGCCTTGAATGCCAGGTTGAGGAATCAGGCATTTCATACATTCAGTCATTTACTTATTCATTCATTCACCCATATAAATTCATTTATTCATACATGCATGCCAGTATTCATTCCTGGGGGTGGCGGGCAGTGGGGGACGCCATCACATGCCCACTTTAGAAAGATAGACAAAGGCATCTTGTGGCAGTTTGATCAAAGATGTTTGAGATAAAGTGAAGGCGACCACTGTGTCATCATGATTATTACATAAAATACTATATTTATTCACTCATTCATTCAATAATAGAAGCCTGTACAATATTGTTACAAGCCCTCTTCACAGGCACTATTCCTCTAGAATTTACTATGCTCATATACACACACACACAAAAAAAGATAAGTATTTTTACCAAGTCTTTTTGTCCATTGATACTTGCACAACCATGAACCGATAAATGTTAAGAATTCGTTTACACATATCTGTGTGCTCATCCAGAAGATTTTTTATCTCATTTGCAGGTTCAAGAAGAAATATGTTTGAGGAGTTTATAATAAACACCTAAGATAAAAGAAATCATTAGTGATTCGTTACAGAATTTCAATGGGAAATTACTTATTCAAAGGGAAAACAACTCAAGATGCTGATCACTAGGTGATCTACAGCAAACTTAAAAGCATTAGACTGTAGGTTAGTTCTAACCCTGCTTCTACCATCAGCTTGATATTGCAAATTTAAGCTCATTAAATCTATTTTTATGTTTATCTAGACAAATATAAAATTACTAGTAGGCACCCGAAAAAAATAAGCCAAGTGAAAAACAGCATTTTTAAAAAGTGAGGGCGCTTTAATATAACAACCTGATTGTTGTCATAAAATGAAAAGAACAATAAAAATTAAAAATTGTTT
This sequence comes from Phocoena phocoena, assembly GCF_963924675.1. Classification (NCBI taxonomy): domain Eukaryota; kingdom Metazoa; phylum Chordata; class Mammalia; order Artiodactyla; family Phocoenidae; genus Phocoena; species Phocoena phocoena. The sequence goes on along the minus strand of NC_089220.1, from coordinate 62,763,436 downwards.
AGGATAAAAGATGATACCTCAATCAAGATGGACTTTCTGAATGAGGTGTTCAACACCATCTATTCTCTTTTTTCATGTTTATTGACTATGTGTGCATATCTGTTTTGGTAATAACAGACTGCATATTATAGTACTACTAACCAGGGTCCATCAATATGTATCTTTAATTAAATTCATTATAATCAAATCATTAATTGTATTTTGTTACTGAGGAGAAAGTTGTTATAATGGTGACAGGTATGTGCAAAGGTTTTCAAAGACACTTTGGAGGAACGGAACATTACATCTATTGTGAACCTAGGACATTTACATCTTCTACACCCATAACTCTGATTTAAATCCCCTGGATGAACTCCATGGCAAAATACAGTTGTAAAATCATGTGAGAAAAGAACATTAAGCTAACTTTAAAATTGGGAAGAGAGCTGACTCTGTAAGTCTAACAACACTAAGAAAAGCAAAAAAGAGGCACAAATAACATTAGAAATAAAATACGGACATACCTACATAGCCAGTAGAGAATTTTAAAATGATAGTTCAGTGAATAACTTTATGTCAATAAAATTGAAAATTTAATAAAATGGATTATTTTTTAGATAAAACATAAATAGCCAAAACTGACTCAAGAAGAAATACAAAAGACGTATATATCAATACCATGAAAGAAAGGGAACTGGTAATGAAGGTATCCCTGATCCATCCCTAAACACCAGGCCTACACTGCTTTATAGGCAGAGTTTTGCCCAGCCTTCCCAGTAGATGATCCCTATTTTACACAAGCTGTTTCAGAGATAAATAAACTACCCAATTTATTTTTATAAAACTATAATCCAGTTATCAAAAACAGACAAGGACTACATAAGACAAGTAAAGAAGAGACCAATATCACTTATGAACATATAGACAAAAATCTTCAAAAAACAGCAGCAATTCAAATTGATCAAAATATAATACTTTATGACCAAGTAGTTATTTACCCCAGAAATGTAAGGATGCCTTGACATTGGAAAAGTCTATACTATATCAATAGATTAAAATGGAAAAAAGTAGGATCATCACAATGCATAAAGAAAAAGCATTTAGCACTTATTATTTTTTTTTAATTTAGCAAACTAAGAAAAAAGGTAAAATTCCTTAATCTGAAAAAGAATATTTATCAAGAACTACAGCAAATGTTATAACAGCAATTGAACCTGAAAAGTTCTTCCTGAACCTGAGACATCTGGAAGTAGTGCCAAAAGCCAAGAACAAGACAAGGGTACTCAATATCACCTCACTGTCCCAGGAAACCCAGTAAGCAAAGGTGGCAGGGAGCAGAGAATGGATATAAATATGGGTGACTTAAAAAAGGAAAAGCAAAGCTCAATTATGTAGCAACATGGAAGAAAACGGTTCCAAAGAAAAGGAAAAGCAAGTTTAAAGGACCGGTGAGAGCCGGCCTAGCACATCTGAGGAACAGCAAGAAGTACAGAGTGAAGTGAGGAAGGGGAAAAGCAGTGGGAGATACGTTGAGAAACAGCCAGAGCATGTGAAGCCGTTGAGAAACAGCCAGAGCATGTGAAGCAGAGCTTCTCACACTGCCAGTGGTGAGGCAACAGGTTTCCCCCACCGAGTCTTACAGAACAACCCTATTATAAAATACAATTTAAAAAATGAATAGGTAAAAAAGGAAATGAAAAAAAGACTTTTCATCAGAATCAAGAGACATTAAATGACTTAGTTTCTAAACTCTCGCTCTCAATTTTGTAATTACCTTGTGGATCAGCACTGGTCTGTGGACCACACTCTGAGGAGCAATGACGTAAAGGCCTGATAGACCATTGAGAAGAACTTTGTTTTTATGCTTAGTGATAAGGAAAAGCCACCAGAGGGTTCAGAGCAGAAAAATAACATGATCTGACTTACATTTTACAGGATCCCTCTGGCTACTGTGTTGAGAATATACCAGGATGATGGATGGGCAAGACCAGAAGCAAGAATACTTATTAGAAATTTATTGCAATAATCCAGATAAAAGATTACTGAGGCTTGAACACAAGAAGTAGTGTGAGTGCTGAACAGCAGTCAGATTCTGCATACATTCTGAAAGTTGACAGGATTTGTCGTCAAATTAGATATAAGATATAGAAGAAATATAGGAAATTAGATGGTCTGAGCAACTGAAAAACAGCTGCCATCAAATGAAGTGAGGAAAACTGCAGGAAGAGCATGTTTGTTGAACAAGGTGAGAAGCCAAGTTTTAGACATGTCAAGTTTGAGATATCTATTAGATATTCAAGTGAAGATGCCAACTTGGCATTTGAATATTTGAGTTCAGGACTCATAGAGCTCAGATAAGAAGTCTCAGACTAGAGATAAAATGTAGAAGTTGCAGTATATAGATGACACTTAAAGCCATAGGAACGGATGAGATCAACAAGTGAGTAAGTTTACATAGAAAAGAGATCTGAAAGCTGATTCCTGGGCACTTCAACATGAAAAGCTGAGAAATATATTGAAAAATCAGTAAAAAAAAAAAAAAAAATCTGAGAAGAGGCCAGTGAGTTAGGAGAAACACAGGAGGGTATGCTACTCTGAAGGCCAGATGAAGAAGGGTTTCAACAGCAAGGGAATCATCTACTCTGTAGAATGCTCCAGACAACTCTAGTAAAATTAGGATTGAAAAACATCCATTCGATTTAACAATGGGGAGGTCACATGTGGCCTTGACAAAAACAGTATGGTTTAAAAAAAATGAATGAATATAATGAACTAAAAATCAATAACAAAAAGACAATCAAAAAGAATAATGGAAAAAGCATATTAACAGGGCATTCATACATGAGAAAAGATGCTCAATTTCAATAGTGATGAAGGAAAAGCAAATTAAAACAGGGAAACAAAAACTAAGAAAAAATGAGACAACATTTCACACACACAGGAGCAGCAAAAATTAAAATCTGACTATACAAGTAATGAGGAAGATATAAGGAAATGAGAACTTACAAGCACTACTAGATGGAATGTAAATTATTATAACCATGCTGGAGAACAATTTGGCAATAACAGTAAAGTAAAGCTGATAATGTACAAATGCTCCAACCCAGTAATTCCACTTCTATGTATATATCCTAGGGAAATTCTCCCACATGTGCCCAAAAATACATATATAGCATGTTTAATGTAGCATTATCTGGAATACTGAGAAACTGGAAACAAAAAACCATCAACAGAAAAATGAATAAATATGAAATAATCATAAATTGTAATACCACAAAGTAGTTTAAAATGAATTAACTATGGCTATGTATCAACAACAAATCTCAAAAACATAATGGTTAATGCAAAATGTTGCAGATGACAGTACGCCATGACACAATTTATATAGTTTAAAACTGTCTAGAAAAAAAATGTGTTTATCAATATATTATGAAGTGAAATGAAAGTTAAGGGAAAAACAAAATTAATATGGCACAATGATAATTAATAAATGTGGGTGGTGAGTTCATTATATTTTAAAAATTACACTGAAATACTGAATTTTGTATTTGAAATATTTAATGATTTTTATTTTATTTTTAAAAAATAACAACAAGTGATCTACCTGCAAAACTGCTTGGGCACCAGCTCGTATGTTTTGTTCTATGGCTTCTTCAGAAGCATTATGAAGAACATCTTGGTAGGTGCCATTTTTTGCCCAAGTGGAATTTCGAACATGATCGGCAATACTGGTCCCATTTTCCTGAAGCAAAATAATCAAGTTTTTAATATTTCATCAATTAAGAATGCTGTGACAAGTCAGTAAGCTGAAGAAGTAAACTGGAAACTACTGGGTCCCTCTGCTAAACATCTTCTCAAAATAGAACATACCCTATTTGACTACAAAAACAACGTATAGGTGCACTGTAAAAAAGGTTCTCACTGACAAAAATACAAAGAAAGTAAAAACAAATCATCCATAAGGACCAGCCAAAAATTGTATTATTTCAGATACAGACATTTTTCTACCTATCTAATGTATAAACCTCCCTTCTGTACATTTACACTCTCAAGAATGGGATCATATGATTTACAGCTCTGTAAAAGATAAATTCTGTTGTAAAGTAAATAAATGCCAGAATCCAAATGACTTAAATAAAACAATAGAAAATAGCTTCTACTTATCCTACTTAAGAGCAGTAAAATCCTGTTATCTGAAGATAGATGAATACTGCTACTTCAAACCACTAACACTGCAGCTTTCTGCTTGAGTTTAGCTGTCAAAGTCCCCCTGACTAGGGAGCTCCCTCAGTCAAACAGAAATGTGACTCAGAGTTGATCCCTTTTTTAAAGTTTCTCTCTAGTTTCTTTCTGCTTTTGGTCACTCACCAGTATCTTCAAATACTTTTTTTAAATATATATTTTAATATATATTTTTAATATATGGGAGGTTCAGTCTAATATAAACTATTGTTTCATTACCAGAAGCAGTACTGGAACTCAGTGCTGTCCGAGTAGCCAATACAATATGCCATGGTCTGATCTATAGCTTTCTCTCAAGCTCCATACTTCTATGATCAGGTATCTTCTGAACGGTTCTTCCTGAATGACCCACAAGCACCTCAACTTCAAGATACTTAAAAGTAAATTTACATAACCATGCCCTCCCCTTCCTACCAACTCCTATAGCCTCCTTGGCCGCCATCGCCACCACCGCACTTATTTTCTCTATTAATGTGCGAATGGCAACTACCCTGGTTGCAAAAAAAAGAAACTTGGCACACCTTTTTCGTTCCTCATACCCAATTAATCATCAAAATACTGGTTTCACCACCAAGGGAGCTCATTTATCTGTCTTCGCCCTTATATTCCCATTGTAACTGCCACTGTCCTTTATCAGGTATTTATTATATCACTTCTGATACTTCCTAACTAGTGTCCTTGCCTCCAGACTGATCTCCAATCTATCTTCCACTCTGAGCTTGGTATGAGCCTTCTGAAATATGTAACTATCCATGCCATTTTTCTATTCATAATCTTTCCAGTGTCTAGAATGTAATCAAAGTCCACTACAATGGCACACAAGTTACTAAACAGAGCCTAGTTCTTGTCTATCTCACATTTCTTACCACTCTCAACCATCTGCTCTTAGCTACAGCCAAATAAAAGTCTTAGTGTCTCTTACATCTTTGTAGAAGTTATTCACACTGTGTGGCTCCTTTCCCATTTGTTACCTGCTCTTTGTATTATAGTACTTCCTCACTGAAGCCTTTCTTAGGCAGAATTAGGTATTCCCTCTTTCACACTGTAGGATCATAGCAATAATATTGCTTTATAATACTTAAATTTGCATGCTTGTCTTCTTGCTAAATCATTGTTACATAAAGACAGAAATGATGTCTTTTCACATTTCTATCTCTAACACTTGTTCTCAAAATGGACATTACATATTTTAGACAGCACTCAAACTTGTCGGAGTGTTTTATTGTCACAAGAATTGAGAATATCACTGGGATTTAATGGGATAAGCCAGGTAATGCTAAACATACAACAAGGCACATGACAGTCTGCACATACACAAACTGTCCTGTATTCTGCATGTCTTTCAAATGTGTCACAGACAATTTGTGAATAAAAAACCCATTAATAATTAATTATTTGAATCTGTAACAACTCCATTTTATAATTAACACCAAATTTTAAATGATTTATATACACATATATCGAATTTACCAGAAATACAAATCAATTAAAGATTACAACTTTTGTTTTTTGGTTCACGCCATTAGCAAGAAATCACATCTCTAATGGCAACACTGGTGAAGTATGTAAGGAGCCAATAGAATACACTTATGCAATACACCTCCATCACCCTGCATTTGTAGCTTCCTTCCTTCTGGCTTTCCTCCCTCCTTTCTACTGCTTGTTTTTTTACTATGTATGTAGGTAGATTTATTATCTATCATTTTTATTTAAGGATACTAAATGACAGACGGTAGGCTCAGTATTGAGCTATAAATTCATAACAAAAAACTAGAGGAGAACAAATTATTTAGATAGGTTTATTTTCAAGCTTGATGCAAAAACTGGATGTCTTTGCTGGTACATAACAAATACAACTGTGAATATTCTTTCATAATTTGTATAATTTTATTTACTTCAATTATATTTCTAAGTTTCATTTTTTCCCTCTAGAACTAGGGGAGGATGCCAAATATACATATATATATATACATGTATATATCATATGATATATACATATATATGATATATACATGTATATATGTATGATATATACATATATATCATATATACATATTCATATATAAATATTGATTCACTGAATCCCTACAGAATGTGCCTATTATTCATTTATATGTTAATATCCTGAAAAAAATCCACTGATGAAGTTAAATTAACCACCAAGGTGATTACCAAGTCGCTCCTATCTGGATTTAGTAAGATATATGTCAATATCAGAGTGTAACTTTTTGGTGAGAATCTGACCAATGGCAAGTGTGAAACACAAACCAGAATACTCTGAATTCTTTCTTGGGAATTTCTGCACTAGAGCTGACTGCAGAATAAAAAACATCCTGACCTGTTAAGTAAGCTGGTCTGTGAAAAGAAGTACTGCAGTTTACTCACAGAGGGGAAAGAATGAGATAAGAGAGAGCACGAGTGGAATTTGTGTCCCTGGTTCCATTTACTCCTGAAGTCTAAACGAATAAGACAGGCAAGGGGGAACTGCACTTTGGTAATCACTCTCAGATGTATTGGGGGATCTTAGCTCTCCAACCAGGGATCGAACCCAGGCCTAGCAGTGAAAGCATCGAGTCCTAACCACTGGACAGAAAGGGAATTCCCACCACACTTTTAAATATTATACCTTTTATAATAGCATCTAATTTTGATCCAGGCAATGACTTAAAGAATCAGAATACAACCTCTTTTAAAGTTGTCACATCAAAGAGCTTTGGGATAGGGTACTGAGGTAACTGTTACATTAACTAAATTGCAAAATATAACTGATCCTTGAACAACACTGGGTTTAGGGTGCCAACCCTCCGAGCAGTCAAAAATCTGCGTATGACTTATAGCTGGTCCTCAGTATCCAAGGTTCCTCCGAGTCTGAAAGATTCAACCAACTATGGATCATGTGGTACTGTAGTATTTATTCAATACTATTGAAAAAATCCTTGTATAAATGGACCCACACAGTTCAAACCCATGTTGCTCAAGGATCAACTGTGTACTCAAAGGTATCTTTATCTTCCCATTTATCTTGTATTATCTCACTCTGTGAAAATCTAATCTATTAAACATACTAAAATACGTAAGTCTTATTTTACCTCTTCTCTCTTTTCTCCTTCTTCCATTGAAATATCATGGTCTGTGACATTGTCAATGCATGGTAAGTCTGAAGATGAGATCACAATTTCTTCAGGCTCTTGCATGAACAAAGGCTTTTCCTCTTGCTGGATCCATTCTTGATATACTTTTACCACTTTTCTCATAGCTGCTGCTTCACAAATTGGTAATAAAAATGCCTAGTGAAAAAAAAAAAGAGAGAATATAGATAATGATACCTTTTACTTTGACACAAACCACTAACACATACATTTCTATCTTGTTATAAAATATGAGGTATAAATGATTTTTAAAGAGTTAAAGTCAACCAATTCATGGTCAGAAAGAAACCTTTTGTCTCCAAATAATTTGTAAATACATTAAGACAGAAATACTTTTGGTAGGGAGATACTGATTTCCAGCACAAGGAGCAAAGAATTGTTTCACAACTGTACTATCTCAGAATGAACATACTCCTTGTAACTATGCTCCTAAAAGCTTAATGTAAATACACCTTTTCATAATAAATCACATTTTTGTAACTTATATTATTAGGCTTTTTAAAATTAACATTAAAATGAATTTTGATAAAAAGATTTTAATCAAAAAACAAAAACTATGACTCTAAGAAGTAATAAAAATACCATGTAATGAGGCAACTTAGCTTTTCTAAGAGTATTTTTTAAAAAGTTACATCTTTCTTCTTTCATTTTACATATATAAAGTTATACAAGTTAAATAATAAGGCAAAAAATACTTAGAAAGTTAAAAGAATATCTTACAGTTATTCTTTCCTCAGGTACTTTCAGGTTGCCGTAAGTTTTAAAAAAGTATGTATCTTCCGCATCACAAAAACATTGTCACGTGGAAAAAAAAACTTTTTTATACAATTCATACTTGCATACATAAAGCAATAAAAATACTCTTAATCTCACTATCCAAAGTCCTTCCCTTATGCATGTTTCTGTTTATGTGTTAACGTTTTCACTTTACTTTTTTACAAATAGAACTTGACTTTTTTTTTACAACCACCACCTATTAATTTCAACTAAAAATCCAAGACCTTTACCTAAAACCTGCCACTTTCTACTCTAGAATTATCAGTAGGTGTATTTAATAATAATCGTGGGGTTAAATGACTTTATCTGATTGAAACTAGCCAAGAAAATCAGGTTCCTGAGATAACGATGAAAAGTTAATGTGTAATATCAATAGGGTATTTAATGTTCTTTGGTAATCCTTTTATTTATTTGCTATTATTGATTCCCTAGCAAACTACTGCATTGGCCAAAAGGTTCGTTCAGTTTTTTCCATAAGATGGCTCTAGCAGCACTTAGTTGTCTTTAACTTCATTCGAAACAATTTCGTTAGATTGTATGTGACAGCTGTCATATCAACGTGCATTTTAAAAAAGACATCAAAATTGGTGAATTTTTGTGTAGCCATTTTAATATTAGATAGAAGAAAAAAAGCAACATTTTCAGCATATTATGCTTTATAATTTCAAGAAAGGTAAAAACTTAAGTGAAATGCAAAAAAATATTTCTGTGGTATATGGAGAAGGTGCTGTGACCTATCAAACATGTCAAAAATAGTTTGTGAAGTTCGTGCTGGAGATTTCTCGCTGGACAATGCTCCAGGGGTCAGGTAGACCAGTTGAAGTTGATAGCAATCAAATCGAGACATTAATTGAGAACAATCAACATTGTTGATACTCAAAATATCCAAATCAAGCACTGAAAATCATTTGCACCAGCTTAGTTATGTTCATCACTTTGATGTTTGGGTTCCACATAAGCGAAAAAAACCTTCTTGACCATATTTCTGCATGCAATTCTCTACTGAAACATAACGAAAACGTTCCACTTTTAAAACAAATTGTGATGGGCGAAGAAAAGTGGATACTATACAATAATGTGGAACAGAAGAGATCCTGGGGCAAGCGAAATGAACCACCACCAACCACACCAAAGGCTGGTCTTCATCCATAGAAGGTGATGTTGTGTATATTGAGATTGGAAAGGAGTCCTCTATTATGAGCTCCTTCCAGAAAACCAAACGATTAATTCCAAGTACTGCTCCCAATTAGACCAACTGAAAGCAACACTTGACGAAAAGTGTCCAGAATTAGTCAACAGAAAGCAAATAATCTTCCATCAGGCTAACGCAAGACTGCATATTTCTTTGATGACCAGGCAAAAACTGTTAAAACTTGGCTGGTAAGTTCTCATTCATCTGCCATACTCATAAGGAATTGCACCTTCAGATTTCCATTTATTTTGGTCTTTACAAAATTCTCTTAATGGAAAAAATTTCCATTTCCTGGAAGACTGTAAAAGGCACCTGGAACAGTTCTTTGCTCAAAAAGGTAAAACGTTTTGGGAAGATGGAATTATGAAGTTGCCTGGAAAATGGCAGAAAGTAGTGGAACAAAAGGGTGAAGACGTTGTTCAATAAAGTTCTTGGTGAAAATGGAAAATGTCGTTTATTTTTACTTAAAAACCGAAGGCACTTTTTGGCCAACCCAATACGTTACTTACTACTTTCCTCCATCTAACAAACCCTTTCCAAATTCTCATTCTCATGTTCCAGCAGCTTAATGGTCAATGACATAATTTTGATCATCATTGCCTGCTCTAAGACTATTTTACAACTGAAGCAACAGCTCGGCCTTCCTTAAAGATTTAAAAACCAAAACAAAACAAAAAATACCTCAAATAATCTCCAAAAAGTTCTATTCTCAGATACTGAAAAATTAACTTTAAAAAAAATTAGCATGGGAATTCGCTTTATTTTCTGCTCATTTTTGCTATGAACTGAAAACTGGTCTAAGAAAAAGTTTACTAATTTTAAAAATATTAGATCCAGAGTTAAGATTTTCATTATTGCATAAATTATCACACTATACCCCAAGTGGCTGGATGAATCTACTAAAGACTGGAGTGTATATGTATGACATTTGTCCTTACAGGCCCCTACACTGATTCTGCTGACACCCTAAATAAGGATCTTGAGGAAAGACTGATGTTAGCCATGGCTAAAAATCTGATGCATAAAAACTAGAGGGCCATTTTATACATTTACAATGAGAAATGGTTGTCTCAGACCAGAACATTCAAATCCATATTGGCACCTTATCTTTCTACAAAGAAGAACCACTCACAATCAGACATCAGTATTAATTGATAATAAGGGAAACTGTCATCATAGGCAAGAATATTTGAATCAATGTGCTCAGCAAACCTGCATGAGGTCATCTCCAGTTTTATGGTTCTATGACCATAAATCAACATAACCAGACAACTACATGGAGGAAGAATCAAAACAATAGGAGATGGAAAAAAACATTTGATGGTATCAGCTTAAGATAACCTGGTATACACAATTTTCTAATAATTGGCTTTGCCAATGGGGTCTGATTTACTGGTAGCTAAGCCTCTCTTCTTCAATGAAAAAACACTAACAAAACATGTTGGTCTCTGATTATTCTTTTAATGTGCTTCCATTATTAATTAATTAACCCAGATTGTGACAGACACATTCTTTAAAATTTAATCAAATACAGTGAGCATTTAGCAGACCTGGGAATTTTTTGTCTCCTTAAAGCAGTGGTTTGCATTTTGGTCTCAGAACCCCTAATCTGCTATATGTTAACACAAATAACACATTTTCCAAATTAAAAGAAGAGTGGCATTATTTTACATTTTTGCAAATCTGCTTAATGTTTAGCTTAATATAGAAGACAGTTGGATTCTCTTATCTGCTTGCTTCTACATTAAATCTGATACAGTATCACATGTCAGGTATGCTCTGGAAAACTTCACAGTACACTTGTGAAACAACAGGAGTGAAAAAGGTTTTGACCTTATGAACCTCAAAAGATCCTGGATATTTCTCATGAGCCCCAGATTATACTTTGCCACCCACTGACTTCGGAAAAAAATTAGGCATATGTATGTATGTTTATATTTTTTAAATTTACATACATATAAAATAAATCTGTGGTGCTTTTAAAGGTTAAACTCTTGATGTGTTATATTTACCTCATATCAAAGTACTTGGGGCTCCTCACTGTACCCTCCAAGTACTAACAACATAAAGCACAATAAATGGGTTTCCTTATGAAATAGAGGGTTAATGTCTGGAGTCCATTTATGCCTATTCTATTGGATATGGAGAACAATTTTATCATTTCAAATAACTTGGGCATTTATGTTTTACAGTTGTATCTTTGTTTTAAAGATAGGTAACAATATAAATACTTTCATCTGAGATAGAACTCACAATCATTAAACAGGCCCTAAAAAAAACATTATCAGCTATATGACAAATTAGCTCAAGACTTAGCTTCTAGAAATACATGTTAGCCCTGAGCTAGGACTGACAAAGTGCCCCGCACTCAACAGTTACTGAGCTTGATTCATTCGCCAAATATTTATTAGGTTCCTAACTCACTGCCATGCACTATGGCTACAATGATGAATGAGAAAGAGAAGTATTCATGGAGGGTAATATGAAAGATCAAAATTGAACAAACATTCAAAAAAATAATTATAAAACTCAGGAGAGGTACTATGAAGAAGAGTACAGCTTTCAAAAACATCATTAAAAAAGAGGTACTTACTGTGTGTGTGTGTTTGTGTGCACATGTGTGGGCAGGTGCTTCCACCTGTCTGTGGGTGGGTGGGTGAATTGGTGAGGGTGGTCATGGAAGACTTTTCTAGTGTAGACACATTTAAGCTATGACCTAAAGGTTGAGTAGCCAGGCGGGAAGGATAGAGAGGAAACAGGGGAAGGTTGAAGGACAAAAGTTCAGATAGGGAAACAGTAAGTATAACGGCTATGAGGATGAAATTATTTGAAAGATGAAAAGTAGAGACATTTCTACTAAAATTATTTACCTATAAAGGACTTGTGCTCTAGCTGGGATCGCTAAGGGCAAAATCATTCTATGCCCATATACCTGATAATTAATGGAATATTTCTGTCTATACTATAATATAATACATTGTGGAACATATGAGCCTTCAAAATCAGGAAAGAAACTATTACACAGATTCTCAATTTTACAAATTTATCATCAGTATTAAGCAGGTAAAAATAGCTTTCCTAATACAATCTAATCTTCAAAATTGATTTCTTTTCAAAACATGAATGATTCATTGGAGTCACCATCCTAAAATTATTTTTCCTTAAGTTTTATCTTAAAAATCACTTTAAAAAAATAGCTGTTACAATAAAAATAACATCTCAGAGAACTTCAGTTCCCAGCAATATCATAAAAAAGATATCCTGGGGGCTTCCCTGGTGGCGCAGTGGTTGAGAATCTGCCTGCCAATGCAGGAGACACGGGTTCAAACCCTGGTCGGGGAAGATCCCACATGCCGCGGAGCAACTGGGCCCGTGAGCCACAACTACTGAGCCTGCGCGTCTGGAGCTTGTGCTCCGCAACAAGAGAGGCTGCGATAGTGAGAGGCCCGCGCACCGCGATGAAGAGTGGCCCCCGTTCGCTGCAACTAGAGATAGCCCTTGCACAGAAACGAAGACCAAACACAGCCATAAATAAATAAATAAAATTAAAAAAAAAAGATATCCTGGAATCTACCTGCACAGAACACCTAAAAATTATCACAAGAAAATATAATATACATTTTTAAAAGAATGGCTCAGCTTGTGAGGATATTCTGAGTCTAGAACAAAATGGAAGTATTAATCTAGAGAGGCAAATAATCAATGCAGCTGCTGGGTGCTGCCCTGGACAGCCTCCAGAGCTTTGGTTTAAAAGGCCAACTGTATAGAGGGGCGAGACAGAGCAGAATCCTACTCACAGCTGATAACAATGAAGGCTATATCCTCAATACAAAGGTGAGCTAGGAGGGAAGAAAATAACTTGACTCCAGAGAAGAGTCAGTGAGGAAACTTGTCTGTTGACTTGGGGTAGGGGAATATGAGATAAGAACAGCCTTCCCTGCAAATTCATTTTCTCAGGCTGGCCATCACCTAACTTTGAGAGCTGCAAAGTGAGAAGAATAATAAGCTAAGAATTGTAATTTAAAGTAAATCAAGGTTGACAGGACCCCTGAACACCTGAGAGAAGCAAGTGCAAATCCTCTCTGGAGAAACACATCCTTCAACCCAGGTTTCAAAGTAATTTGCACAAAATTCCAAAGAAATGTAAGCTCTTAACACAAAAATCCAAAACAAATGAGGGTGAGTAAACAGAAACAACAAGGCCAGAACTGCAAAAACTTAAGTTACTGGAATTACTGGAATAAGGAATATTAAATAAGTATTTTAATACATTTTAATTAAGAAGAAAGTGAAAATATGAACAAAGAATAAGCCACTGCAAAAAATGACTAGACAGATATTAAAAAAACAACCAAATACAACTTTTAGAAATGAAAATATAAAGAGCATCATAAAAAACACAATAAGGGGAACTCTGTTTCCAAGAGTGTCATGGACCAGGTAACCTGACCAACCTTACAACTAAAAAAACAAAAATAATACATTTTTAAAAAAACTTTCATCTTCTTAAATGCACTGATGAGCCATAAAATAGGAAGAAATATTTGAAAATGAAAACCTACATAAAGTCCAAACTCAAGAGAGGTCTTAGGTGTAGCAATAAAGCTGACTTTCACTTTGAATGAAACCAATTACTTTTATGGAACTACTGGGGCAAGGAAGGAAGAACAATAGGAAACCTCCAAACAAATTTGGGATTCCAAAGACCTATATATCATCAGTGTGATGCTGAATTAGAAATAAACCCACCTCACTAAAAGTCTGCAAGGAAAACTGCTCATATTTAGATGCAAAGTAGGTAACAGGAATCTTGTCATAGACACTAACCAAAAGCTAGTCTTAATACAGGTTTATACTGTACATTCATTATTATCTGGCTGGCTTAAACTTCAAATCAAGAATTCAGTTTAATGAAGTTGGAAGTGTTTCCTTGCATCTATGTGAAGCAAATGCAACTCCTCTCTGGAGCAATCAACCTTTAACAAACCAAATCAAGAAACAGTCATAACAGCAAAAGCTCAGAATCAAAGTTCTGAATTTCTGAAATCACAAAATAGTGCAAGAAATATTACAAGATATTGCAAGAGAATATAGCATCATGAGAAGGAGCATTCAGAAACAAAATATGGCAGAATCAGACCTATGAAGACCTCAGGAATATTAGGGTGATCAATCAATATAAAATAACTAAGTTTCATATTAATACATAAAATGAAAGTAATGAACTAGAGACAGTAAAATTGACCAAGCAGACTGGCCAACTTCTAGAAACAGCTGTAATTAGAAAGAAAGTATCCAGAATGCAGCACAGAGAGACAAAGTGATGGAAAATATATGTGAGAGGTCAGTAGACGTATGAAGTGGGAAGGTCTAACACACATCTTGAAAGGCAAGAAAAAAATGGGACAGAGGCAATGTTTAAAGAGAGAATGGCTGAAAAATTTCCAGAATTGTCAAATTATACTAATCCATAATTACAGTATCCCCAAAGTATCCTCTGAAGAATAAATAAAAGGAAATCTAGACCTGGACATACCACAGTAAAATACAAAATGCCAAACGCTAGAAAAAGGTACAAAAAGAGCCAGAGAAAAGATAACTGCACTAAGAATTCAACTGTTGATTGACATCTCAACAGCAACAATGTAAAACAGAAAAGTGGGAAAGCACCTGAGTGTCCGAAATGTACTAGGTGAAAATAATACATTTTAATTGTCAATCTAGAATTTTATGTCCAGGGGAAAAAGTATTTCAAGAATGTGGGCAAAATAAAGACATTTTCAGAGCAAAATCTTGTGTTTGAAAGCAACGGGCATCCAAAAGCAAATTCTAAATGATGAACTTCAAGCAGGGTGGGTTGGCCAAAACGTGCCTTCGGTTTTTAAAGTAAAACTAAAAGACACATTTTCCACTTTCACCAAGAATTTTATTGAATAACGTATTCATCCTTTTGTTCCGCTACCTTCTGCCATTTTTTGGGCAACTTCATGATTGAAGTTGCCTAAAAAACTTATCTTTTACCCAAAACTTTTTATCTTTTTGAGCAAAGAACTGTTCCAGGTGCCTTTTACAGGCTCCAGGGAATTGAAATTTTTTCCATTAAGAAAATTTTGTAAAGACCTAAATAAATGGAAATCTGAAGGTGCAGTGTCTGGTGAATATGGCAGATGAATCAGAACTTCCCAGCAAAGCTGTAATGGTTTTTTCCTGGTCATCAAAGAAACATGCAGTCTTCCATTATCCTGATGGAAGATAATGCCTTTTCTATTGACTAATTCTGGAGGCTTTTCGTCGAGGGCTGCTTTCAGTTGGTCTAACTGGGAGCAGTGCTTGTTGGAATTAATCGTTTGGTTTTCTGGAAGGAGCTCATAATAGAGGACTCCCTTCCAATCCCACTATATATACAACATCACCTTCTTTGGATGAAGACCGGCCTTTGATGTGGTTGATGGTGGTTCATTTCGCTTGCCCCACAATCTCTTCCGTTCCACGTTGTTGTACAGTATCCACTTTTCATCCCTCGTCACAACTGGTTTTAAAAATGGAATGTTTTCATTACATTTAAGTAGAGAATCACATGTGGAAATACAGTCACGGTTTTTTTTTCACTTAACTTCTGTGGAACCCAAACATCAAAGCAATGAACATAACCAAGTGGGTACAAATGATTTTCAATGCTTGATTTGGATATTTTGAGTATACTGGCTATCTCCCGCATGGTATAACATTGATTGTTCTCAATTAATGTCTTGATTTGATTGCTATCAACTTCAACTGGTCTACCCATGCCCTAGAGCATTGTCCAGTGAGAAATATCTAGCACGAAACTTTGCAAACCACTTTTGAAAAAAATATTTATTTATTTATTTGGCTGCGCCAGGTCTTAGTTGTGGTGTGTGGGGTCTTGGTTGCGGTATGTGGGATCTAGCTCCCTGACCAGGGATAGAACCCGGGCCCCCTGCATTGGGAGCGTGGAGTCTTAACCACTGGACCACCAGGGAAGTCCCTGCAAACCACTTTGACTTGTTTGATAGGTCACAGCACCTTCTTCAAACACTGCAAAAATCTTCTCTTTGCCACTTCGGTTGCGTTTTTACCTTTCTTGAAATAGTAAAGCATAATATGCTGAAAATGTTGCTTTTTTCTTCTATCTTCAATATTAAAATGGCTACACAAAAATTCACCAATTTTGCTAAGTCTTTTTTTAAATGCACACTGGTATGACAACTGTCACATATAATCTAACAAAACTGTTTCAAATGAAGTTAAAAACAACTAAGTGCTGCTAGAGCCATCTTATGGAAAAAACCAAATAAACCTTTTGGCCAATGCAATAAATGGAAGATCTGAAAAGGGAGAAATCATAATCAAAAGAAGTGATGAATATAACTAAATGTAAATCAATACTGAATGCACAGAATAATAAGATTACTGGAGTTAAAATACAAGCATGCAAAATAGAACTGAATTATTTGGTAATAACAATATATAAGTTAGGGGGAGAAATCAGAGTAATAATGTTCTACGATCCTTGTATTGATTAGGAAGAGGGTAAAAAAAACACTAACTTTATATTTGGAAAGTGAAGTATGTATGCTAAAATTTATATAGTAATCACTAAAGGAAAAGGAATAGAGTAAAACTTTCAAACCAAGTGATGGGGAGGAGGAGGATACAGAATGAAAAAACATCAATTAAAAACAAAGCAAAAAATAAGAGAATTATGAAAAAAATACAGACATAAGAAAAATAAAAAGAACAAAATAAGATATATCAATAAATCCAAACATATCAGTAATTATAATAAATATTCCAGTTAAAAGACAAAGATTTTTTAAAATCCAACCATA
The DNA here is from genome assembly GCF_963924675.1 of Phocoena phocoena. Classification (NCBI taxonomy): domain Eukaryota; kingdom Metazoa; phylum Chordata; class Mammalia; order Artiodactyla; family Phocoenidae; genus Phocoena; species Phocoena phocoena. Next base: position 62,746,247 of record NC_089220.1, on the reverse strand, counting down.
TTTACAAGAGACATATAAAATGTAATGATATAAAAGGGCTGAAAATAAAAGGATTAAAAAAATATACATGAGGCTAATTATAATAAAAAGAAAGTGGTATTAATGTACAAGTAGATAGACTAGTACAAGTAGACTTTAAGCAAAAATAATTGCTACAGATGAAAAGGGCCATAAATAAAAGGCTTAACTCACCAAAAAGATATAAAATTATAAATATGTACGTACTTAATTACAAAGCTTCAAAATACATAAAGGAAAATTTATAGAACTACAAGGAAAAAAACAGACAAATCACCATCAGAATATAAGATTTTAATACACCCTTCTCCATAACTGTGAGGTCAAGCTAACCAAAAATCTTAAGAATATAGAAAAGTTGACTAAAGCAATAATAAGCTTGATCTAACAGACTTTAATAATCATGAATTCCAAAGGAAAGAATACATTCTCTTCTAACACACAGGACGTTTATGGAGGCTGACTACATACTGATTATACAGACTATATTCTCTGACCAAAAGAATCGCATTAGAAATCTGTAAGAAAAAGGAAAACTAGAAAAATCTTATATGTTTGGGAGACAGACACTGCTAAATAACTCATAGGTCAACGAAAATATTAACATGAAAATTAGAAAATTTTTATAAGTGAATAATAACAAAAATGCTATACATGGAAGTTTGTAGACTGTAGCTAAAACAGCATTAAGAGGTAAATTAATAGCCTCAAAAATACTTATATGAGAAAAATGTGAGGCTAATTAATTAGCTAGGAAAAGAACCATCAAATAAAATCAAGAAAAGCAGAAAGAAAGAACAAGGAGCAAAAATTAATGAAAACAAACATAAAACACAGAGGATCAACAAAGCCAAAAGCTCATTCTTTGCAAAGACTAATAAAACTGACAAATCTCTGGTAAGAATCATCAAGAAAAAAAACAAACAAGGAACAAATACTAACAGGAATGACAAGGGGAAACATTACTATAAATGCCCCAGAGATTAAAAAGCTTGTAAGAGAATGTATTTAAAAACAAATGTAATGAACAAATTCCTAGAAAAACAAACACACTCAAACTGACTCAAGAACTAGAAAACCTGAACAGTTCTTTAAGCTTTAAATTTTCCCACAAATATTCCAACCATTTTTGTCAAATATCTTTCCTTTCACATTTGTCATATATTCTGTCAACACAAACCTTAAACTTGGCAACTAAGAATCACTGCCAAAGCTACAGCAAGTTTGTGGCACAGAATAAAGAGCACTGACATGGGAACCAGGATCTGGGAGTCTTAGTTCTGGATCTACCACTTACTTGCTGTGAGACTTGAATGATCCCCTTCAGCTACAAAACTCAATGATGTTTACCTGCAAAAGTACCTTTGCTATTAAGAGCAAATGATTGGTTTTCATAAGGTTTATTTTCCCATAAAAATTTCTATGTAATTGAGAATGTGCATTTAGGAATTTCTAGCTATCTTTATGTGAAATAGCTTTTATTCATTTTCCTTCCCTCTCTTTCTTTGTTTTATTCCCCAAATAATATCTGCCTTAAGCAAATTTAATTTCAGAATGCCTTAAAGGACAAAACTGAGCCTCCAAGGGGAGGATAAAGACAATGAAAACATCGCTTCTTATATTCATAAACCACTTTTTATTGATTTTAGAGTGAAAGATAACAATTTTTCTATAATTTATTAATCAAATGGTAGGAATAAAAGTTTCAAACCGCAAAGTGAGTCACTAAGAAAATTATTCTGATAACAGAAGGAATATTGGAGGGGAGGGGATAATTATTAAACTAAAGTTACCATAAACTAAAAATATAAATAACTGAAAATATTAAAGAATTAGATGTAATAAACCAAAATACTAAATATGAACTTTAAAAAACATTTCCATGAAGAATAAATTTTAAATAGCTTAAAGTCAGTATATTCAATATTAAAAGCAAAAGTCTATATTACAAATTAAAAATACTGAGAGGTATTTTACCTGACGAAATATCTCTGTGACAAAGTTTACATTACTTCTTTTAGAAGAAAAAACTCTGCGAACTATTTCAATGTCTGTGAGATGTTCTTCATCAATACTACAGAGACTAGAAGAGCTAGGTTCTCGCTCCGTGAGAGTGCTTGTGTTGGAATGAGACTGCTCAGGTTCTGTAGTTCTATCTGCTTTATCAACATTATCATTTTTGTTTTCTTCTCTGGATACCAAACTAGCAGCTGCTCTCTAAAATAAAAACAAAAAGGGGAGAATATCATAACCATTTAAATCAATATTCTGTCTTCAAATAGCAAATACTGACAAAATCCAAAGCATTCCATAAGTAACTTACAGCACTGTTTAAAATCTATGCATAGTTTCATTTAGAATCTGTTCTAAATAGTTAAATGGCAATGAAATAACTTAGTATCTAAGTGATATAGTGATACTCACTAATCATCTATTCAATTAAGTTTATTTTTCAGTATGTTTGCAGAACAAACAAGTTACTAATTAAACTGGGTAAAAGAATAATGCCAAATGGAGTCAGCTCAGCTCATCAATAATAAATAAATACCTTAATTCTGGAATATTTATTCAGTAAGTTTTAATGTGTAAATTCATCTCTATTTTACCTTAGACAAAAATTATACAAAGGAGGACTTCCCTGGTGGGAAAAAAAACTTAAAAAAAACAAAGGAGGACTTCCCTGGTGGCACAGTAGTTAAGAATCCGCCCTGCCAATGCAGGGGACATGGGTTTGATCCCTGGTCCAGGAAGATCCCACATGCCATGGAGCAACTAAGCCCATGCGCCACAACTACTGAGCCTGTGCCCTAGAGCCACACGCACCACAATTACTGAGCCTACATGCCACAACTACTGAAGCCTGCATGCCTAGAGCTCATGCTCCACGAAAAGAGAAGCCACTGCAATAAGAAGCCCACGCACTGCAATAAAGAGTAGCCCCTGCTCTCTACAACTACAGAAAGCCTGTGAACAGCAATGAAGACCCAACACAGCCATAAATAAATAAATAAATAAATTTATTTTTAAAAAAGAAATAGAAGAAAAATTGTGACAGAAAAAGTAGAAATTAAGCTAAAATAAAATACATATTAGAAAACTCTACATTCTAATAACTTAACAATTTTCACCATGACTGAAGATGATGGCTAAGCCTAGAGAAAAAGTTAAAGGCTTAAGGCAGTAATAAAGAAATTACTACCATGATATGATAGGAGTAGCACTATTCTGTGGTATGATAAATTACTTTCTGGTACATTATTCAATATTTGGTCACAGTTTTGTCACCTATAAAATATAAGAGTTTAAGTAAGTGTGTAAATGATCTCAAATATGCTTCCCAATTTAAAAAAATCTCTAATTTTTAGTTTACTGAGCTCTGGGATCAGATAAAATAGTTCTGCTTGAGAGTTTCTACATTTAAAAATTCTTTGTAGAGAACCTAGAACAACATTTTGAGGAAAACACATCACATAATCTGCTACAGATAAATAAAAGGCCAGGGGGAATATAAGTCAAATTTTCTGAACACTTATGAACACACTTTATACCTCCACTTAATTTTTAAAGGATTTAAGAAGATGTATAAAAAGCACACACATATAAAATATTTTTAAAACTAAATGAGGAAATCCAAGAAAAGGAAAACAAAAATAATTTTTAAAACTCTGCAATATAGACAATTTCAGGAAAAACACATATTGCGAGAGGAGAGGAAAGTGAAAAAGAAGTGTGAAAAAAGGGGAAATGGGTTAATTAAAAATAACAGAATTTTAAATATTAGTCCTTCCATCGTACAGCTGTGTAACTTTACATTGCATTTCTAGAGTCAGTGTTCTTCGTGAAAAGAGGTGACATGAGATGGAGACAGGACTTTAAAACAGTACTCTGAGAATACCTAGAAATCTAAAATGAACTATGAAGGTCATTTGATTGCAAATTGTTTCCAACTTCAAGAATGTGCACAATTCAGAATATTTTTATTTGTACAATTCAGGATGTTTTTAGTACTTTACAATTAACAAAATATAGAAATAAGCTGAGACTTGTATGTGACTGAAATTATCTTCTATACCTTACAGGTTTTATTTTTTTATTAAGAAAACTATTGGTTCTATAATAATTGTTAAAATTCAGATTTATAAAATACATTTATACAAAGAAAATATCATTATTATTTGTTTTAAATGTGTTCTACAACTAAGGCAACTGAAATCAGCAGACAATTCCCTAAAGCCATGTTTAACTTTAAGAAGCTTACTCTAGGGCTTCCCTGGTGGCACAGTGGTTAAGAATCCGCCTGCCAGTGCAGGGGACATGGGTTCAATCTCTGGTCCGGGAAGATCCCACAAGCTGCGGAGCAACTAAGCCCATGCGCCACAACTACTGAGCCTGTTCTCTAGAGCCCGTAAGCTACAACTACTGAGCCTGCGTGCTGCAACTACTGAAGCCCTCACGCCTGGAGCCTGTGCTCCGCAACAAGAGAAGCCACTGCAATGAGAAGCCCGCACACCGCAACAAAGAGTAGCCCCCCGCTCACCACAACTACAGAAAGCCCACGCACAGCAATGAAGACCCAACACAGACAAAAATAAATAAATAAATAAATAAAATTTATATATAAAAGAAAGCTTACTCTATGTGTCTATTACCTGAATATTCTTTGGCAAGACTTCACCTTCCATCCCAGGAATATGAGGTCCTGTATGTGGCTTTGGCTCCAGCCAGAATGAAACCAGCCAACGAATGACAATAACACGAGCCTTAATGAAAGGCTCCTTTGTACAATAGATTGCTTCATTGGTTTCAGCATCCTTCTTTATCATGACATAATGTGGCTTTGGTCTCATCTGTGGGATATCTAGGCAAAATAAAACGAAAACCAAAATAAGAAAGGAATTATGCTTAGATAAATCTATGTTTTTAAATATTTGAGAAAACACTGTGATAATGTTCTGGTTTAAGAAACAGAATTTGTACATTTTAAAATAATATGCTAGATATTAGCATGGGATCTAGAAGACTGAACCATATACAGCTGATATATGGAAACATGTCTTTTTGCAAAATATCACTAAAAAATCATTCAAAGTACAAAGAAACTTCCAGAGCCATTTAAAATTAATGAGACCTTACTTCAATTAACCTAAGACTGAAACACATATTTTGACATCATACAAAGTATGAGAATTTTTACAGCAAAATTATTTTTAAAGCAAATATTGTTCCCAATGGTAAAGGTTTGCTATTCTAATTTAAATCATTTCTACTAGCCCTAATGGCTTTGCCTAAGCTTGTTAGCTGCCTAATCTTGGCGGAGCTTAAAACAGAAACATCTTTGTGCAAAAAGGACACTTCCACATACAGGCTGTCAATACCTTCTATACATGGCAGAGGTCTACTTCTAACCCAGGGCTGTCCTTGAGGCTATAGCTTCAAGATTCCAACAGACACTTTGGCACAATCACTAAATACTGGACAAGATATGATCAGACTATACGACAATGTAATTATTCACACAGAATTTGCAAAAGCCATAGAAATTGAACCCAGAGGGACCTTTGAAAATATTTATAACATGGTTAAAAGATCATACCAAACATTAGAATTAAGTTTAATTTATAATCATAAATATTTCTGGTAGGCTAACTTCTCCAGTAGGTGATATCCAGAGACTAAGTTTTTTAAAAATCTCTTCACTCTCAATGAAAACTTTCTACTAATAAAACTGCACTTTCAGTATGAATCACGGTATAATATCTCCAATTAATCAATATAAATGAAATGTTATCAGTTTTCTGCAGGTAACAAATGCTAACTTTACACTGAGGAATGTTTTACTCTTATGTGTAATATTTTAGAAAATTCCAAAGACTACCTACCAAGTACAGGATGATATAAACTATTCTCCTTACAGATGTTTGGAAAAATATAAGGCAAGTAATATTTCTTAAAATGTGAAAATAAAAATGAAAATCCTCTTTCTTGGTTTTCTTTGTTCTTCCATTCTAAACTTTTTACCTAAAATTAAACAAACAATTAGAATCATTCCAAGAGAAAGAAATTATGAGCTGTTATAAACAAGCTTGTAAAAGGTTACTTAAGCAATAAATTAAACTGTTACACTGCAAAGATATATAGCTAAATATATATGTGTATGTACATATATATATGTACATACAAAAAGTGGTCTAGTGCCATGCAAATGCATTATACAGTTGACCCTTGAATAACTCAGGGGTTGGGGTGCTGACCCTGTGCGTGCACTTGAAACTCCATGTGTAACTTTACAGTCGGCCCTCCGTATCTGCAGATTCAACCAACAGTGGATTGTGTAGTAATGTAGATCATATTCATTGAAAAAAAATCTGTGTATAAGTGGACCTATATTGTTCAAAGGTCAAGGATACATGTTATCTTTCAAAAATCTTGTAAGTTAAAATGTGCTCTGCAAAACTGTCAAAGTTGACTTAAAACTCGGCTCTACTACTGACAAAGCTGCTAATGTTCTTTCCTCTTTCCCACTTCCTGAATAATTCAGCCTAAAAGTCATACAAAATAGGCATATGTGAGAGGAAGGAAGAGAAGGTATGAAATAGTGGCAGTCAAGTGCAGGTGATCAGAGCCTGACCACAGGAGGCATCCATGAAGGGGGTGTAACAGAGGCAGTAGCCCAGTGGGGACTCAGAGCCTGAGAGGGGTGAGGACAGTATCCATAAGTGTAGAGGGGAGTAAACAAGAGGGGACACAGTTGTAAAATACAGGGTGTGAACATTCCAGTAGGGTGAAGAAGATATGTAAGTAGGGGAATAGTAAAGGCCCAGAGTGTACCACAGTGAGCTACTACTACACACTAACTTTAGAATGGCTAAAATTATAGACTAACCATATCAACTGTTGGTGAGGATATGAAGCAACTTTAAGTCTCATGCATTGCTGGTGGAATACCAAAAGCTACAACCATTTGGAAAACTATTTGGCAGTGTCTTAAAAAGTCAAAATATGCCTACCATACAACCCAGCCATTCCATTACCCAAGGGAAAAGAAAGTTTATATTGACACAAAGACTTATTTACCAATATTCGTACCAGTTTTATTTGTAATAGCCAAAAACTGGAAACAACTCACATTACCATCAACAGGTGACTGGATAACACATCATAGTACATCCATACAATGAAAAGCTACTCAGCAATAAAAGGGACCAAACTATTGATACATACAATAGTATGATTTTTAAAATAATTATGCTGAAAAAAAAGAGAAGCCAAACCAAAAAAAAAAAAAAAAAATGGAGGTACCATACAATTCCATTTATCAGAAAATGCAAATGATAGTGAAAGCAATCAGACTGAAGTTGCCTGGGGATGGGATGATGGGGGGGGCGGGGCAGGTAGAGAAGGGTGGATTACAAAGGGATCTGAGAACTTTTAGGGGTGATAGATATGTTCATTATCTTATTGTAGTGATGGTTTCATGGTTGTATACATGTAATAAAATTTATCAAATTGTACTTTTCAAACATTACAGTTTACTGTATGTCAAATGTATCTCAATAAACCAGTAAAACAAGTTTAAAAATCCACATGACGTACAAAAGTTTTTTTTTTAAAGAAAAACTGGTAATAATCACAGTAACAATAACTACCCACCACTGAATACTTACTATATGTCATGCACTTGTTTATTCTAAGTGTAAGGCCAACTGGCCCGAGGCAGGGGAACACAATCAGATTCACAGTTTGCATCAGAACGAAATTCTCAGGACCACCCAGTTCCAGAAACTGCCCTGGAGACATTCCGGACCACCCAGTTCCAGGAACTTACTTGGGGACTTTGAAACCAGCCCAGCCTTCCCGCCTTTCGAGGGGCGGGACTAATGGTCCCCCAGGATACCCGAAAAGACCACCAAATAAGGAATACCCTGTGCCCTCCCAGATTCACCACACCCCTTTCCCTCTTCCCCTATAAAATCTTGCCCAACCCTCGCCCGGGTGCGACTTCTCTGGCCACCTTTCTCTCGGACCAGTGAACCTCGCCCGGGAGCGCTCCCTAATAAAGCTCACTTGAAGCTTTCCTCTGTTTCGTGGTGCCGTTTGTTAAGATCCGACCTTACACTAAGTACTACGCACTAATTACTTAAGCCCCAAACACCAAAATGGGATAGGTATTATTTTTTATCTCTACCTTAAGCACAGAGAGGTTAAGTAATTTGCCAAAAGTCACATTATCAGTAAGATGTAGAGACAGTATTCAAACCCTGGCAATCTCGTTCAGGATCCAAATTAACTTCATGATGTTTGTTTCTGAGGCACAAGGAACTTTTGTGTTTGGAACAGTTACAAGAAATGTGTATATGCTAAAAGTGTTTTCATCAATAAGGATATTCACATTTCATATATAGAGATGAATAGGTTACCTTACAAAATACATGCACCTAAGGACTTCCCTGGTGGTCCAGTGGTAAAGAATCTGCCTTACAATGCAAGGGACATGGGTTCGAAACCTGGTCAGGGAACTAAGATCCCACGTGCCGCAGGGCATATAAGCCTGCATGCCACAATTACTGACTTGCACGCCTCAACTAGAGAGCCCACGAGCTGCAAACTACAGAGCCCACACGCCCTGGAGCCTGCGCACCACAACTAGGGAAAGGGAAAAAAACCCTCATGCTGCAACTACAGAGAAGCCCGTGCACCGCAACGAAACATCCTGCATGCCTCAATGAAGATCCCTTGTGCCACAACTAAGACCCAATGCAGCCAATAAATAAATAAATAAACAAATAATAAATAAATAAGTCTTTAAAACAAAAAAACAAACAAACTACATGCACCTAGAAATTTTAAAAGTACAAGTAGGATTAAATGTAAATTACATTCCCCCATCCCCCACCTCACCCTTAGTCCACCTCCCCAGTTGCTGCCTCTAGGCAGACTGATCCCTAAATCAAACAGTTTTTCATTTAAAGTACCATAGCTGCTGATTATAAATGAAAAGATTAGAAAGTAAATCCAACTGGCTCACATAAGAAGGTATATACACATAAAGAGTCTACTATAAAAATTTCTCTCTTCAGCTCCCTTTCTAAGAGGTCCATAATCTCTCCAGTGATTTTTATTTCAGGAAGGGTATACTAACATCTATTTTCAAAAGTAAAAGTCTGTGACTTCCCTGGTTGCGCAGTGGTTAAGAATCTGCCCGCCAATGCAGGGAACATGGGTTTGGGACATGTCGCACAGCAACTAAGTCTGTGTGCCACAGCTACTGAGCCCACACGCCTAGAGCCCGTGCTCCACAACAAGAGAAACCACTACAATAAGAAGCCCACGCACCGCAACAGAGTAGCCCCTGCTTGCCGCAACCAGAGAAAGCCCGTGCACAGCAATGAAGACCCAACACAACCAAAAATAAATAAATTTATTTACTTAAAAAAAAAAAAGTAAAAATTTGTTACTTCTCCTTCAGGAAAATAAGCAAATATCTACTGTGACAGAATAATGGTAAGAGGGGGAAAAATGAATACCCACAGGATAGTAAGGAGGGTGATATAAAAGAAGATAACACGTACCTGAATTACTATATATTTTAAAAGTGCTTCAAGAAAATAGCTTGTTAGATCTTCTTGTCCTTTATCTCCTGATTGTGGGGGGACAAGTGGAGTGATTTCTTCTATAGTGACTTGAGCTATCCGAAGACAAAAAAAAAGTTTAGTATAATTACAAAACAAATTTAACAATATGATAATATGGCCCAAATAAAATTTAACTACAAAACAGATAAGCAAAGAATACTGCTTGAAAACATTCTGATGATTGAAATCTGAAATAAATCTGAGGTCATCCTGATAGCCCATCACAAAAACCATAAACTTTAATAATCAACTGTTTCATGAACCCTTGATCAAGGAAATGTGACACAGGGATGGACAGATATTGAGGGATTAAGAGTGAATAATGTCTCACCTGAAAAAGAATTGCTCGTGATATTTTAAAATTCAGATTAAGAGTGTCCACTACAAAATTCCATAAATATGATGGGAAACATTAATAATAATGTGCTTATTCATCAATTAAAGAACAACCTGATTACTCTAGGTAATGATCATGCTTACTCTTTAAGGTAGCCCCTTTATTCAAAGGATGAAATACTAATTCCCTCTCAAAAAGAAAGAGAAGTTAGCGTCTTAGTTTCTTGATTATGAAAGCCCACTTGTAAAATAAGAAACTTTCACATTTTTAAACTTTTCACATATTCAAAAACATTGATTATAACAAAAGCAAATTCAAGAAAATCAACCCACAACTAGCTAAATTTTCTTAAATATTTCCCAGGCAACACAATCAGTACCTGGTTTAGCATAGGCAGGTCCCTAAACCTATTTCCCAGTAAACAGCAGCCAAGTAATTAAGCCCAAAGACATGGATTTTTTTTAGTCCTCTTTGCACAAAGTAAAACATACTTGTATGTCAATGTACATCCAAATTAACTCAAGGATACAAGCTGATACATGAAAATTCAAAATTAAAGATAAATGTAAAATGGCCTGTATTAAACATGTTTCTAATACTTTGCTATCAGGGGTCTTGCAGGCCCTAGTGAGAAAGCCCCTTCCAGAGCTAGCTAATTCCTAGAGAAAACTATGGGCCAGAGAGTTTGCCTTTCATATGCAAAGCAAACAACCCGGAGCCCATATCTCTACCACTTCCTCTGCTGGGCTCTCACACTCAGGGTTACTTACTAGTTCCCTAGCCTAATGACCCCCAGGGCTAAGTACCAGACAACCAGAGACAACCCCTATGCCCCAGAGCCTGCTAAAATTATCCAAATTAGCCAGTTTTCAACTTGCTCACCCTGCTTCACACATTCCCGCCTGCAGAAACCACAAAAGGGCTCTTGCCCATGATACCCACCCCTACCCTCAAGCCCCTACCACGCCCGACTAACCCTGGTGCTTCCCTGTGTGGCCACCCTCCCTGGTGTGGCACACCCGCTCCTCCTGGGAACATGAGTAACAAACTATCTTTTTAATGGCAATCATCTCCTGGTCTCATTATACCTGGTTGACAAAACCTACATGTTATTTTTAAAATTTTTATTTATTTACTTTTTTACTGAAGTATAATTTACATACATTATACAAGTTTCAGGCATATGACATAATGATTCAACATTTGTATGCACTGCAAAATGATCACCCCAATCTGTGACCATACAAAATTACAAAAAAAATGTTTCTTGTGATAAGAACTTCTAATATTTATTTTCTTAGCAACTTTCAAAGTTGCAAAATATTATCAACTACAGTCCCCATGCTGTACATTACATCCCTGTGACTTATTTACTTTATGACTAGAAGTTTGTACCTCTTGATCCCCTTCACCCATTTTGCCCACCCGCAACTCCTACCTCCCACCTCTCTGGCAACCACCAATCCCTTCTCTGTATCTGTGAGTTTGGTTTTATAAAACCTACATTTAAAAACCTGGCCTTGGATTATTCAGTTAAAAATGTACAGGGACTTCCCTGGTGGCGCAGTGGTTAAGAATTCACCTGCCAATGCAGGGGACATGGGTTTGAGCCCTGGTCCGGGAAGATCCAACATGTCATGGAGCAACTAAGCCCATGCGCCACAACTACTGAGCCTGTGCTCTAGAACCCACGAGCCACAACTAGTGAGTCTGCGTGCCACAACTACTGAAGCCTGTGTGCGTAGAGCTCGTGCTCCCCAAAAAGAGAAGCCACCGCAATGAAGAGTAGCCCCCGCTCGACACAACTAGAGAAAGCCCACGTGCAGCAACGAAGACCCAATGCAGCCAAAAATAAATAAATAAAATAATTTTGTTTTAAAAGGTACAGACATTTAAAAATATCTATTACAAACTACACAGACATTTTTAAATTAATGATGGAAAAGATCTTATGACTCTTACTTTCTTGAAGGTTGAGTGGAGGATTAATGAGATTATCTAAAGTTCGAGGTCCATATTCAGATTGTGGTGCTGAAAATCCAGGGATTAAACATGAAAACATCCAAAGCTGTTCTTTGCTACAGTTATTCTGAAGAGCTTGCAACCATAATAAGAAAAGGCGAACACCTTCCCGCCTAATCTAAAATGAAATAAAATGAAAAACAGTATTTTTATTTAAAATGGAAATACTTTGTTCCTTTCAGGCCAAAATTCTCTAGAAGATGATTACCAAATGATACTCTGCAAAGGAGAGGAAGAGAAGGAAGGAAGGAGGGAGATAGAGAGAGAATTATAACCATGACAATTTACTGAACCCTCATTATTTATAAATCTAAATTTATGGATTTTGAACAAAATAACTTGGTCTCTAACTATTTAAAGCCATCAGGTAATCTATTTATGCTATAATTTCCATTTGTAAAAAGTCAAAATCATTTCCTTCTTATTTACTTCCCTCCTTCCCATCATCACCACTCTAATCTAAGAAGCAAGGAGAGAGGGCAATGACTATTCCTGGCTATAATGAGTTTGGTAAAAGGAGGAATGGTCATGGGGATCCTGATACACTGCTAACTCAATGCTCTTGACCTTAAAAAGATTATCAGTCTGAAATTATCTCATTTACTTAATTTGCTTCCAAAGGGCAAAGTAGGAATTCTGGCCTATTACTGTATTTTTAAGCAACTAGAACAATGCCCCATACACAGAAAATACATATTTAAATCAAGGGAATGCTCTTCCAGGAAGAGAAGAGGAGAAAATAGAAGAAACTTCAAATCTCCCAGTAAAACACAAGGTTCTTCAGTAACCTAACCTCACTGGTAGCTTTGCAAACAGCCACTGCCAAAGTTATTCAACTGCTGCCACCCTCACAGTTTAGTTAGAAACAGGACAAAGATGTAGGAAAGCTTATCCCTTATGTACTGCTATACCCAAGCCTTGACACCAAAAGTACCTACTATATGAGACTTTTATCCAACCTATACCAAGATGCTTTTGGACTGGGTAGCTTTTCTTACCACAGCACAATGAGATAATGAAAAGGCGGGGAAAAAAAGAAACAAAACCATTTTTTAATAGATGCCCTACTTCCCTCTACATCTAACAACAGCTATGATAAAATGAATAATAATTTGTTGAATGGCTAAATAATTTTTGTCTTCTGGGGACCACAGAGCAAAGTACAGTCGTCCCTCGGTATCTAGGGGGGTGTTGCTTCCAGGACCTCCCCCACCATGGATACCAAAATCAGCAGACGCTGAAGTCCCTTACATGGAACTGGCATGGATGGCATGGATGTGGAACCCATGGATATGGAGAGTTGACTGTATTTCTGCTGAATGAGTCCATGCAGTGGCAAAACTACAAAAGTTTTTCAATAGCCTGGTCAGCCTCATGCGTACTGACTATGTTGCTGTTTTTTAATTGAATTCACTTCGATTAAGGGAACTGAAGATTATTCAAAATTATTTAGGAAAATGTTGATGTAGGCAGTATAGCAATTGACTGAATGCTTTACTCAGTTCCTAAAAAGCCATAGAAAAGAAATATAATTAAATTATACCTTCAAGGAGTTTCCTGTGTGTAGTAGTTTCTTTAAAATCAATCCTGAAAAGAAAACATGATTTTAAACATTCATATCTTACTTGTTTCTAAATGTCAGAGTTCTCGGTCGGACTTGAAAACACTTTAAAAACAAGTCCTTGGCAACCTCCAAATTATTCTTGGTGACCTGAACATCCCTCTAGCCATAATCTTGGGACAGAAGGGCATATAAAAAGTCACCTTTTTTAACACATGGTTTATTGCAATTAAACATGATTTATCCTATCAAAACAAACCCTAAACCCAAAATTGCATGTAAGACAACAATCTACATGTATCTTTTACTTAGACTAAGAATATAATTAAATAATTTCTCCATCACTAATAGAAATAAAAACCACTGTAAAAATTTCCATTTAGTTAACCACATGAACATCTATAACTCTAGTATTTCTTAGCAAATATTTCCATTGTACTAATTTTCCTTTTCAAAATACTCAAAACGATCTTTAATAGTCCTTTTTCTTTTGAATTATACAATACTTCAAATCTACAATAAAATAATGAAATAACATTCACAGACATCCAGATGTCCACCATTTGGTCTGAACAAATCTAAACACAGTCCCATGTTTCCTATAATTTCAAAATTTCACTTATTTACATTATCTATAATGTTTCATGTAACACTACAAGCATCATTGAAGTCACCTGTGAACCCACCCTGAGTCATTTTCCTCCTTCCTTCCCCAGAGGAAACCATTATCCAGATTTTGGTGTTAATTATTTCCAAAAATATTTTATGTTATTACTACTTATTTATAAATCCATAAAATATTTGGAATTAGTTTCTATGTTTAAAACTTATACCAGTAACAAAATTTCCTCCACAGCTATTTGTTCTAATCTTGCATTTTTATTCTTTCTAGTAACATCAGGATTATATATATAACATATATTTATATGTATGAAATACATATATAATATATATATTTACATATATGGAAGCGTATGAGATTACTTTGATAACACATGGTTGGCAACACAAAACACTGGTAGATGCTCTAATATTTGCCAGTCTGAGTGTTACATATCTCAGTAATGTCATTTGATGTTTCCTAATGACACTGAACATTTTTTCATTTGGCTGCTCAAGTTTCTGCAAATTGCCTGTCATATCCTTTGTATATTTTTAAACTGGGTTATTTTGTTTTGTTTTGTTTAATATAAGAGTTCCTTACACATATTGGCTACTAATTCTATGTCAGGTCTATGAATTGGAAATGTATTCTTGACTGAGATGGTAGTATCGTCTGATGTACAAAATTTTTAAATTTCAATATAGTCAATTCACCAATGTTTTTTCTTTATGTGTACTTACTGTGTCTTAAGAAATACTTCCCTACTTTAAAGTTATGAAGATAAACCAAAGAGTCTCATCAAAAAGTTTTAAAGTGTTGTTTTTCACATTTAAGTCCTGAAATCCATCAGAAATTTATTTCTGTGTGTGGCAGTAACAGAATTTCCCCTCCCCAACCAACTGCAGTACCTTTTCAGATTTTATAATGAAATGAAATGCTGTCTCAATCATATTTCAAGTTTTCATATATAAGCCTAGGTCTTTGGCTGGCCTTAATGTCCTTTTCCATTAATCCACTTGTCCATCTCTGTCATACCAATGATATTGTCTTAATTATTAATATTATAACTTTATAATACATCTTGTTATTGGTTATAGTATTATTCAGCAACACCATCTTCTCTCTCCCATTTGTTATTCTTCCAAGTTGCTTTGGCTTTGATTTTCCATATAAATTTTGGAATAAACTTGTTGGGCTACAATAAAAAGTCACTACAGGAATTCTGGATGAGAACTGTTATCTTTATACCATCAAGCCTATCATCCATGAATAATGTATAAGATTCCATTTTTTTGAGTTCTTTCTTGTTCTTCAATAATCACTTCATTGTCATAAATTAATCTAATATTTAAAATGACTATGGAATACACATTCTCAAGCATACTGTAACATTCTCCAGGAGAGACCATATTCTGGGCCATGAAATGTCTCAAAAATTTTTTAAAGATTATGATCATATAAAGCATATTTTCTGGCCACAAAGGAATTAAGTTAGAAATCACAACAGAAAGGAATCTGTGATACCATCAAATGTTTGAAAATTTAAAAAACAAAGACACTCTTAAATAAGTTATGGATCAAAGAGACCAAAAGGGACATCAAAAAAATATTTTCAACTGAATAAAAATGAAAACACAACATACTAAAGCTTATGGGATAAGCTAAAAGCAAAGCTTACAGGGAAGTTTGCTGCCTTGGATGCCTGTATCAGAAAAGAAGAAAGGTATTAATATTCTAGACTTCCACCTTAAGAAAATACATATAGACAAGGAAATTAAACCCAAAGCAAGCAAGATTTTTTAAAATATGAAAGATTAGAATGGAAATCAATGAAATAGGAAGCAGAAAAAGACTAGAGAAAATCAACAATACCAAAGTTAGTTCTTTGAAATGACCAACATTAATGACAAATGCTTAGCTAGACAAGTCAATAAAATAAGAGACACAAATTACCAAATTCAGAAATGAAAGAGGGGACATCACTACTGACCCTCTAGGAATGAAAAGGATTATTATAAAAGAGTAACTTGAACAACTTTACACCAACAAATTAGGCAGTGTTAATGAAATAGACAAATTCCTAGAAAGATACAAATTATCCAAACTGACTCAAAAAAGGAATATAAAGTAGCAATTACAAATCTCCACACAAAGAAAAGCCCAACTCTAAATGGCTTTACATGTGAATTCTATCAAATATTTTAAAACGATGTAGTATCAATTGTTCACAAACTCTTTCAGAAAATAAAGGAGGGAACACTTCCCAATCTATGTACATGGCTATTATTATCTTGATAATAAAGCCAGACAAAGACCTCACAAAAGAACACTACAGTGTTCAATATCCCTCATAAACATAGAGGCAAAAATCTTTAATAAATTATTAGCAAACTAAAATTAGCAATATAATAAAAAGACTATATAGAAATGGTAACCAATTGGGATTTATCTCAGGGATGCAAAGTTGGTTTAACATTTGAAAAGCAATTCGTGAAATACACAATATTAATAGAATGAATGACAAAACCACTAATAATGCTGCCTATGATCATGTCAATAGAAGAAAAAGCATCTGACAAAATACAACGCCCATGCATGATTAAAAACCCTCATCAAAAAAAAAAAAAAAACCCTCATCAAAACAGGATAGAAGAGAACTTCAACTTGATAAACAGTATCTATAAAAATAGCTAACATCGGCCAGGGAAGAATGATCTTCAGGAAGCACTGAAGAAGAAAACACAGGGTTTGAGAATTACACAGGATGGAACTTAAATACTTATTTATATGTGAAATAGGATTCTGCATTGAATCTAGATTCTGCCAGGACATATGTGTGATCCTGAGGAAACACTTAACTTCCCTGAGTCTCAGTTTCCTCAAACATAAAGTGAAAATAAAATTAAAAAAAAAAAACAGCTAACATCATACATAATGGTGAAAGACTGAATGCTTTCTCCTTTACATCAGGAATAATATAAGGATGTCTACTTTTACCACTTTTATTCACTAGTGTACTAGAGAAACAATAAACAAAAAAGAAATAAGAAATTAAAGGCACCAGATTAAAAATTTTAAAGTAAAACTATATTTGCAGTTGACATGATCCTATACATAGAAAATCAAAAGGAATCTACAATAAAACAAATAAAATAAACAAGTTATAATAAACTAGAAACAATGCAAATGTCCATTAATTGGTGAGTAAATAAAATATTGTATATCCATACAACAGAATATTAGACAATACAAAGGAATGCTTATATATGCTATAATATGGAAAAAAAAAATATGCTAAGTGAAGGAGGCCAGATGTAAACCAGTACAAACTGTATGATTTCATTTACATGAAATGTCCAAAAAAGACAAATTTATTGAAGACAGAAAGCAGACTGGTGGTGGCAAAGGCAACTGACTGTAAATGGGCTCAAAGAACTATTTTAGGGTAATGGCAATGTTCTAAAACTAGACTGTGGTGACTCTAAATATTTACCAAAAAATAATAAATTATTTATTTAAATGAGTGATTTTTATCTAAGTAAATTATACCTCAAAAAAGCTACTTTTAAAAAATCAACTAGAGTCACTCATTTATTTTTCTATATATACAAGACAAAAAAGAAAGGAAACAGAGTTTTAGGATTCTCTGGGTGACAAAGAAAAGTGACCATTTATGTATTGTCTCAAGTTGGACATTTACTAGAATATTATTAATCATGAGAACCAGATAGCACAAAGGTCATTTAGAAATAGAAGACTACATTCCTCAGCAGATAGAATAAACTTTAGAAGTTCAGCTGTCTCAAAAAAGTTTCTTCCCAGACAACCTTCAAGGACATTTTAATGATTATGAAATAAAAAATAGGATTTCACTGTTCTGTTGAACACTTTATCATGTGATTATTAGCAATTCACATATCTTCTTAGGTGTGATAACTATGCAAATATTTTCCCTATTTAAAAAATTGATTTGTCTTATTAATGAGTTGCCAGACTTCTTTATGTATTAAGGGTACATCATTTTTAGTCTTGAGCTTTATTTAAAAAGTTTTTTCTAAAAGGCTTTATTATTTAGAATTTTGTGGGTTTTTTAGCCCCTACATCAATATCCATCCTACATGTCCAGAGTTCCTTTTGTTTCTAGAACTGCTAATTGGGATGACTTACAGTTTCAAAGCCTCAGAAATTTCATTTGCTATAACTAAGAATTATAGGTTCTAAATAAATATATGACTCTTTTTTAAGAGAAAAAAATACAATTTTTACAAATGAATACAAGGCCTATAACATTCTACTTCAACAATGTAGATGTGGTGGCCATCTGTATATTCACCACAAGAGAAGGGTCATGAGATTCACTACCAATCAGCCCTGTCATCATTAAGACACTGAACCAAAGCCAGAAATTGCTTACCTGCAGATTCCTTTTTCAACCAAGGGGGAAAAAATGTCTTGCAATGAGAGCTCAAGAGTCCTGTGGTGATGCTATGATTGTTAAAGAAACAGACTCCAAGCCAGCAAGCATGTTGGCTTAGCTCCTGGTAAGATAAAGTCTATGACCTCCTGCCTACTCGGTCTTTCACAGTAATACACAGCAAGGTTGCTTATTTTTTCTTTCCCCTTTTTCCTTTCAGCTTCATTTCATGATCTGGTAAGCTCTACTTCGTCTCTTCAAGCAGTAAGCTTAAACCCAGTTCCCTCCTTTTTTATTAATACACTGCTTGCTTTCAAACCTGGAACCCATGGCTTTCGCTCTACGTGGCACTTTGTTAACTTCTCTTCCATTTTTGATTACAGAATGTTTATTCCGATGCTGAGTCTGCTTTTATTTTTTTGGCTTTATAGTTTCATCATCATTGCTAACATATTCAGAGTAAATGAACAGGTGGATCAAAGAAATTTAATATGCCACTTTTATTGGAAAACCTTCATGTATGTTTTTATCTTACATTCCCAGGAAGCCTAGTTCTGTATTCTTTGTTTTTACTAAAGCATAAACTATGAACTCATTTCAAATAATGACCAACCCATTAAAGAGTATTTTCATATATTATCATTTATTTCAAATATGAAATACATATTTAAATTACTTACCAATACTATGAAACTGCCATCGCTGATGAATTCTTTCTGGAAGAAGTTGCAAAATTTTCTAAAAATCAATATGAATAAAACAAAGAAAAGTATGAAAAGCAAGTAACACGTCCTCATCTTGAGCAATGTGAAAAATTAAACAAAGAGCTTACACAAAGCCTTCAAGAGTTTCTTACATAAAAGACAGTATTACAAATACAAAATAGTCTTTGAGCTAATCTGATGGTACTGGCACTACTTCAGCGCCGGCATACTGATTAGTATTTGAAAACTCCAGAAAACAACAAGCTATATTAACAAAGACCTGGAACAGGAAATTAATGAAATTTATCTTTTACTATGATGTGAAAAGTAAATATACTTCTCTTTAGTGGATAAATACTAACTTTAATATATATATATATTTTTTTAACATCTTTATTGGAGTATAATTGCTTTACAATGGTGTGTTAGTTTCTGCTTTATAACAAAGTGAATCAGCTATACGTATACATATATCCCCATATCTCCTCCCTCTTGCATCTCCCTCCCACCCTCCCTATCCCACCCCTCTAGGTGGTCACAAAGCACCGAGCTGATCTCCCTGTGCTGTGCAGCTGCTTCCCACTAGCCATCTATTTTACATTTGGTAGTATATTTTTAAATGCTCATTTACTATTCTTAGAATTTCTGCATTGTGGATACTACTGATATGTTTTAAATTCTTTTAGATATTAATATTTGTGAAGTTTTCTCTCCAAGCAGTTTTTTTTTTTTTTTTTAATAAATTTATTTATTTACTTCTGACTGCATTGGGTCTTTGTTGCTGCACGCAGGCTTTCTCTAGTTGTGGCAAGTGGGGTCTACTCTTTGTTGCGGTGCGCGGGCTTCTCATAGTGGTGACTTCTCTTGTTGCGGAGCACAGGCTCTAGGTGTCCAGGCTTCAGTAGTTGTGGCATGCAGGCTCAGTAGTTGTGGCTCACAGGCTCTAGAGCACAGGCTCAGTAGTTGTGGCACACAGGGTTAGTTGCTCCACGGCACGTGGGATCTTCCCAGACCAGGGCTCGAACCCATGTCCCCTGCATTGGCAGGCGGATTCTTAACCACTGCACCACCAGGGAAGCCCAGTCTCCAAGCATTTCTTTCTCTTACTTTGATAAATCTTACAGGGAAAATATTTTGCTTCCACAAAAATCCTATCAAATACTTGTACTAAATTAATTCACGTGAACCCAAAGATACTTCTATGTTATGATGGCTATGGGTATGAGAACAAAATTTTAAGATTCTGGAGCCCTATAGTTAAGCTAACATATACAGACTTCCACAAGTTGGGAATAAACACTTTTTACATATAATACTTTCAAATTTTTGTCTTTATTTTCCTTTATATATTGCACCTGCGTGGATTATTCTAGTTTAACAGCTGCCTTATTATGCTGCTGAACTACGTTCTCAACACTCATCTGCTTGCTGAATGACATTTGTGTGTTTGTTATTATTGCAGCTCTATTATGATTATTTAGAATCACCATTAATTGAATGTTCATAAGGACCAAACACTAGACACTTTATGTAATGATATCTCATGAATCCTCACAACCATCCTAAAAGGAGTGCTCATTGATCTCATTTGAAAAATAAAGAAATGGGTTAAGTAATGTGCTTAGGTTAGAAAGAGGAAAAATGGAGTTTCCAACATCCATATGCCTATTTCCAAAACGTGTGCTTTTATACTATTCTGTTCGAAGAACAGTATGCATGTTTTTACACTTCTCTATCTTCCTTTTGATATAACCTTCTTTAGTCTCTCTCATATAAGAGGATGATGAAGAAATTATAAAGTTCTTCACAGATAGATGCTATTCCCACATGAGATACATAAACTTCTTCACCTCTGCCCTCCTATTTCTCTCATACTTAGCCAACAACTGTATAATTATATTTATGGTGGTGTGGAAAGAGATAAAATTATAGAAAATTAAAAAGACAAGTTTGTGAACCACTCGAAAGTACTCCTAAATTATCACTATTAAATTATAGTTTAGATTTAATCCCATATCAAATATAAATTTAAATATATTCATCTTTTTTATTCAGTCATATAAAGATGAAAGAAATCATGTATACTATTAACTACACAGAAGAAAGCAGAATATAAATCCTATGTCATACTGATATTACATAATGATGCTTTTTATTCCAGAAAAAGGAAATCATTTTATTTATAATTTTTTAAAAAATCATCATTAGGGCTTCCCTGGTGGCGCAGTGGTTGAGAGTCCGCCTGCCGATGCAGGGGATGCGGGTTCGTGCCCCGGTCTGGGAGGATCCCACATGCCACGGAGCGGCTGGGCCCGTGACCCGTGGCCGCTGGGCCTGCGCGTCTGGAGCCTGTGCTCCGCAACGGGAGAGGCCACAACAGTGAGAGGCCCGCGTACCACCAAAAAAAAAAAAAAAAAAAAAAAAAAAAAAAATCATCATTAGTCTAAAGGTGGAGGTCAGATATTACTGTCCCCATTATAAGTAGAAAAACATCAGCACACAGGTTAAATATTTTTTCCAAAAGATGAAAATCCTATATCTAACATCTCTTTTCCTAATGAAATTTAGTGACTGATTACAAACATTTCTGTTCAAAGAGTAACAAATGATCAGTATATATTACATACAGGAAAATAAGTATTATTTTTTTAACAGAAGGAATATTCTGAAAGAGCTTCTATTAACTAGTCAATCATCTCAGTTTCCTGAATATAGGGCAAGCATGAATGTCTGAAGGAACACTTTCCAGGAATTATCATCTTGCTTTCTCTGTACATACTTTTACTCTTTCTCAAAATATTCATGTTTTAATATTTCCCTTGTAAACAGTTCATGCAAACACCTGGGGAGGTAAATATAAGCAAATTCCTCAGGGTTAACGACTAATGAAAATTAACTGCAGAACAGGTACCAACACCAGTTGCTTCTGTCTGGAACTCTTAAAAAAAAAAAAAAAAAACTTTCTTTTTTCAGCTGTGACTAACTCAGCAACTAAGAGAGAGATCAAATTCTTCTAAACCATACTAAAATAGTCAACATAAAAAAAAATAGTGAATTATCTTTAATTAGCAGTAGATAGAATAGTTCAATCTTTAGAAACTGATTTCTAAATTCTTTACTATGCTTTTCAAGACACAAGGTCTAATCCTGACGTTCTCCAGTTCTCTAAAATTCTCAATAAAGATCAGAATACTCCTATCACTATTTGATCTGAAAGACAGAATGAAGAGCATGGGGTTATTTGAAAAGCATGTGTGTCCCTCATTTTTATCATTGTGTCAAAAATGAAACAAATTTTAGCAAAGTATCAAATGTTGTTGTTTCCTTCTGTTTATTTAGCAATAAAAATGTATCCCATCCCAATCCAAAGCAAATGTAGTAGAACAACTATTTATAAAATATTTAAAACTATTTTATATAAGTTTTCAATGAAAAGCAGTTAAAGCAGAAAACTCCTTAGGTATGTAACAGTTTTATGAATTTACCCTCTCAAGTAATAATGTTTTGTTTTCTGTTTTTTTAAATTCTCCATTTGTGTAAATCTCCCACAAATTAAAATTTTCATGTTTGCAAACACAGTGAATATTGTACCAACTGTGGTATCAAATGCATAAAAACATAATTTTATCTGTACCTAAAAATAATATGTGTACCTCAGAAAATAAGAATTAAGTCAGGTGTATTTTTAGGTTAAAAAGTGCAATTCAGTTTTTGAAAAGCATGGTAGATTCACAGTGTTTGTTAATATTTAATATATTCCTTTGTATGTTCTAAAAATTAATTTTGGAAAACAAGTTACATTGGCAGGTACTTACCTCAAAAATAAAAAGTATAGCATCCAATTCCTCCCTTTGAGACTTGTGACCTAAAACATTTTTATAGAAAAATATTTTAAACATTATCATTTTGTCCTCAATGTCAACAACCACTTAAAAAGCTTAAAATATTTCAAACACTGAAGTTTTTTTTCTCATTGATTCTTTAATAAAATGTTTAAAGTGTATTCTGTTCAATGTATAGACAATATCATAGCATCTCTCTCTACTCTTTTTAGACAGCTAAATTTATATTCTACATATTTATGTCTAAAAACAAATCATAATATGTTGTGAACTCTAAATGAACTCTAAAAATGAATTTATGAAAATGACTGCTCAAACCTGACATATGCCCCTAGGGCAGAGCAAAGGTGAGCAAAGGTGAGAAAACAAGTAAACCTGAACAGAGAAAAAGGAAATCTAAGCCTTCTCAAAATAATAAGGATATTACTACTAACCCATAGTGTGAGAGGGGTGTTCTACAAGCTGTCTAACAAAAAGAAGTGAAATAATACTAAAATTCCAATGTCCAAGAGTATATTTTTAAGTGAATGTTTATGACAATTATTTGAAACATCAACATAAGCCAAGACTGATTTTAACATCTTACCTTTCTGTTTAAGACTAGCTTCAATAGTAACAAAATTCTCAAAAAACACATAATATATATGTGAAAAATGTTGGTCAAAAAACTGTTTAAGATCGATGGACTCTGCATTCTCTGAAAAATAAATGAAAACAGTTTTTAGTGATTACTATTTATATCACGTTCAGCAAATATTTATTGTGGCATGTTTCCTTCAAAAATGCCAAAGAACTGCTCTTAAAATTCTATTAAAATATTTAAGAGATGTGTTTATACATTTATATCCTTGTTCTCACAACTTTAGCTTTTAAAGATTTTAATTTTAAAAACTGGTCAAATCAGGTTATCATAATCTTTGTTTACTAAAAGAAAACAATGCCTCAGAAAGTTTTATCCAAAATCATTAAAAAAGAAGTCAAGTTCTATTTTCAATTCACAGCTATGCTCTCCTAACTTTTCCCCCAAGACAATTAAAAATCAGTATTTCTAAGAGTAATAATACATGTCTAAAATACATTTACTTTAAATATCTAACAATAGGCTTTGCAAATAGGCACTTAAGTATTATAAAACTCAGGCAATACTGTTCTATAAGAACTGTCAGTATAGTCCAAGGCAGAGAAACTGAACATTTAACTATATGCAGAGCAGAAAGTTTTGGGTACTAACACAAAATTACTTTCAAAACTCAATGAGGGGTGAAGGTGGGGAAAGAACAAACGCCTGACAGAGAATGTATTATCTGAAAAGACCTCTATGGACAGGAAGGACTTTGGACATAAAGTGGTGGGTTTGAATGAGAAAGACATTCTTGGCATAAACAAAGACATGAAGTGAGGAAAGCAGGATAGGATGCAGAAAAATAATTCATTTTGGCTAGCTTTGAGCATTTTGATAAAAATAAAATAGAAAAAGTATCCTTGATGTGTCGAAAAATATCATTAAGTGCAAACTAAGGAAATGGGATTTATTATTTAAAGCAAGATATCTACATCGTAGGTGTATATGTACTTATGCATTTTATTGTTTGGTTTATTTTCGGGGGGGTGAGAAAGTTGGGGAAAAGGGGAGGAATTAAGAACTTTTACTTTATATACTTCCTACTATTCAAATTCCTTTACAAAAAGCACATGTCTCTTATATAATAAACAAATTTGAGAAAAGCAACTGGAAAAACAAAGATTTTTTTGAACCTGGGAGTAAAATGAAGAATAAACTACTAACTGCTGATAAACTCAAGTTAAACATCAATTAATTTCTTGGAATGCTCTAAGGCTGAATGGAAGATTTCAGAATAAAGTTAAATAGTAACAACATACAGACAGCACTTTAAACTCTGGTATATTATCTTACCCTATGAATATTCATAAATCTTTAATGACATCTCATCTATGGAATTTTCCAAGACTGTTTCCCTTTTGTTTTGCCCTCCCCAAGGAAGGAATGGATGCCCTCTCCTCTCTATTCCCTTGTGTTCTCTACATTTCTCTCTCATGGAAGTCATTATGTCTCAAGTGTTTCCTTGTCTTTTTTCCAGGACTAGTCTATATTTTCTTTAGGATAGAAAGTGTGTCTACCTTAGTATTTCCAAAACCTAAGCACAGTGCTGAGCAAATATGTACTCAAATGTGTTTTATTATTAATAAAATAAATTATTTTAATGTTATTGTATTCATTTTGTAGCTTGGAAATTTTTATCTTGGAAAAGACTGCATAACCTACTGACAGGCAAAATAGCACTGCTTCATCTTAACTGGAATTAGAACACCCAGATTCCATTCCTACCTGTAACACTATCTGTGTACATTTTCACAGAACTAGGGGAAAAAACAATAATAATGGCTAACACAAACAATGTTTTCTATATGCCAGAAACTCTTCTAAGTCCTTTATAGAAATTAATTCTTAAAGTCCTCAGAACAACACTATGAAATAAGTACTACTATTATCCCTAACTCTAAAGATGAGAAAACAGGTATAGAGTTCAAGTAATTCAGTTAGTAAGAAACAGTCATGGATTTAAACTCCACACAGCCTGGATTTAGTGCCCATGCTCTTAACCTCTATGTTATTCAGCTTCCAGTGTAATATTGATACATCTATAAGAAAAATAAGAAAAGAACACTAGTAGTTTATCTGTTATCTGCCTGTAGGAAGATAAGAATAACTGTCATTGAAAACTAGTTAAACATATTTTAGAGACTACCAAAATAAAACACATACACTGAGATAAACAGGAGAAGTATTCTGTTTTCCCCACTGAGTAGTTTGAAGTAACAAAGAACTATGAAATGAGAATGAAATAGACTGTTACAATTACAGCTGAATTTCCTGAAATTAATGTTTCAAACAAAACTAATGTCCCAGGGGAAAGAAGAAAATGAGAACAATAACAAAGCAAAACAAAAAAGTCAAAACAAAACAAAACAGAAGCAAACATGAATCAACTTCAAGATTTTGCAACATAAATTTAGGAGCCAAGATAGTCTCTCTCAATTTCCTTCCCATGGTACAGCATGTTACACAAAGCCTGGAAACTACATACTGGCTAATAAAAAATACTGCATCAAAATTAGGTCAATTTGTTTTTTACTCTGTATCTATTTGTAATGAACTAGTTAGCAAATAAAAACTCTTATAAAATATTTTTGTTCACCAATTCACAAAATTTACATAGTAGGGGAAAATGGGAAAAAACACAAAAAAGGTGGATATAAGAGAATAAGAAGGTTTCACTTATTTAAAAAGAAGTCTCTCTATAAAACAGTAACACAGAAGAAAGGAAAATATAAAAGGAAGGAAATCCACAAAGAAAGAGATTATGGAAAAACTTCTACCCAATACCTTCCCCCCAAAAATGCCCCAAACCCTTTATGTTTTCTCTTTTTGTGAATGCCTCCAGTACTTTTAGTCAGCATGGCTCCTAATTATGTCACATTAGTTAATACAACTGTCCCTCAGTATCAGCAGGTGATGGTTCCAGGAACCCATCAGATGCCAAAATTGGAGAATCCCTTATATAAAATGACATAGTATTTGCATATAACCTATGCACATCCTCCCACACACTTTACGTCACCTCTAGATTACTTATAATACCGGACACAATGTAAATGCTACATAAATAGTTGCCTGGGTGCGGCAAATTCAAGTTCTGCTTTCTGGAATGCTCCAGAATTTTTTTCCTGAATATTTTTGATCCAAAGTAGGTTGAATCTGAGGATATGGACCCACCCCTCCAAAATGGAGTGCCAACTGTATCATTCTCTTACAGCTCTCTTTGGGAGCAGAAAGCATGCCTTAGCTTCTTTTACCTTTCTAATTTTTTTAAAATTTTAATCTGAGGAAGTGCTCTGCATAGTGCTAAACTGATGGTTGGCACTTAAAAAAAGTTTAAGCATTCAAAAACTTCCCCCATTTTTAGAAATACTTCTGTTTGATTTGCAATGTTTGTAAATTAGTCTTTCCTTAAAGAAATCAAATAAACATTTCAACCACAAATTAAGACTGAAGTTTCTGAGATTTTAAAAAAACTTATTCAGGCTTAGGAATGCTTTGAAGACCTTTGGGAATACTAACTTTAAGTAGCAAAACAGTTCTAGACTTCATTTAGTTTTCACAAATAAAATTTCAGACGTCTCTAGGATCTTTTTATGAATAAGCTTCAAGAAGCTAATTAATATATTTACTTCCTACTACATCTTTTGAAGACATCTAAGCTCTATAACAAATCTATAATTAAAAATTACAAAATTCAGAAGGCCAGTTTACCTGACCTTAAATTTCAGACACCTGTACTAAATACTTCCCTAGAAAAGTTATCACATAACCCACACTAGATGACCAAAAATTCAACAAATTTTGCAGTACCATCATTCTTCTTCCTCATCTATAAAAAAAAAAAGCCACCATTTAGAACTTTTCCTCAAATGATGGCATTATAATACACTAATCTGTGAAGTGTATCACAAGTAATCTGCTCCTGATAATAAAGCACTGAACAATGCAAATTATTGCCTTAAAATAATCAATAATAATGAGGACTGATCCAACAATACAGTGAATAACACAAAAAACTCTCTAATTGCAGAGACACAGAAATGCTGGATAATAAATAATACAAGCTCAAAAAAAAAAAAGGAAGAGGAGAAGGAGTAGAAGTGAAGAAAAGAGAGTAAGTAGGGGGCTTCCCTGGTGGCGCAGTGGTTGAGAGTCCGCCTGCCAATGCAGGGGACACGGGTTAGTGCCCCGGTCCAGGAAGATCCCATGTGCCGCGGAGCGGCTGGGCCCGTGAGCCAATGCCACTAAGCCTGCACGTCCGGAGCCTGTGCTCTGCAACGGGAGAGGCCACAACAGTGAGAGTCCCGCATACCGCAAAAAAAAAAAAAAAAAAAAAAAAGAAAAAGAGTAAGTAGGAAAGGAGGAAGTGGGATGGAGGAAAAGGTGTCATGAGGGAGAGGAGGATGGTGAGAATGTGGTATAAAGGCAGGGAGGGGTTGAAGGGAAATATGTAGGAAAGGAGATGGGAAGGAAGTAAGGATGAGGAGAAGGGAGAATGGGTAAGGGAAAAGAAACACAAAAATGTATTATTAAAATATAAGCAATATGGAGGAGTCAAGCACAAATAAGGGGGGAAGTAGAAGAGAAAAGTAGGAAGAAAACAGAAAGAAGGTGCAAGAGAAAAGAAGGGCGGTAAAACCACACAAACAGGCTAGAAAATTATAAACAATACATTATCAAGTTCTAAGAAAAGAGGAGGGTATATGAGAAGGGAGAAGAAATTGAGAAACGGGAGGAAGAGAGGACAAAAGGAAGAAACAGAGAAATAGTAAGTTGGAAGACAGACTGATGCTATTACTCAGAATGTAGCACAGAAAAATAATAAGATGGAAACAGACTGCCTGAGAAGTCCCAAGAACAAAGATAAAATGTAAGTAATATTCAAAGAAATAAGGTCTGAGTACTATCTAAAATTGGTGAAATATGTAAATAAATCTTCAGACTGAAAAAGCATAGTGATTCCCAAGCAGAATGAACACAAATCCACGGTCACATCCTAACTCCAAAAACAAAATGGAAATATTACAACCAAGAAAAGTTACCTACACAGAAATATCAAAACTAACAACAGACTTCTCATCAGCCCAATAGAGGCAAGAAGACAATGCAATTTTATACTGAAAGAACTAAGGGAAAATAATAGTCATCATAAAATTCTAATTCAGCTAAACTACTGTTCAATAAGATGAACATGAAAATAAAGAAAAGGCATTTTCTAACATAGAGTTTAACACTTAAAAACTCTTACTCAAAGAATTACAAAAGATAGATTTCTGAACGAATAGAAATAAACTCACATGGAAGAGTGAGAAGCAAGAAGCAAAGATGAGCTAAGAAACTGGAAAATGTGTGGGTAAATCTCAATGAGCACTGACTGTTAACAAAAGTACTAATGCAAAAGGTTACTAACAAGGAGGAAGTAAAATAATGGGCAATAATGTGAAAGATGAAACAAATGCTGGAGAAAGTATTTTAAGATCTTATTTTATTTAAGAGGACAGTAGAAACAGTGATGAACTCTAGACTTCAATATTAGTATGCTATTGAAGTTTTCTGAGTTACCAATAAGAGAATCACAACAATGCATAACTTCTAATCATTAGAAGGGAAAAAGAATATAGAAAAGCTTATCAATCTAACAGACATGAGTAAAGAAAAGCACCCCAAAAAAGTGAATGAGATTACGGAAATCAATATAAATATACAAGTAATTATAAAAAAGTTAATGGATTAAATGCCACAGTTAAGAGAGAGCTGTAATTATACTGGATTTAAAAACACACACAAAAGTCAAGCTACAAAGTATTTACTAAGTATTTTTAACCCAAGTACTAACCAAAAATACCAACAGTGATTGCTCAAAAAGAGACAAAAAGTAAACATTAAGGCAAGAATTAATACAATTAAAGAGTTCAATGTATTTTGACAAAAGGCTCTATTTACCAGAAAGCTTTAATTTCAATTTTGCATGAAGAGATATAAACAGCAAAAGCCGACAGATTTCTAAGGAAAGCAAACTCATTTATAGTGTGGTAGCTTTTAACACATCTGTCTCATATTTAACAGAAGTAAGTAGTAAGTATATACAAGATTTGAACAACAAAATAAGCACTTTACCTGTAAAACTCTAAGTTCAAGAGACTATAAATCTTCCCATGTAAAAGTAAGGTATTTATAAAAACTGAACTATTGGGGACTTCCTTGGTGGTCCAGTAGGTTAACACTCTGCACTCCCAAAGCAGGGAGCCCGGGTTCAATCCCTGGTGAGGGAAGTAGGTCCCGCGTGCCGCAACTAATAGCTCACATGCCACAACTAAAAAGAGCCCACATGCAGCAAGGAAGATCCCACACACGGAAACAAAGATCCTGAATGTGGCAACTAAGACCTGGTGCAGCCAAATAAAAAAGTAAATAAATAAGTAAATATTAAAAACAAAAAAAGTTTAAAACCTGAATTACTAAGGACACAAACTAAACAGAAAAAGAACCAAGAATAACTTAGCACATACCATGCTCTCTGACCAAAATGAACTAAAATTAAGAATTAATAACTAGGGACTCCCCTGCTGGCACAGTGGTTAAGAATCCGCCTGCAAGAGGAGGAGCTTCAAGATGGCGGAAGACTAAGACACGGAGATCACCTTCCTTGCCACAAATACATCAGAAATACATCTACATGTGGAACAGCTCCTACAGAATACCTACTGAATACTCACAGAAGACCTCAGACTTCCCAAAAGGCAAGAAATTCCCCACGTACCTGGGTAGGGCAAAAGGAAAAAGAAAAAACAGAGACAAAAGAATAGGGACACGACCTACACCTCTGGAAGGGAGCTGTGAAGGAAGGTTTCCACACATTAAGAAGGCCCTTCGGGAGCAGAGATGGCGGGTGGCAGAGGGGGGAAGCTTTGGTGCCACGGAGGAGAGCACGGCAACAGGGGTGTGGAGGGCAAAGTGCAGAGATTACTGCACAGCCGATCGGTGCCGACCAGCACTCACCAGCCCAAGAGGCTCGTCTGCTCACCCGCCGGGGCGGGCGGGGGCTGGAAGCTGAGACTCAGGGCTTCGAAGGTTGGATCCCAGGGAGAGGACAGGGGTTGGCTGCATAAACATAGCCTGAAGGGGGCTAGTGCACCACAGCTAGCTGGGACAGAGTCTGGGGAAAGGTCTGCAGCTGCCGAAGAGGCAAGACACTTTTTCTTGCCTCTTTGTTTCCTGGTCCACGAGGAGAGGGGATTAAGAAAGAGTGCCGCTTAAAGGAGCTCCAGGGACAGGCGCAAGCTGCGTCTATCAGCGCGGACCCCAGAGACGGGTATGAGACGCTAAGGCTGCTACTGCAGCCACCAAGAAGACTGTGCAAACACAGGTTACTATCCACACCTCCCCTCCTGGGAGCCTGTGCAGCCCGCCATTGGCAGGGTCCCGTGATCCAGGGACAACTTCCCCAGGAAAACACACGGCGTGCCTCATACTGCTGCAACGTCATGCCGGTCTCTGCCGCCGCAGGCTCGCCCTGCACTCCATACCCCTCCCTCCCCCCGGCCTGAGTGAGCCAGAGTCCCCGAATCAGCGGCTCCTTTAACCCTGTCCTGTCTGAGCGAAGAACAGACACCCTCAGGCAACCTACATGCAGAGGCGGGGCCAAATCCAAAGCTGAACCCCAGGAGCTGTGCAAACAAAGAAGAGAAAGGGAAATCTCTCCCAGCAGCCTCAGGAGCAGCGGATTAAATCTCAACAGTCAACTTGATGTACCCTGCATCTGTGGAATACCTGAATAGACAACGAATCATCCCAAATTGAGGAGGTGGACTTTGGGAGAAACGATATATATTTTTTTTTCCATTTTTCTCTTTTTGTGAGGGTGTATGTGTATCCTTCTGTGTGTGATTCTGTCTGTTTAGCTTTGCTTTTACCATTTGTCCTAGGGTTCTGTCTGTCCATTGTTTTTTGTTTTTTTTTAGTATACTGTTTAGTGCTTGTTATCATTGGTGGATTTGTTTTCTGGTTTGGTCACTCTCTTCTTTCTTTCCTTTTCTTAATTTTTATTACTTACAAAAAATTTCTTTTTAATAATTATTTTTCATTTTAGTAACTTTTATTTTATTTTATCTTCTTTCTTTCTTTTCTTTCTCCATTTTATTCTGAGCCGTGTGGATGACAGGCTCTTGGGGCTCCAGCCAGGTGTCAGGGCTGTGCCTCTGAGGTGGGAGACCCAACTTCAGGACACTGGTCCACAAGACACCTCCCAGGTCCACATAATATCAAAGGCAAAAATCTCCCAGAGATCTCCATCTCAACGCCAAGACCCACCTGCACTCAACAACCACCAAGGTATAGCGCTGGACACCCTGCGCCAAACAACTAGCAAGACAGGAACAGAACCCCACCCATTAGCAGAGAGGCTGCCTAAAATCATAAGGCCACAGACACCACAAAACACACCACCAGACGTGGACCTGCCCACCAGAAAGAAAAGATCCAGCCTCATCCACTAGAACACAGGCACTAGTCCCCTCCTCCAGGAAGCCTACACAACTCACTAAACCAACCTTAGCCACTGGGGGCAGACACCAAAATCAACAAGAACTATGAACCTGCAGCCTGTGAAAAGGAGACCCCAAACACAGCAAGTTAAGCAAAATGAGAAGACAGAGAAACACACGGAAGATGAAGGAGCAAGGTAAAAACCCACCAGACCTAATAAATGAGGAGGAAATAGGCAGTCTACCTGAAAAACAATTATTCTGAGCAATGACAGTAAACATGATCCAAAATCTTGTAAATGGAATGGAGAAAATACAAGAAACATTTAACAAGGAACTAGAAGAACTAAAGAGCAAACAAACAATGGTGAACAACACAATAAATGAAAATAAAAATTCTCTAGAAGGAACGAACAGCAGAATAACTGAGGCAGAAGAATGGACAAGTGACCTGGAAGATAAAATAGTGGAACTAACTACTGCAGAGCAGAATAAAGAAAAAAGAATGAAACGAACTGAGGACAGTCTCAGAGACCTCTGGGTCAACATTAAACACACCAACATTCGAATTATAGGGGTCCCAGAAGAAGAGAAAAAGAAAGGGACTGAGAAAATATTTGAAGAGATTATAATTGAAAACTTCCCTAATATGGGAAAGGAAATAGTTAATCACGTCCAGGCACAGCACAGAGTTCCACACAGGATAAATCCAAAGAGAAACACGCCAAGACACATATTAATCAAATCATCAAAAATTAAATACAAAAAATATATATTAAAAGCAGCAAGGGAAAAACAAAAAATAACATACAAGGGAATCCCAATAAGGTTAACAGCTGATCTTTCAGCATTAACTCTGCAAGCCAGAAGGGTGTGGCAGGACATATTTAAAGTGATGAAGGGGAAAAACCTACAACCAAGATTACTGTACCCAGCAAGGATCTCATTCAGATTTGATGGAGAAATTAAAACCTTTATTGACAAGCAAAAGCTAAGAGATTCAGCACCACCAAACCAGCTTTACAACAAATGCTAAAGCAACTTCTCTAGGCAGGAAACACGAGAGAAGGAAAAGACCTACAATAACAAACCCAAAACAATTAAGAATATGGTAATAGGAACATATATATCAATAATTACCTTAAATGTAAATGGATTAACTGCTCCAACCAAAAGACAGAGACTGGCTGAATGGATACAAAAACAAGACCCATATATACGCTGTCTACAAGAGACCCACTTCAGACCTAGAGACACATACAGACTGAAAGTGAGGTGATGGAAAAAAGATATTCCATGCAAATGGAAATGAAAAGAAAGGTGGAGTAGCAATTCTCATTATCAGACAAAATAGACTTTAAAACAATGATTATTACAAAAGACAAAGAAGGACACTACATAATGATCAAGGGATCAATCCAAGAAGAAGATACAATTGTAAATATCTATGAACCCAACACAGGAGCACCTCAATACATAAGGCAAATAAAACAGCCATAAAAGGGGAAATTGACAGTAACACAGTCACAGTAGGGGACTTTAACACCCCACTTTCACCAATGGACAGATCATCCAAAATGAAAATAAATAAGGAAACACAAGCTTTAAATGATACATTAAACAAGATGGACTTAATTGATATTTATAAGACATTCCATCCAAAAACAACAGAATACACTTTCCTCTCAAGTGCTCATGGAACATTCTCCAGGATACATCATAGCTTGGGTCACAAATCAAGCCTTGGTAAATTTAAGATTATTGAAATTGTATCAAGTATCTTTTCCAACCACAATGCTATGAGACTAGATATCAATTACAGAAAATATCTGTAAAAAATACCAACATATGGAGGCTAAACAATACACTACTTAATAACGAAGTGATCACTGAAGAAATCAAAGAGGAAATCAAAAAATACCTAGAAACAAATGACAATGAAAACATGATGACCGAAAACCTATGGGATGCAGCAAGAGCAGTTCCAAGAGGGAAGTTTAGAGCAGTACAATCCTACCTCAGGAAACAAGAAACATCTCAAATAAACAACCTAACATTACACCTAAAGCAATTAGAGAAAGAAGACCAAAAAAAACCCCAAAGTTAGCAGAAGGAAAGAAATCATAATGATCAGATCACAAATAAATGAAAAAGAAATGAAGGAAACAATAGCGAAGATCAATAAAACTAAAAGCTGGTTCTTTGAGAAGATAAACAAACTTGATAAACCATTAGCCAGACACATCAAGAAAAAAAGGGAGAAGACACAAATCAATAGGATTAGAAATGAAAAAGGAGAAGTAACAACTGACACTGCAGAAATACAAAGGATCATGAGAGATTACTACAAGCAACTCTATGCCAATAAAATGGACAACCTGGAAAGAATGGACAAATTCTTAGAAATGCACAACCTTCCGAGACTGAACCAGGAAGAAATGGAAAATATGAAGAGACTAATCACAAGCACTGAAATTGAAACTGTGATTAAAAATCTTCCAGCAAACAAAAGCCCAGGACCAGATGGCTTCACAGGCAAATTCTATCAAACATTTAGAGAAGAGCTAACACCTATCCTTCTCAAAGTCTTCCAAAATACAGCAGAGGGAGGAACACTCCCCAACTCATTCTACGAGGCCACCATCACCCTGATACGAAAACCAGACAAAGATATCACAAAGAAAGAAAACTACAGGCCAACAGCACTGATGAACATAGATGCAAAGATCCTCAACAAAATACTAGCAAACAGTATTCGACAGCAAGTTAAAAGGATCATACACCATGATCAAGTGGGATTTATCCCAGGAATGCAAGGATTCTTCAATATACGCAAATCAATCAATCAATGTGATACACCATATTAACAAATTGAAGGAGATAGACCATATGATCATCTCAAAAGATGCAGAGAAAGCTTTCGACACAATTCAACACCCATTTGTGATAAAAACCCTCCAGAGAGTAGGCATAGAGGAAACTTTCCTCAACATAATAAAGGCCATATATGACAAACCCACAGCCAGCATGGTCCTCAATGGTAAAAAACTGAAACCATTTCCACCAAGATCAGGAACAAGACAAGGTTGCCCACTCTCACCACTAATATTCAACATAGTTTTGTAAGTTTTAGCCACAGCAATCAGAGAAGAAAAAGAAATAAAAGGAATCCAAATTGGAAAAGAAGAAGTAAAGCTGTCACTGTTTGCAGATGACATGATCCTATACGTAGAGAATCCTAAAGATGCTACCAGAAAACTACTAGAGCTAATCAATGAATCTGGTAAAGTAGCAGGATACAAAATTAATGCACAGAAATCTTACATTCCTATACACTAATGATGAAAAATCTGAGAGAGAAATTAAGGAAACACTCCCATGTACCACTGCAACAAAAAGAAGCAAATACCTAGGAATAAACCTACCTAAGCAGACAAAAGACTTGTTTGTAGTAAACTATAAGACACTGATGAAAGAAATTAAAGATGATACAAACAGATGGAGAAATATACCAAGTTCTTGGATTGGAGGAATCAACATTTTGAAAATAACTATACTACCCAAAGCAGTCTACAGATTCAATGCAATCCCTATCAAACTACCAATGGCATTTTTCAAGAACTAGAACAAAAAATTTCACAATTTGCATGGAAACACAGAACACCCCGAATAGCCAAAGCAATCGAGAAAGAAAAATGGAGCTAGAGGAATTAGGCTCCCGGACTTCAGACTATACTACAAAGCTACAGTAAGCCAGACAGTATGGTATTGCCACAAAAACAGAAATATAGGTCAGTGGAACAGGACAGAAAGCCCAGAGATAAACCCACGCACATATGGTCACCTTATCTTTGATAAAGCAGGTGACAATATACAATGGAGAAAGGCAGCCTCTCCAATAAGTGGTGCTGGGAAAACTGGACAGCTACATGTAAAAGAATGAAATTAGAACACTCCCTAACACCATACACAAAAATAAACTCAAAATGAATTAAAGACCTAAATGTAAGACCAGACACTTTCAAAGTCTTAGAGGAAAACATAGGAAGAACACTATTTGACATAAATCACAGCAAGATCCTTTTTGACCCACTCTTAGAGAAATGGAAATGAAAACAAAAATAAACAAATGGGACCTAATGAAACTTAAAAGCTTTTGCACAGCAAAGGAAAACATAAACAAGATGAAGAAACAACCCTCAGAATGGGAGAAAATAGTTGCAAATGAAGCAACTGACAAAGGATTAATCTCCAAAATATACAAGCAGCTCATGCAGCTCAATATCAAAAAACAAACGACCTACTCCAAAAATAGGGAGAAGACCTAAAAAGACATTTCTCCAAAGAAGATATACAGATTGCCAACAAACATATAAAAGGATGCTTAACATCAGTGAGCAGTAGAGAAATGCAAATCAAAACTACAATGCGGTATCACCTCACACCAGTCAGGATGGCCATCATCCAAAAGTCTACAAGCAATAAATGCTGGAAAAGGTGTGGAGAAAAGGGAACCCTCTTGCACTGTTGCTGGGAATGTAAATTGATATAGCCACTATGGAGAACAGTATAGAGGCTCCTTAAAAAACCAAAAATAGAACTACCAGACGACCCAGCAATCCCACTAGTGGGCATATACCTTTAGAAAACCATAATTCAAAGAGTTATGTACCACAATGTTCACTGCAGCACTATTTACAATAGTCAGAACATGGAAGCAACCTAAGTGGCCATGACAGATGAATGGATAAAGAAGATGTGGCACATGTATGCAATGGAACATCAGGCATAAAAAGAAGCGAAATTGAGTTATCCGTAGTGAGATGGATGGACCTAGAGTTTGTCATACAGAGTGAAGTCAGTCAGAAAGAGAAAAATAAAATACCGTATGCTAACACATATATATGGAATCTAAAAAAGAAAAAAAAATAGTTCTAAGAACCTAGGGGCAGGACGAGAATAAAGACGCAGACATAGAGAATGGACTTGAGGACACGGGGAGGGGGAAGGGTAAGCTGGGACGAATTGAGAGGTTGGCATGGACATATATACACTAACAAATGTAAAACAGATAGCTAGTGGGAAGCATCCACATAGTACAGGGAGATCAGCTCAGTGCTTTGTGACCACCTAAAGGGGTGGGAAAGGGAGGATGGGAGGGAGATGCAAGAGGGAGGGGATACAGGGACATATGTATACATACAGCTGATTCCCTTTGTTATACAGCAGAAACTAACACACCATTGTAAAGCAATTATACTCCAATAAAGATGTTAAAAGAAGAGAAAAAGGTAGAGGAAACAGATGAAATTAATTTGAATATATTATATTTAACCAATATATCAAAAATATTATTTCAATATATAATAAAAATAAATATTATTAGTGACAAAAAAAACCTTAAACATAAAGTAAAATAAAAATTATTCTCTTGCCTTCAAAGATTCGACATAGGCACAGAGGAAATGAGGAGATACAGTGAAAAAGATAATCTTATAAACAAAGATACAATGTCTGATTTAAGAGCAAAATCAATTCTGTTTTATCAAACATACCGGAAGCATAGAGACATAAAGATAAGGCAAACAGTTATAATCACTTATGTTTAGTTAATAGTTTACATTTGCATACATAGCACTTTTACAGTTAAACAAACATCTTATTCATTCTCCACGAATATATATATGTATATATATATATATATATATATATATATATACATATATATATATATTTTTTTTTTTGGTACGCGGGCCTCTCACTGTTGTGGCCTCTCCCGTCGCGGAGCGCAGGCTCTGGACGCGCAGGCTCAGAGGCCATGGCTCACAGGCCTAGCTGCTCCGTGGCATGTGGGATCCTCACGGACCAGGGCATGAACCCGTGTCCC
The DNA here is from genome assembly GCF_963924675.1 of Phocoena phocoena. Taxonomy (NCBI): domain Eukaryota; kingdom Metazoa; phylum Chordata; class Mammalia; order Artiodactyla; family Phocoenidae; genus Phocoena; species Phocoena phocoena. The sequence goes on along the minus strand of NC_089220.1, from coordinate 62,708,121 downwards.
CTACATCAGCAGGCAGACTCTCAACCACTGCGCCACCAGGGAAGCCCTCCACGAATATATTTTTGAAATAGGTATATTATTTCCACTTTCTGAGGAAATTAAGCCTGAGAGACGTTAGGTAACAAGGCCAGGTCACACAAAGCTATTAAACAGTTCCATATCAGCTTTTCTGATCCCTCAATCAACACCACCATTATTAGCTACACTTCAGGTGGTACGCCAAAGCATAATATAACCTTGCGGCCAATTTTAATCAAATTCATTCTGAAAGAACGGTATTTTTAAAGAATTATTTGAAAGCTACACAGTCTTGTAGAGGCTGAGATAGATACTCTGAAGTTTTAGGATAGTGAAAATTTTTAGTTTGATACTTCATGATTTCTTGCCTGAATTTTATTAGTAGCCTCCTACCTAATCTCTCATCATTTGAAGGCCACTTTTTATCCGTCCTCCACATATTGCTACCAGAATAATTTACCAAACCTGAGTCCAACTACCGGTATCAATAATCAGCTTAAAATACTTAAGGCATTTCCCACTGTAAACAGGATAAGCCTGGGTTCCTTCACATGATATACAAGTCCTATTTTTCTTCCCTAACTTCCTAATATCTGTCCACTACCCACTATACAGTAAGGGACTAAATAAATTATGATACATCCATACAAATGAATAGGCAGCCACTAAAAATATTCATAAAAGAACATTTTAATAAAACTGAAAAACATTAAGTATTTATAGTTTAAAAAGCAAGTTATAAGTAGGTAATATCAGCGAGTTAGTGGAATAAGAAACTCTGAAAATCTTTTCCTCCATTAAAAACAGCTAAACAAAAGCAAAAACAGTAAAAATCAACCTTTTCGTAGACCTGGAAATTAATTAAAGGCTCGCAACAATCAAGCACATTTTTTCAAGAAAAATGGATGAATCTCAATTAGAACAGTTACCTCTGTGGCATTTCAAACTTACTGTGTTCCCATTCCCCATCCTCATCTCCTTAGCAGCCTTAAAAACCAACAGCCCAGGATCACAGTGAGAAACAGCAGCCTATGGGTCACTGGAGAAGTCAGAACAGAATTGGAGTTCGTTCAAAGCTTCACTCTAAGAGAAATGTCATTATTTGACTTATCTAGCTGCTCCTTCAAAAATCCAGCTTGCAAAGCTTGTCTTTATTTGAGTAACTCAGAACTCACACACTGCAACAGCTTTTCCCCTGGAGACGTTTGTGGAAAACAATCAGTGGCAATTATTTAACACCACAGCTGCCTGAGGCAGCAATCACTGATGAGGCAAACAACTAACCAAAAAAAAAACTTAAAAGGAAAAATATAGAGAATGTGCTATCCACAGGGAACTTTAAAGAGCTACAACATATTAAGGGGAGTATAGAAAGCCATGGCCTGAGCTGCAAGCATACTAAGGCAAGTCTGGAAAAAGATTTAAACTTTCACCTGTCTGATCTTGAGGTTACACAAGAAAGCTGTGAAGGCTAAAAAAGTATTGTAAACTGTTTCTTGAATACTGACATTATGTCCCAATACACACAGAGAGCTCCTTGGCAAAGACTAGGACACTTACTGACTCCAGGCTTGTAAGGAAGTATCCGTGCAGTCATTAGCTGACCACTAAGTTGAACGAGTAAAGAATGCGGTGGTCACATAGGAGAAAGAAAATACACTGCACATAGTTCAGGAAAGTCATTAAAGAATCACACAGCAACAATAACAACAGAAACAACAAACCCTGGGGGAGAGGGAGAAAGTGGTTTCCAGAGTTGCTGTATTATTTAAAATGTCAGTTTTTCAACAAAATTATAAGACACACAAAGAAACAAGAAAGTATGCCCCTGCTGCGCCACAACTAAGCCCGTGCACCACAACTGCTGAGCCTGCGCTCTACAGCCTGCGAGCCACAACCACTGAGCCCACATGCCACAACTATTGAAGCCACATACCTAGAGCCTGGGCTCCGCAGCAAAGAGAAGCCACTGCAACAAGAAGCCCATGCACTGCAACAAAGAGGAGCCCCCACTCATCGCAACTAGAGAAAGCCTGTGTGCAGCAATGAAGACCCAAAGCAGCCAAAAATAAATAAGTAAATATAAATAAATTAAAAAAAAAAAAAAAAAGGAAAGTATGCCCCAGCTCTCATGTGGAGGCAGGGAAGTTTGACCTTTGGGAATGATCACTAAAACTCACAAAGGAGACCTGGGCCTTGGGCTCCCAGAGAAAAAGAAGAAGAAAAAGAAGGTAGTCAAAGAACCAGAGACTCAATACTAGGTTTTAAATAGCGACAATTATTTCACAGAGGTTTGTCCCACAAGAGCCATACCACCCTCGAAGAATGTGGTCCAAGAGCAGGCACCCAAAATGCCTCTAGTGAAGAAAAAGAATGGTCATAGCCCTGTGAGGAGCCCCTAGAACCTGAGGCCACGTTACATGCTGGACGGACTGAGCCGTCACCCAGCCCCAGGAAGCAGGCACTTGGTCCATCCAAGTCACTCAGTGGGAAGAAGAGGAAGTCCATGTCCCCTGGCTTGAGGGTGAAGACCTCCCCAGACCCCAAGCAGGTCAAGGAGGTAACCAGAGCTGGCAAGAAGCTCAAAAAACACAAGAAGGAGAAAAAGGCCCAGGAAGCTACAGCCTTCTCAGCCAGGGACCCTTGGTTCTGAGAGGCCAGGGATGCTTTGTACACTTGCTCAGTTGGGAAACGTGGCATCTGGAAGCAGGCAGCCTCGTGACAGAAACAGAAGTAGGGGAGCCCCAAGGAACACAACGTGAAGATGAAGCAACATGAAGATGAAGGAGAAAAAGAAAATCCACCAGGAGGGAGATACCCCTCCTGGGGCACCCTGAGTTCTCCAGGTCCGGGTTGAGCAGCCCTAGGAAAGCAAGTAAAAAGAAGCCAGTCAAAGTTGAAGCTCCAGAATACATCCCAATAGGAGATGGCCCCAAGGCTTCTGTGAAGAAGAAAATGAAGTCCAAGAAAAAAGGCAGAGCAGGCAGACATTGAGGAGCCAGCTCTGAAGAGGAAGAAGAGGCAGCAGAGTAGGAGGAGAACCTTGGGATGAGGAGCACAACACGGACTTGGAGGTGGTGTTGGAAAAGAAAGGCAACAAGGACAAGGCACACATAGGCCAGGTGCAGCCTGGTCCTCATCCCTCCAGTGCATCTTCCCTCCCCTAGATGCACACTCGCCTCCTGCCAAGCCACAAGATCCTGGTCCCAGAGGCCTTAGGGACTCCAAAGACTACCAGGCTAGCCTCTGCCACACCTCCAGCGGCAGGGAGCCCGTGGTCTCCAACACTTCATGCCACGACTTTGGCTGAGGGGCTTTCTGGTCCTTCAGAATCCCAGGCTGAGGCTGTCCTCCTCGTAAATGCTGCAGGGGGAGAAGAGGACACGTGCTCTGCCTGACCCACACGTGACCACCTCCTCGCCTCCATTCAGGAGCATTTTTTTTTGCCTTTCGCAGCTTTATTTAAATATAATTGACATACAATAATCTGCACATATTTAAGGTGAACAATTTGATGAGTTCTGACATATGTATGCATCCAGGAAACCAGCAACGATTAAGGTAATGAACATACCCATGATTTGCAAAAGTTTCCTTGTACCCCTTTGTAATCCATCCCTTCCTTCCCCATCCCCAGATAACCACTACTACTCTGTCACTATGAATTAGCTTGCATTTTCTAGAATTTGTATATAATTGGGATTATAGAGTATTTACTCTTTTTTTTTTTTTGCGGTACGCGGGCCTCTCACTGCTGTGGCCTCTCCCATTGCAGAGCACAGGCTCCGGACGCGCAGGCTCAGCGGCCATGGCTCACGGGCCCAGCCGCTCCGCAGCATGTGGGATCTTCCCAGACAGGGGCACAAACCCATGTCCCCTGCATCGGTAGGTGGACCCTCAACCACTGCACCACCAGGGAAGCCCTACTGTGTTTTAAACTGGCTTCTTTCACTTAGCATAATCATTTTGAGATTTATCTATATTGTTGCATGTATCAATAATTTGTTCCTTGTTATCAGCTGTCCAATATTTCTAGCATTGTTTGTTTTGATGTTAAAAACATTTTCAATTCTCAGTTGAATTGCCTAGGCACCTTTGTAAAAAATCAACTGACTATGACCAAAACAAAACAAAAGCATGCCCCATGTACAGGAGAAAGATCAGTCAATAGAAACTGTCCCTGAGGAAGAACAAACATTAGATCTACTAGGCAAACACTATCATCTGTTTTAAATATGTTCCAAAAGTAAAGGAAACCATGTCTAAAGAACTAAAAGAAAGTGTGAGAATGGCACCTCACCAAGGAAAGGATATCAATAATGAGGTAGAAATTATGTTTAAAAAAAAAGAGTTTAGGGCTTCCCTGGTGGCACAGTGGTTGAGAGTCCACCTGCCGATGCAGGGGACACGGGTTCATGCCCCGGTCCGTGAGGATCCCACATGCCACGGAGCGGCTGGGCCCGTGAGCCATGGCCGCTGAGCCTGCGTGTCCAGAGCCTGTGCTCCGCGACGGGAGAGGCCACAACCGTGAGAGGCCTGCGTACCGCAAAAAAAAAGAGTTTAACAGTACAATACAAAATGAAAAGTTCACTAAAAGCTCAACAGCACATCTGAACTGGCAAAATAAAAAATTAGCAAACTCAAAAGACATTAGGTTAGTTGAGATTATCCAGTCTCATGAACAGAATTTAAAAATAATGAAGAAAAATGAACAGAGCCTCAGAGACTTCTGAGTCACCATCAAATGCAGCAATACACATACAACAGGAGACCCAGGAGAGAAAAGAGAAAAAGAGACAGAAAAATTTCAAGAAATAATGGCTGAAATTTTTCCAAATTTCATGAAAAACATTTATGTGGACATTTAAGAAACTCAATAAATTAGAAGTAGAATAAACTCAGAGACCCGTATCTAAGCACATCATAACAAAACTGTCAAAAGATAACAACAAAAAGAATCTTGAGAGCACCAAGAGAGAAGCAACACATCACTTAACAAGAAAGTCTCACTAAGAAAAATATCTGATTTGTCATCAGAAAACAGGAAGGCCAGAAGTCACTGAGATGACATAGTCAATGAGCTTAAAGAAAACACCTGGCAACCAGGAATTCTATACCCAGCAAAACTGTCCTCAAAAATTAACACAAAATTAAGGCATCCCTAGGTACACCAAAACTGAGAGAATTTGTTGCTAATAGGTCTGCCCTATAAAAATTACTAAAGTGAGTCCATCAAGATGAAATGAAAGGATTCTAGATAGTAACTCAAATCCACTGTAAAAAACACTTTGACCTGTAAATGAAAAAACAACATACCAAATATATGGCATCTCACTAAAACAGTGCTTAGAGGTAAATTTATAGCTTTAATAAACACCTCGATGCAGGTCTCAAAATCAATAACCTAACGTTCCACTTTAAAAAACTAGAAAACAAAAAGCAAAAGCATGTGGAAGAAAGGAAATAATAAAGATTAGAATGGAGATAAGTAAAAATAGAGAAAAGAAAAACAATACCAAGAAATCAATGAAACCAAAATTAGTTCTTCGAAAAGATAACAACATTGACAAATCTTTGGCTAGACTATCCAATATAAAGAGAGATATGATTCAAATTACTAATCTGGAAAAGAGAACATTACTACCAATCTTACAGTAATAGAAAATATCTTAAGGGGATACTATGAGCATTTGTTGTTAGCAAGTTAGGTAACCTATATGGAATGGACAAATTCAAAGAAAAGACATAAAATGAACTACCAAAACTGACCCAAGAAGAAATAGAAAATCTGAATAGATCTATAAAAATTAAAAGAAGGACTGAGTAATAAAGAAAACTGACCTCAAAGAGAAGTCCAGGCCCAAATGGCTTCATAGGTGAATTTTATCAACTCTTCCAAACAATAAAGAAGAGAACACTTTCAAACTGTATCAGTGAGGCCAGTATTACCCTCATTCCAAAATCAGACAAAAACATTACAAGAAAAGAAAACTACCGACCCATATTCCTTATGAATAAAGACACAAAAATCCTCAACAGAATACTAGAAAACTGAATATGGCAATATATTAAAAGAATTATACATCATGACCAAGTGGGATTTATCCCAGAATGCAAGATCAGTTCAACATACAAAAATCAATCAATGCAATACACAATATTAGGTCAAAACCTACGTGATAGTCTCAACAGACACAGAAAAAGTACTTGACGATAGTCAACATCCCTTAATGATAAAGAAACTCAAAAAGTTAGGAATAAGAAGTAATGTCCTCAAACTGATGAAGGGCATCTATGAAAAACCCACACCTAACTTCATACTGACTGGTAAAAGACCAAAAGTTCTACCCTTAAAAACATGAACAAGACAAGGATGTCTGCTTTTGCCACTTTTATTCAACACTGTACAGGAAGTTCTAGCCAAAGAAATTAGACATGAAAATAAATAAAAACCATATACACTATAAAGTGAGAAGCATTACATCTCTATTCACAAATGGTATGATTTTGTATATAAAAAATTCTAAGGAATACACACACAGAAATCTATAAAAGTTAATAAACAAGTTCAGCTAGGTTGAAGGATACAAGATGAATATACAAAATCAATTGCCTTTTTACCCACCACCAATGAATAATTCAAAGTGAAATTAAGGAAACAACTTCATTTACAAAGCATGAAAAGAATAAAATACTTGGAAATAAATCTAACAAAAGAAATGTAACATTTGTACCCTGAAAACTATAAAACATCAGTGAAAGACACTAAAGAAGATCTAAACTAACTGAAAGACATTCTATGTTCATAGATAGCAAGACACAATATTGTTAAGATAGCAATATTCTCCCAAATATATCTAAAGATTAAATGCAACCTCTATCAAAATCCCAAGTGGCTCTTTTGCAGAAATTGAAAAGCTGATCCTAAAATTCATAGGAAAACACAGGGGACCCAGAATAATCAAAACAATCTTGAAAAAGAAGAACATCAAAAGGTACCAGCTTCCAGTTATAAAATAAATAAGTCATGGGGAATGTACAGCATGTGTGACTACAGTTAATACTGTATTACATATTTGAGAAGTGCTAAGAATAGATCTTAAAAGTTGTCACCACAAGAAAAGAAAAATGTTGTAATTATGTATCTGGTGACAAACATCAACTATACAAATATCAAATCATGTTGTACACCTGAAACTAACATAATGTTATGTATCAATAATACCATAATACGTCAACTGAAAAAAAAAGAAGAAAAAGAAGAACAAAGCTGGAGAACTGACACTTTCCAGTTGCTAAGCTTACTACAAATTACAGTGATCAAGATAGGGTGGTGCTGCTATAAGGATAAACATACAGATGAGTGGAATAAAGTTGAGAGTCCAGAAATAAACTCTTACACTGATGGTCAAATGATTTTAAACAAGGGTATTAAGACAACTCAACAGGGGAAAAACAGTTTTTTCAACAAATGGTGCTGTGACAACTGAATATCAATATGCAAAAGAATGAAGCAGGATCACTACCTCATACCATATACAAAAATTAACTCAAAATGGACCAAAGCCCTAAATGTAAAAGCTAAAACTATAAAACTCTTAGAAGAAAACATGATCTTGGACTAGTCAACTGTTTCTTAGATATGACACCAAACTCACAAGAAACAATAAAAAATAAACTGGACTTCATCAAAACTCAGAATTGTTTTGCCTTAAAGGGCACTATAAAAAAAGTGAAAAGACAATCTACAGAATAAGAGAAAATATTTGCAAATTGTATATCTGACAAAAGAAACAATAACCCAATTAAAAATAGGCAAAGGATTTGAATAGACATTTCTCCAAAGGAGGTATACAAATGGTTAATAAGCACACGAAAAGATACTCAACCTCATTAGCCATCAGGGAAATGCAAATCAAAATCAAAATGTGGTACCACTACCCATCCACTATGATGACTATACCCAGAAAGACAGACAGTAACAAGTGTTCGGAAATTACAATACCTTCATACATTGCTGGTGGAATATAAATTATGCAGCTACTTTGGAAATGGTTTGGCAATTCCTCAAACAGGTAAATATGGAATTAACATATTACCCAGCAATTCAACTCCTACAACAGTATATACCCAAGAATTGAAAACATATGACCACACAAATGTTCATATCATTATTCATAACAGTAAAAAAGTGGAAACAACCCAAATGGCCATCAACTGATGAAGAGATAAATAAAATATGGTATATCCATAGTTATTATTAAGCCATAAAAAGGAATGAAATACTGTTACATGCTAAAACATTGATGAACCTTGAAAACATCATTAAGTGAAAGAAGCCAGACACAAAAACCACATATTTTGTGATTCCATTTATATGAAACATCTAGAGTGGTCAAATACATAGAGATAGAAGTAAATTAATGGTTGCCAGGGTTAGAGAGTAAGGGGAAATGGGGAGTGACTACTAATGGGTGTAGGTTTCTGTTTTACTGATCTATCTCTTTTAGCCAGCCTAATATTCAACTCCTTGACATCCCGATTTGTGAGATCTGCCAGACCCTATTTGACTAACTAAATCTGAAAGCTAGAACTTCTTGGCTAGTCTGAAAAGAATTAATATGAAAAGAAATAGAATTAATGGAAATCAGACTGAAAAAATATTTTTTCCTAAATCTAGAAATTGCAAACTGTTATATCACCAATTAGAGATGTTTACTTCAAGCAAATGTACTACCTTCACTTTTACAGAGCCAAAGATTAGCCAGCTCCTAGTATACAACTATTATATAAAATAATGTCTTCTTTGTTTTTTTAATTGAGTAGTCAGACAATAGGAAAGCAATCAAAATACAGTACTACTAATGTTCTGGATTCAGTTCTATACCTCCAAAATAGAAAATAGTTTCTCAATTCATATCCCTAAACTCAAAGGCATCCTTCTGAATACTGAAAATAGTTAAACATATGCATATTTTAAAATGAGTAAGGGGAAGTAAATACTATTACACTAGGAAAAGAAAATATACTTTAAAACAACAGAGGATAAAAGCAGAATGAGTTAGAATGGGAGAAGTTAATTTTAAACACTGTATAGACCATGCTTCTCAAATTATCTATAAAGGGACAGTTTTTTAAAAATTTTTAAATTCCAATTCAACACAAACCAAAGCTTACAATAAATTACTAGAAAATAAAGTGAAAAGCACCTAGAATGGTCTATACTCTATTCAACAAGACAAGTCCTTAATCACATGATTGGATGTCACAGCATTATCAAATTGAGATAAGCTTCTCAACACCTCAATTTCTGCACTTAACATGTTACAGACCTGTAATAAACAGCCGGTTAACTAGCACCAGTCTGCAGGCTACATTTTGAGTAAGAGTAGTACTGACTGGGAAGGAATGATGCAGAGGTTTTGATGTATAGACTGAGTAGCCTTGATACTGGTAAGGGAGGTGAGAAATCTGTTCCTGCAATGAATTCACCAATAAAACATGATTTCAAAAGGTAGAATGATATAGTCAGAGAAGTGGCATAATCTCTACTTCCTAAATTCTCATTAAAACCTGGTTACCAAATCTCATAAATCATCTCCCCACATTATCTCCCACATACTCAATCCTTTCTATTCACCTTGCCATTAAATCGTAATTTCTAGGGTGAGGCCTGGTATTTTTTTTTTTTAAAAGCTTGGAAGACCACTGCCTTCAACATTCCTGCATTCATAGCTGTGCTCTTATCATTCACCTTCCCCCAAACTGCTCTTCTTTTACTTCTATCTACTGAAATTCTAATAATCTTTCAAGGTACACCTCAAACGACCCAGCTTCATGAAGCTTTCTCCAAGGCCTCTCATTTATATATGATCCTCTGTCTTTAACACTCATAACATGTTTCATATTTGACATGACTCTCTTACTATACCATCAACTTCTTCATTCCTTTGCAGTTGCCCAAAACCTAGCAAAGCACTATATATAGTTAGTTATTCAAATGGTTGCTCAGATCTATTATTTTCAGATTTTTAAAGAAATCAACAGAAGCAAAGATGAATACTTATTTTTCTTAAAGACAATTTTCAGATTTTCAAAGAAATAAATGGAAGCAAAGATGAATAATCATTTTTCTTAAAGACAATTTACAAGAAATGGCATGATTACAAGAAGCAGCTTACAGTAACAACCAACTTGCCTCTAGAAGGCCCTAAGGACAACTGATGGGAAAAAAAAAAACAGACTGGGAACCTTGAAGCTACTGATTTAAAAAAATTCAGACAACGACAACAAATTTTTGGTAACACAAATACACCTTTTACTAGCTATGCTACTTTAGTTTGGGGCGGTGAAGCAAAGAATAATTTTGCTAAGTGATGCAATTTAAAGATTTCTTTATGTTTATGCAAAATAAAATACCAATAATGAATTTCATTTCCTTTCATTCGTTCAATTCTTTACTTTCCCAAAATATAACTTTTAAATAAGTCTCTCTCTAACTTACCCATTTTTAATAGGTTAAAGACTGAAAATAAAGTACAGAATCTAGACCATTATCAAGTTATTCAGAGGTCTGTACTCTATTTTTTAAAAAAAAACTTTGCTTGACTTTGAATAGGTCATAATATTTGATTCAATTTTATCACCTTTAAGATTCCAATTAAAATTTGAATGTTTTAAATTCTTCCATAAATTCTGTGCTTCAAATGCATTTTTTTCATGTAATCTTCCAATAATACCTGAGATGTTACTATTTTAATTTTACAGACAGGCAAAGTATCTATAAAGTGTTAAGTAGATAATACAGTTGAGATCAGAACACAGATATTATGACTTTCCCCACTATATCACCCTGCTTACGAGCCATTTAATACTCAAGTTTCCGTGGGGATCAATTACTATTTGCCACACTGGTCTGTTGAAAAAATTAAGTCAGGTAACACATGTGAAATGCTTGGTCCAGAACCTGTCACATATAAATGTTCAAAAATATTAACTCTTATTTCCAATATATGACAGCTGCTTCTATAAAAATGTTTATTCTTTAAAAACTTCCCAAAGATAATGAAGAGATGGAACCATTATTTATTAAGTAATTATTAGAATGCTAACAATTCCTGAGAATCATAATGTTCAACTAAAGGAATATACCTAAATTCTAAAATCAACCCCCAAATAATATTTAGATTAGTTCAACTTTTTCACTATTCTAAACAACACTGCAGTGATCCTACACACTCATCCACTTACTTCCTTAGAAAAAATACTAAGAGGGACTTCCCTGGTGGCGCAGTGGTTAAGAATCTGCCTGCCAATGCAGGGGACACGGGTTCAAGCCCTGGTCCAGCGAGATCCCACATGCCGCAGAGCAACTAAGCCCGTGTGCCACAACTACTGAGCTCACATGCCACAACTACTGAAGCCCACGCACCTAGAGCCCATGCTCTGCAACAAGAGAAGCCACCGCAATGAGAAACCTGTGGACTGCAACGAAGAGTAATCCCCGCTCACCACAACTAGAGAAAGCCTGCACAAAGACCCAACGCAGCCAAAAATAAAATAAATAAATTTATCAAAAAAAAAAAGAAAAAATACTAAGAAATGGAAGTGCTGGTTTCAAAGCATATACATATGTACATTTAAATTTTTGACTGTTAACAAACTGCCCTCTAATTTAGATTCAGCCAGTAATGTATGAGAGAATCTCTTTCCATATTTCATAAATTTTTAACAGTCCATAAATTAAGGAAATTAACTTCTTTAAATGTTGCAAGTGTTTCTTGCAACGTTTGTTCTGTTCGTCTTTTATCTCTGTTAATGATGGGTTTTACTATTAGAAATTTAAAATGTTTTATAAAGGCAAATTTACCAATCATTTTCATGACAATTTCTAACTTTGCTGTGAGTTTTAAGAGTTGTCTTCCTTATCCCAATATTTCAAATATATTTGCTTAATTTGCCTTCCATTTTATACTGAAGAATCAAAATAATGTAGAACAAATTCTGTTATAAGATATAAAGTAGTGATCTATAAATGTTTTTATCCAAATGAACATTCTTTCCTCCTAATCTTTATCTAAACCACCATTTAATGAAGTGGTCACATGTGCTCCTTCTGCAGCAAACAGAAGTCATCCCTTTTAAATTTAACATCCTTTTTAAATGTACCTATTCTTTTTTGGGTTTTTTTTTGGGGGGGGGGTCACACTGCATAGCATGCGGGATCCTAGTTCCCTGACCAGGGATCGAACCTGCGTCCCCTGCATTGGAAGCACAGAGCCTTAACCACTGGACCACCAAGGAAGTCCCTAAACGTACCTATTCTTGACCATAAAAAAGATGTGCAAATCTTTCTTAGAGAAAAATATAAATTTTTTTATTTACAACCTTTATGGAAAGCCTAATTAAATAAATGGAGACCCCTTGGGATAGGAAGAATACAGCTGATCCTTGAACAAGACAGGTTTGAACTGCACGAATCCACTTATACATGAATTTTTTTCAATAGTAAATACTACAGCACTACACAATCCACAGTTGGTTGAATCTGTGGAGGCAGAAGCAGGGATATGGACAGCTGACTATAAGGTACACGTTGCTTTTCAACTGTGTGGAGGGTTGGTGCCCCAACACCCATGCTGTTCTAGGGTCAACTGTAGATATACTATAGACGTCAATCTCCTTTAAATTAAACCTATAGATTCAAGGCAATACAATTTTTAAAATCCTAACAATATTATACACAGAATTTAACAAGCTGATTCTCAAATTCATATGGAAAAGCAAAAGGACAAAATACGAATAGATTTATATTAGCCTCCTGTGACTGCTGTAACACATTAGAGCCACAAACTCAGTATTCTGTTCCATCTCCACATCTCCTTCTCCTCTGTGTCTGTCTACAAGTCAGTTTATTCTGTTAGATTGGGGGGGGAGTGGGTGGTATATACTTCAAAGATGACATGTTGTTGTGCTCACTAGACATAAGTTTTTTAAAAATTAGATGTTATATAAGGGTCATGAAGATTTCTTTCAGTAACGGTGAAGATTATCTCATAACCTCTGCCATAATGCCATAAACGTTTTTCATGTAATGTCCTATTTTTTTGTTTTTCTTTGTTTTTCTGTTTCACATAGGACAGATTTTAGATTCTGAGCCAGTTTTTTTGTACAGGTCCTTCAGGTAACCCAAGGATTCTTTCTGATCAGAATACTGACTTTAAACGTTTTTTCTACCATTCTTAATTGAAAGGAAGTTACTCACAGAAGAGCAACTTCGCTCTCCTCATACCTAATATATTCATTCACGAACTACATAATATCTACTAAGCACCTTTCATATGCCAGGCACTATGCTGAGTCTAGGGATATGAAGTTAAAGAGACATGCTTCTACTCTCCGGAAGGCTTAAGATACAGGCATGCAAATAAGTAATTACACTGTAATAAATAACCAAATTACTAGAAGTAAGTAGGAAAAGTCCCTATACCTACCAGATGATAGAGAAGACTTCACCAAAGCGCTACAGATTTTCCCCTGAGACTGAAGGAAGAGTAAAAGCTTTCAGGTATAGGTATGATTTTCTTCCCCTGCTTTTTCTTTAATACAATTGCCATCTTACATAATATAGTATTAGGTCCCTTCTTAATAGCATCTGATCTACTTTCTCACTGCACCAGCGGGCTTCCTAGAATACAATTCTTATTATCACTCGTATTCATGTAATACTGCTCTTACGTGAAGTATACCTAACTCATGGTTGGTCCATAATTAATGGATAGTGGTATTTTCTAAAAATGCATTAATGCACACATCCAAACCATATTAAGTTTTCAATTTACAGTTCATACAAAGTCTACTTCCTTTCTATAGTAGTTATCGCTCTAGACTGCAGTTTTGAAATCCAATAAGTGGGATTATTATTTTGTTGTTGATACTTCTTTCTTTCTTCCTCCTTCCTTCCTCCCTCTTATTCTTTCTTTCTTAATAAGAAGGTTAAAAGAAATGGGTTATTAATGACAGTACAGTAAGTAACATTAGCAAAAGCACAGGCATCACAGAAAGTGATGTCTCATTCAGTATTACTGAAATGTAAAATACCAGAGAGGGGTAACAAGAGGTTGAAGAAGATAATGTGACTAAGGTAAATTTATTTTTCTTTTTCTACCACATTGTCAAAGATGAAAGTTTCATGTCTTGGTAACCTGGAGATGACGATGCCATTTACACAAATAGAAAAAAAAGAAAGAATGAAAACAATTTAGATTGTGTAGACATTTGATCTTAGAAAGAATAGATCTAACAAACATACTAATCGCCTATTTTTCTATTTTCTCCAAAATCTATTTCTACTGCATGATCCTTCTAAAAGACACATTAAACAATATATAAACATACATATATATACAAATTGTGATTGAATTTAGAATCCAGAAAAAACAATGTTTTAACCAAAAAAAAAGAGAAAGAAATAAAGAAAAACGTATGCTTTCTTTTCTAGGACACTGAAAACTTGTAACCCAACATGTTTCTCTTTTCACTTTGGCTGCCAGGAAATCTAAGAATCAAATTCAATGCCTTATAGCTATAATCAGCTCATCTCTGGAAACTGATAATGTTACCTTTAAGTAATGGCTCTTCGGTTGCTTGTTTTATCACTAATTGTTCTATTCCACATTTTATTCAGTCCTATAAGCCATGTAAAATTCTCTGGATGCAATAAAATCCTTAATGAAAGAAACGTTAATGCAAAAATGGCTTACAATATTTTGAAACAGCTTGTTTTACTAAGCAAATTAATCAGTAATATTGTTTATGTAAATAATCTGTTCAGTAAATCACTTCTTCATAAATACACAAAGATAAAACATTTCAATGAAGTCAAATTAATTTTTTAAATCAGTAAGAGTGAAATTAAAGACTATAAAGAGTTTATACAAATTAAAGAATATAAAGAGTCTAATGACATGTATATAGGATTACTTGCTAACTTTGCCCATCAAATCCTAAGAACATATTCAAATATCAAGTTAGTTTATTTTTATAGGCAGTTTACACTTCACAATGACTCCTACACATTTTCAGATTTCCAGGCATATCCGTTCCAAGTTAATCTATACCACTTTCAAGTTATTTACTTAATGAACATATATGGTACTTGTTTCTTTTATACATTACTTTTTATACCTAATGAACACTAGGTTATTTTTTTCTAAGATATTTTTTTATTTTTCTAAGATATTTTAATCTGATTTTCTTTCTGAAAACATTAATATATTCAGATTGGAGAACAATTAGATATTTTTCAGATACAATCAATAATCAACTGATCATAAATTTCTTCTCTGAATGTAAAAAAGTAAAAATATGGGGGCCGAGTTGCTTTGTATGAAGCCAATTTTCAGTCTCATTCATTTAAGAGAACCTCTTATTATCAGCATCTGATGTCCAGTGTCTTGAAAATTGTTGTTTATGTTTCAGGAGTTTTTTTGTTCTTTTGTTTGTCTGTTTCAAGCAGGTACGAACATCAGATAAGGAAAGTCATTCCTGACATATGGCAAACAAACGAGGTATACCTTCAGCTACTCCAGTTTAATGTCTTAAGAGTTTCCAGCCCATGGTGAGAGGAAAGGGAATCCAGGTAGAGCCAGTGGAATCCATAAGTTGAGAAAATGAGCTGATAGTTCAAGGAAACCAAGGTAATTAGAGTCCACAGGACAGAGCACCAAAGAGGAGAGAGCTGTATACAGTGAGATCCTTGAAGACTGGAGAGGGTTCTCTTTCAGTATGATCATAAATACTTGCAAGGAAACTTCCCAAGACAGGAAAAAGTACTATGTGAGAGAATATGAGAGAACAGTACCAGATACTCACATAAGCTGGGGAACAGCGCCTGTTCCCAAGAGTGGGGCTACAAAAAATCCCTCATACCTGTGGGCACTGAATAGAATACTCAGGAAGGTATTGCCCCACAGTAGGTAATAATCACCCCTAGATGGATCCACTCAACAAACCCTAAAAGCAAGACCTGAAATGATTAAACTGTTTTCAAGTAATTTAACTGCATCCCAGTAAAAAGCTCAAGAATTTACAGGAATACAAAAATATCCAGAAGCTAAGAAGGTAAAATTCAAATATGAGACATCCAAAGATTACTCAGCATACAAAGAAGCAAGAAAACAACCCAGGATGAGAAGAATAATCAACTGATGGAACTGACCCAGAATAGATAGAGATGTTAGAATGAGCAGAGGATATTAAGTTATTTTACTTGTATTCCACATGTTCAAGAAGCTAAGAAGATATACAGACAATATAATTTTATACACACACACACAAAATGAACTAGATAAAAACTACATCTGAGATGAAAAATAAACTAGTGGGATTAATGGCAGATTGCATGTAGCAGAAGAGACTAGTGAATTTGAAGAGTAGAAATAGGAACTACTCAAGATAAAACAGAAGAAAGAATCTAAAAAAGTGAAAAGAATATCAGTTCTTTTCCAAAAGCTATGAGTCCCTCCAATATACTAATACTACTTCCTAATATATGAACCTGATATTAATACTTTTTAATATACTAATAAATGAAATAAATAAAAGAATAAATAAATAAAAGTAGGGAGGGGAGAAATAACTGGGGGAAAATGTCCAAAAGTTTTCCAAACTTTATGAAAACTCTAAACCCACAAATCTAAGAATCTTGATGAACCCCATGGCAAGAAATATTGAGAAAACTGCACCATGGCACATCATAATCAAACTGCTCAAAACCAATGATGAAGAGAAAATCTTAAAAGCATCCAAAAAAATTAATTATATGTATAAAAATTATATATATAAATTATATATATATATATATATATATATATATATATATATATATATATACACACACACACACATACACACATACAGAGTAAGATAAAGATGACAGCAGACCTAGGGCCCCACCGCCCGGGCCATGGCAGCGGCGGTGGCAGGAGCTGCTGTCTAAGCAGCGGCTGCGGACCAAGTGAACTCGGCCGGGGAGCCTGGGCACCGGGAGAGGCGCTGTGGTGGCGGGAGCGCAGACGGCTGGAGACTGCCTACCTCTCCTCCTCCCCAGCGGTGGAGCCCTCGTAGGGGGTCTGTGCCCGGTCACCATGACGACGCTGACGAATGCCCAGAATAAAAGCAAAACGTGGGAACTGAGTCTGTATGAGCTCCACCGGACCCCTCGGACGTGCCAGAGAGGTAGAGCAAGTATTACTATATTCATTTGAAAGATAGTAAACAGGCTGAAATTACCTTCCCCGCTCCTCAGTTCCGCATGATAGGTCAGTGCATGTAAGACTCACCTTCAGAGTTTATTAAAAATGGAATTCCCGCTGGCCCCTACCTGTAACATTGCGATACAGTAATGGGATGGGACCCTAGAATCTTCATTCTTAACATGCATCCTAGGGGATTCTTATGTAGGTAGTACCAGGACTGCACTGTAAGAAATTCTGTTGACCAAGTAACTCTTCCACAGATGGAAAATCTGTGCCATGCCCTAGGCCTATCACCAAATCTCAGATCCTCCTATTCCAAAGCTCCTACTCTTAGAATTCCCAATTTCCTCAAGTGGCCAACGTGAGGTACCCAGATTCTGACATCTCACTGTATTTCTCAAGACTCCAAGTTCACGGACCACTTGTTTCTAAAACCCCTTTCCCCCCAACCCACCCAACTGCCTTTCCATTCATCGACACCTCCAGGAAGCCATCATGGATGGCACATAGATTGCAGTTCCCCGTCGGTTGCTGCATTCAGAGGTCATGTGCCCCATCTGCCCGGACATGCTGAAGAATACGATGACAACCAAGGAGTACCTCCACCGATTCTGCTCTGATTGCACTGTCACGGCCCTGCGCAGCGGGAACAAGGAGTGCCCTACCTGCGGAAAGAAGCTGGTATCCAAGCGGTCTCTGCTGCCAGACCCCAACTTCGATGCTCTGATCTCTAAGATCTACCCCAGCCGGGAGGAATATGAGGCCCACCAAGACAGGGTGCTCATCCGCCTCAGCCACCTGCACAACCAGCAGGTGCTGAGCTCCAGCACTGAGGAGGGGCTGCGCATGCAGGCCATGCACAGGGCCCAGCATGTGAGATGGCGGATGCCTGGGTCAGATCAGACCACAACAATAAGTCAGGGGGAATGAGAACCGAGGGAGGGAGAGGGGGATGGAGAGGACTGAGCTCAGACTCCGCCCCTGACTGTGCCCCAGGCCCTGCTCCCAAGTGACCCCATAGAGGAGGCGCTGGGGGAGCAGTGTAGGGACAGAGGGAGGTGGCACTGGTGGGGTGGGTGGAGGTGCCGGTTCTGAAGACTCCGGTGACCGGGGAGGGACCCTGGGAGGAGGAACCTTGCCCCCCACCAAGCCCTCCTGGGGCTTCCAGTCCCCCAGAGCCAGGTGGAGAAACTGAGCTCGTGTTCCAGCCCCACCCCCTGCTCGTGGAGAAGGGAGAATACTGCCAGACTAGGTATGTGAAGACAACTGGGAATGCCACAGTGGATCACCTCTCCAAGTACTTGGCCCTGCGCACTGCCCTCGAACGGAGGCATCAGCAAGAGGCAGGGGAGCCAGGAGGGCCTGGAGGGGGCGCCTCTGACGCTGGAGGACCTGATGGGGGAGGCAGGGAGGGTGGGGGTGCCAGAGCAGGTGACGGTCTGAAGAGCCTGCCTTGCCCAGTCTGGAGGGTGTCAGCGAAAAGCAGTATACCATCTACATCGCCCCCGGGGGTGGAGCTTTCATGACACTGAATGGCTCGCTGACCCTGGAGCTGCTGAATGAGAAGTTCTGGAAAGTGTCCCAACCACTGGAGCTCTGCTATGCCCTCACCAAAGATCCAAAGTAACCCCGCAAGGGGACAGCCAGAGGATGGGGACCATGGGGTGTCCTTGAGTCCTGGCCCACCACCCAGCTTCTTTGTCCCCCAGAGTCCCCCAGCCCGGCCAGCCAGCAAGAGGACACAAATGAGGACAAGTGGCTTTTATACAATTATCTATATCAGATTCTTCTATATTGTACAGAGTGGGGCCTGCGCCCCCATCTACTGACTTTTCTGTTGCCCCCAACCTCCCAAGCATGCAAGATGTTGGGAAGGGTGAAGAGCCCTTCCCTTCATGCCCTTCTACCAACGTCAACAAATTTGCTTTTTTTCCTCTTCTGGGAGGGAAAAAAAAAAAAGATAACAGCAGACTTCTTATCAGAAACAATGCAAGCAAAAAGACAGTGGAGTAAAATCTTTCAAGGACAAAGGAAAAAAGCCATCAACCAAGAATTCTAATCATAGCAAAACATCTTTCAAAAAAGAAGGAAAAATAAAGACTTTTTAACATAAACAAAAGCATAAGGAATCCATCACCAGCAGACCATCATTACAAAACAAATGTTAAAGGAAATCCTTCCAACAAAAACAAAATGATGCTGGCTGGCTGGAAATATCTATCTCTGCAAAGGAATGAAGAGCGCTCGAAATGGTACCACATGGGTAAATATATATCTTTTTCCTCATTATTTAAAACTATCTAAAAGATAACTGCTTGCTTAGACAAAACAATTGCAGGGTTTACAACATGTATCAATATAAGTAAATGTATGACCAGAAAAGTATAAAGGCTGGGAAGAGAAATTGAAGTACACTCTGTAAAGTTCCTACACAACACAAGAAGTGGTAGAATATCACTTAATAGTAAGTAGACTCTGGGAAGTTGAAGATATATAAATCATACTATAAATCATATAGCAACAACTAAAATAAAAGATTATAGCTAATAAGACAAAGACATTTTTAAAAAATCATAAATGTATTCAACTAATATAAAAAAAGGGAAAACAGAAAACTAAGAAAAGATAAGCCAAATAGAAAACAGCAAGAGAACAGACACAAACTTAAATCAAACTCAAACAAATCAATAATGACTTTAAATGTATGTCATCCAGATCTAAATGGCAAGTTATTGGTCTGAATCTGAAATGAACAATTACAAGTAATGAGACTAAATCAGTAATCAAAAACCTCCTAACAAAGAAATGTCCAGAATCAGATGGCTTCACGGGTGAATTCTGTCAAACATTTAAAGAATTCATACCAATCTTTCTCAAACTCTTTTCCATATAATGGAAACAGAGGGAGTACTTCCAAACTCATTTTGTAAAGCTAGCAATTACCCTGATAACATAGCCAGACAAAATCACTACAGAGAAAGAAAAAAAAAAAAAGAAAAGAATGTTACAGGCCAATATACCTGGAAAACATAGATCCTTAACAAAGCATTGGCAAACCAAACGCAACAATATATTAAAAGGATCATAACCATGATTAAGCGGGATTTATTCCAGGCATGCAAGAATGGTTCAAACATCACAAATTAACCAATGTGATTCACAGATTAACAAAATGAAGGTTAAAAGTCATATGATCATCTCAACAGATACAGAAAAAGCATTTTAAAAAAACTCAACATCACATTCATAATAAATACTCTCAACAAACTGGGTATAGAGGGAATGTACTGCCACATAATAAAGGTCATATATGACAAGTCTACAGCTAACATCATATTCAATGGTGAAAAGCTGAAAGAGCAAGGTGCCCACTCTCATTACTCCTATTCGACACAGTATTGGAAGTCCTGGCCAGAGCAATTTGGCAAAAGAAAAAGAAAAAATAAAAGCCAACAAAATCTGAAAGGAAGAAGTATACCTGTTTCTGTTTGCACATGACATGATCTTATAATATAGAAAACCCTAAAGACTCCACTAGAAAACTATCAGACTAATAAATGAATTCAGTACAATTACACAATACAAAATCAACATACAAAAATCAGTTGTGTGGAAATGTAGATTTGTGCAGTCACTATGAAAAATAGTATAAAGGTTCCTCAAAAAGTTAACAATAGAGGGACTTTCCGGCAGTCCAGTGGTTAAGACTCCATGCTACCACTGCAGGGGGCATGGGTTTGATCCCTGGTTGGGAAACTAAGATCCCACCTCAGGCAGCGTGGCCAAGAAATTAAAAAAAAAAAAATGTTAAAAAAAAAGGGGAACTTACCTTGTGATGCAGTGGTTAAGAATCCACCTGCCAATGCAGAGGACACAGGTTAAATCCCTGGTCCAGGGAGATCCCACATGCCACGGAGCAACTAAGCCCACATGCCACAACTACTGAGCCTGCGCTCTAGAGCCCACAAGCCACAACTAGTGAGCCCACGCACCACAACTACTGAAGCCCACGTGCCTAGAGCCTGTGCTCCGCAACAAGAGAAGCCACCGCAATGAGAAGCCCACGCACCACAACGACGAGTAGCCCCCACTTGCCACAACTAGAGAAAGCCCACGCACAGCACTGAAGACCCAACACAGCCAAAAATAAATAAATAAATTTTTTTAAAAAAATTAACAATAGAACTACCACATGATCCAGCAATTCTACTTCTGGGTATATACCCAAAGGAGACGAAACCACTACTTTGAAGAGATATCTGCACTCCCATGTTCAGTGCAGCATTATTTACAACAGCCAAGACATGGAAACAACCTAAGTGTCTGGCAACAGATGAATGGATAAAGAAAATGTGATATATACTCATTTGTATGGACATGTGTATGTCCATACAAAGGAATATTATTCAGTCAAAAAAAAGAAGAAAATCCTGTCATTTGCTACAGCATAGGTAGACTTTGAGGGCATCATGCTAAGTGAAATAAGACAGAGAAAGACAAATATTGTATGATCTCGCTTATATGTGAAATTTAAAGACAGCAAACTCATAGAAACAGAGAACAGAATGGTGGTTGAGGCAGGAGGTAGGGGTGGGGAAAATGGGTGAAGAGAGTGAAAAGGTATAAATTTTTAGTTATAAGATAAATAAGTTCTGGGGATATAATGAACAGCACAGTGACAAAGAAAAAAAAAGTCATCCAACATCTCAATTCAAAGGCCGAGATTCTTAGATTAGAATAAAAATTAAGACTCAAATATATACTGCCACCAAGAAATCCACTTTATATAAAGAAACAAATAGATTAAAAATACAGGAAAATATATATTAGTCAATGAAAGCAGAAGTCTATATATTACTATCAAAGTAGATTCCAGAGCAAAGACTATTACCAAGGTTAAAGATATCATTTCATGGGCTTCCCTGGTGGCGCAGTGGTTGAGAGTCCGCCTGCCGATGCAGGGGACACGGGTTCGTGCCCCGGTCTGGGAAGATCCCACATGCCGCGGAGCGGCTGGGCCCGTGAGCCATGGCCGCTGAGCCTGCGCGTCCGGAGCCTGTCCTCCGCAACGGGAGAGGCCACGACAGTGAGAGGCCCGCGTAACGCATAAAAAAAAAAAAAAAAAAAGATACCATTTCATAATGCTAAAGAACTCAATTTATCAAGAGGAAATAATAACCCTAAATGTTTAGACACCTAATAACAGAGCTTCAAAATACATTAAGCAAGATCTGATAGAACTCAAAAAGAAATAGACAAACCCCCAATTACAGTCAGAAATTTCAGCCCCCCCCCTCCCCCCGTCAATAACTTGTAAAAACAAGGAGACAAATTCAGCAAGGATATAGGAGACCTGAACAATACTATCAAACAACTTATCCTGACATTTTTCAAACATTCAACCCACCAAAAGCAGAATATATACTGTTTTCAAGCGACTATGGAACATCCATCAAGTTAAAACATATTCCTGACTGTCAAATTTCGATAAATTTTAAAGAATTCAAGTCATAAAACATGTTTTCTGACTATAATGAAATCAAATTAGAAATCAATAACAGAAAGATATCAGGATAATCCACCAATATTTGAAGCTAAAAAACACACTTGTATGGATCAAAGAAGAAATCAAAAGGGAAGTTAGAACACATTTTTTGGACCTAGCTGTAAATGAAAATACAAAATACCATAATTTGTGGGATGCTGTTTAGGGGAAAATTTATATCACCAAATGCCTACATTAGACAGAAAAAGGCCTCAAATCAATAACCTCAGTTTACACTTTAAGAGGCTACAAAAAGAGCAAATTAAACTAAGACTAAGCAGAAAAAGGGAATAATAAAGACCAAAGCAGAAATCAATGAAATAAAAACAGAAAAACAGAGAAAAATCAATGAAGCCACAAACTGGTCCTTCTAGACAATCAATAAAAGAGATAAGCCTCCAGCCAGAGTGATCAGGAAAGAAAGACAAATTAGGAATAAGAGGGGTGACATCATCACAGATTCTATAGATATCAAAGGACAATAACGGAGCATTATGAACAACTTTATACCTATAAATCTGACAACTTATATGAAATCGGAAAATCCCTTGAACGATACAAACTACCAATGTTCTCTCAAGAAGAAACAGATAACCTGAACAGCCCTCTAACTACTAAAGTAGTTAAAAACCTTCCCTCAAAGAAAACTCCATATCTAGATGGCTTCATTGGTGAATTCTACCAAACATTTAAGGGAAAAAATGATACCAATTTTACATAAACAATTCCAGAAAACTGAAAAGAAAGGAATGTTTCTCAATTAATATTATAAGGCTAACATTACCTGTTATACAAAAGCAAAAACATCACAAGAAAAGTACAGACCAATATCCCTCATAAACATAATTACAAAATTACAAATGTTTTAGAGTATCAAATCCAACAATATATAAAAATGACATATTACAATCAACTTAGGTTTGCAGAGGATTGCAGAGTTGATTTAACACTTGAAAATCCATGACTATAATTTATCACATTAACAGAATGAAAAAAATTTTAAAACCTGTTAACCTCAATAGAAACAGAAAAAGCATTTGACATATCTAATATCTATTCTTGATGAAAACTCTCAGCAAACTAGAAAGAGAATAAAACTTTCTCAACATAACAAAGGGCATCTATAAAAAACCTACAATTAACATCATACTGTATGGTAGAAACCTGATCACTTTACCCTTAAGATCAAGAAAAAGACAAGGATGTCCACTCTCACCACTTCTATTCTACACTGTGCTAGAGATTCCAATAAGTTCAAGACAAGAAAAAGATATAAAGGCATCCAGGTTAAAAAGAAGCAAGACCATCTTTATTCACAGACAATGAGATCATGTATGTAAAAAACAAAAAATCCCATGAAATCTATAAAATACTAATAAGTGCGTTTAGCAAGGTTTCAGGATACAAGCTCAATATATGAAAATCAACTGCATTTCCTTTTACTAGCAATCAGAAATAGTCATGAAGGGGCTTCCCCGGTGGTGCAGTGGTTAAGAGTCTGCCTGCCAGTGCGGGGCACACGGATTCGATCCCTGGTCTGGGAAGATCCCACATGCCGCAGAGCAATTAAGCCCATGCACCACAACTACTGAGCCTGAGTTCTAGAGCCCGCAAGCCACAACTACTGAGCCACGCGTCTAGAGTCCGTGCTCGGCAACAAGAGAGGCCACCTCAATGAGAGGCCCACGTACCACAACAAAGAGCAGCCCCCGCTCACCACAACTAGAGAAAAGCCCGCGTGCAGCAACGAAAACCCAATGCAGCCAAAAATAAAATAAATAAATTAAATTTTTTAAAAAAATGGTCATGAAGATATCATTTACAACGGTATCAAAAGTAGAAAATATTTAGGGATAAGTGACAAAAGATGTGTAAAACCTGTAGATTAAAAAGTATAAAATGCTGCTAGAGAAATTAAAGAAGCCCTATATAAAATGAAGAAACATACCTTGTTCATGAGTCAGAGAATTCAATATTGTCAATTTTTCCCAAAGTGACCTACAAATTCATCACAATCCCGACCAAAACCCCAGCAAGAATTTGTTTGTTTGTTTATTTATTTATGAGAAACTGACAAGCTAATTTTAAAACCCATACGGGAAGGTAAAGGACCTGGCATAGCTCCCTCCCACCACTCCAAAAAAACACAAACCTTTGAAAAAGAAGAACAAAGTTGGAGGGACAACACCATCTAATTTCAAGATTTATTACCAAGTTACGGTAACAATAACAAAAAAAGCCACTGTGGTACAGGCATCAACACAGACAAACAGATCACCAGAACAAAACAGAGTCCCAAAATAGAACCATGCATATATAGAAAACTGAGTTTTGGAAAACGTACAAAGGCAATTCAGTGGAGAAAGGGCAGTCATTTTCAACAAATGGTGCTGGAAAATTTGGATATCCATATGCAAAAAAATAAACTTCAATCCATACCTCAAACCATATTTGCAGAGTTAACTCAAGATGGATCACAGACCTAAATATAGATCCTAAAATTTTTAAACTCTAGAAGAAAACATAGGAGAAAATTTTTGTGACCTTGACTTTGGGCAAAGATTTCAGATACAACACCAAAAGCATGAACCATAAAAGAAAAACGTGATACACTGACTTTATCAAAATTAAGAATTCCTACTCCTTCTAAGAATAGAATTAAAAGACATCCAAAGACTGGGGGAAAAAAAAATCTTTGCAAATCATGTATCTGATAAAGTACTTGTATCCAGAATATCTACAGAATTTTCAAAACTAAATAAGAAAGCAAAAAACTCAATTTAAAAATAGGTGAAAGATTTGTACTTGATTTCATCAAAGAAGTTATACAATGGCAAATTAAGCACATGAAAAGAAGCTCAGTGTTATTAGATATCAGGGAAACGCTAATTATATCCACTACATAACTTATTATAGTGGCTGACAAGAGAAAGAAATACCATACCAAGTGGTGTTGGTGCATTTGTGGAGGAACTAGAACTCTCACACACTGCTTGTAAGGATGTAAAATGGTAAAAATACAAAAAACAGTATATCAGCTTCTAAAAAGAAACATACAACTGCCATAGGATCCATCCATGCCATTCCTAAGTATTTATTCCAAGAGAAAAGAAAGCATATATCTATATAACACGTACATCTCACAGCAGTTTTATATGGAATAGTCCAAAACTGAAAACCCACATGTCCATCAACATGTGAATGGGATAATCAAATTATAACATATCCATACAATGGAATATTACTCAGCAATAAGAGCAAAGTACTATAGACACGCCACCACAAAACAAATAGAGGAATTTCAAAGTATGCTGAGTAGAAGAAACCAATCAAAAAAGAGTAAATACTGTCAATTCCATATATATATAAAATACAAACTAATGTATTGGAGAGCAGATCAGTGGTTGCCCAGGGAAGGGGTAGGATGGCAGGCAAGTAAGGGTGAGAGGAAGGGATTACAAAGGGGCAAAAGGAAACTTCGGGAGGTTACAGATATATTTATTTTCTTGATTGTCTACGTTCCTAATCTTGATTGTCATGATGGCTTCACAAGGTATATGTACGTCAAAAATATGTATATGTATAGGTATATGTATGTACTCAATTACCCCAATGTTCATAGCAGCATTATTTACAATGGAAACAACCTAAGTGTCCATCAATGGATGAAAGGATAAAGAAGATATGGTGTATATACACAATGGAATGCTACTTAGCCATAAAAAAGAATGAAATATTGCCATTTGTAGCAACATGGGTGGACTTGGAGGGTATTACGCTAAGTGAAATAAGTCAAAGAAAGACAAATACTGTATGATATCACTTATATGTGGAATCTAAAAAATACAAGAAAACAGTGAATATAACAAAAACAGTAGCCTCACAGATATAGAGAACAAACTAGTAGTCACCAGTGGGGAGAGGGAAGGGGGGAGGTGCAATATAGGGGTAGGGGATTAAGAGGTACAAACTACTATGCATAAAATAAGCTAAAAGGATATATTGTACAACATGGAGAATATAGCCAATATTTTATAACTATAAATGGAGTATAACCTTTAAAAATTGTGAATCATTGTATTTTACACCTGTAACTTATATAATATTGTACATCACCTGTACTTCAATTTTTGAAAAAGCATTCAATTATATGCTTTAAATATGTGTGATTTATTTTCTGTCAATTACACCTCAATAAAGCTACTAAAAAGAATGATCCAACAATAATCAATATATTTATTAGCTAATAAGCGCTTATCTTTTTTTTTAAGTTGGGAAGACTGAACTGTTACCTTGCCATACAAGAAAATTATCAATAACATTTACTCAATATCCACTTCATGCCGAGAATTATGTTAGCCATTTAGTTAGATACCAAGTTACCTGCTAACTTACTATCATTATCTTAAGGCCATTAATTGTAAAAAACCCCCAAAAAACAAAGGGGGCAGGGGGAGAGGTCAACATGAAACTTCAGCAACTAGACAAGGCCTTATTTCTATTTTTTAATAATTCTAACTTCCAGTTCCTAAAAATCAAACACACAGCAATATCAATAAACAGTAGATTTAGATCTAAATCCTCCAAGTTCTATAAATTCATCTGGAATTGTCCTTTAGTGGGAACACATGCCAGGACAAAGGCTTACACCAGATGTTTAAATTACGTTCTCATATATTGGGATGCACTGAATTCTATAAATACCCTGAGTGAATGGCAGTTCCATTTAAAGGTTAAAAATACAGTTTAGATGGGACCAAACAAAAGTCAAAATCCTGTGTAATTGGCGATGCCCCATTATTCTGCAAACTAGTTTCCTCACAGTGTTTACTTTATGTAAAACCTGCACTTAACTTGCAAAAAGGATCTGAAGTGGCTCTCCCATCTGCAAAATGGGAGAACTCTAAGACACCTTTCAGTCTTTGCCATTCTACTCTCTCCCACTCATTTTCTTAGGAATCACATTAATCATATATCAAACAAAGTAACTGTAACACTTAAAGATACAGAATATTTTATTCAATTAATTAATATGTTAGAACCAAGTGCAGGATTTGGAGGTCCAACTGTTTTTGTTCTATATTTTGACAAGGTTTACCTCAGCACCATTGACATCTGAAGCTAGAATATTGTTGTGAGGGATTATCCTGTGCGTTTCAAGATGTTTAGCAGCATACCTGCTACCCACTAGATGCCAGTAGCACCTCTCTCCAATTGTGACAACCGAAAGTGTCTCCAGACATTCTCACTGTCCCCAGGGGAGCAAAACTGTCCCTGGTTGAGAATTACTGTTCTAAAATGAGTGCAGTAATCTCTCCGTATGGACCTCCTCCACTCACGGGGCAGGGAGTATCTGAAAGCACAAAGTCCTCCATTTGAAGGTTCATAAGGATATTTTAAATGTTTATGTACAGTATATGCTCCATTTAAAAATAAATAAAATAAATTTCTAAAAAGCAAAGGGTTTTTTTTAAAAAAAAAAACTATTTTGTTTTCAAACTGAGAAATCTAGGCACTACAAAATATCTGATATGTATGACCTCTTAATTTAGACCACGTCTCCAGGGTGGAAAAAAAACTTCTATGCCAAAGAAGTATATATGAACTATTTCTTAACCATTCCATAACTAAAGAACTGTGGCAGTTAATTTAGGAAATGTCAATACTCTATTGGAACTCAACTTTATAGCTCTGCCATTACCCAGCCTACAGTTTGTCCCAAGTCGGTATCAAATTCCATTAAGTCTTCAATTTCAAACTGCCACTATCTGTGATAAATCTCCTACATCCACACACTAACTTTCCCTGTCTCAGTCTCCTAGCCAAATTTTTCTTCAACAGCTTAACTCTCAAATAGAATTTAAATAAAAAGATGACAATCTCAACTATATTTAGAAGATTTATATTTTCTTGAAAAAATCTTTTTACATTGCTAAACTGGATTTAACTGCTTTCTTACTATTCCACAGGAATAAACACAATTTACTTGTGATATAGATTTGCTGCCATCAATGTAGAAAGAGTAAAAATCAAACTGTAGACATGAAATCTGGGTTCCAGTTCTGGTTCTGCCTCCTAGTAGCGGGATAACCACTTAACATTCCCAAACTTCAGCTTTCTCATTTGTAAAAAATGAAGGATAATAATTTAACTAACTCTAGAGTTATTGTGAGGATTAATTATAATTTATGTGAAGTCATTCTGTAAACAGTAAAGTACCATACAAATGTTAGGTATTGGTGTTATCCTGTTGGTATGAGTAAACCATATAGTAGAGAAACATGCACCTCAAATAAAGGACATGTCACTGAATAAACGTCATTTTTCGAAACGAACATTCTTTAGGAAGAGAGCCTGAGATGACAAACTCTCAACTAGGATTCAGGCATCTGGGTTCTAAACTCAGTTCTGCCATTAACTCTCTGCATCAACAAGGGCAAACTAACTTTCCTCTTCATCTCAGATTTCATCTAAAAAGATCCAAGTATTGGACCAGTTGCTCCATAAGTATTATTACAGCCCTTACCAGCCCGAGAAATGACCAAGCGTCCAAAAAATTCCTTTAACACCATATCCACAACTCAAAGAGCAGTTTGGTCGGCCAGCAAAACAGAGGGCAACAGACGGTAAGAAAATTTTAATTAAAAATAGAATTCTATATAATTCTCGAAAAGCAAAGGAAGCTATAAACTACCTTGTTTTCTATAATTAATAATGTTCCACCTCTAAATGACAGTAATTATGAACAAGGTGCATTAACAAGGGCGGGTCTCTTTCCCACAAGCTTTTTGGGAGCCACCCATTTCCCAAAGAGGTATAACTGCTTCCTCTTCGCTCTCCTTAGCCAAGAAACTTGAAAGAGTAAGGCTTATATTGTCTGAGGTTTTTTTTTTTTTCATTTCACTTGGGTGGGGATGGCGGTAGTCATCTGACAAACATATCCTATAAACACCATTATCCGCAACACCAAGTCTCCCGAAAGACTAAAATAATCTAAGTCTTTAGAGTAATAAGTGTTTTTTAAAAAGAGTTCGGGTTATTAACTCAAAATGAGAAAACCCCGTGTTAGTGTGACTAGTGCTTGCCAACTGCCAAGGGTTCCCTTCCCCAAATTATCCGCCCTCCCGCGTCTCTGCAGAGGCGACGCCTCGCCCTCTACTCCCGCATCGCGCCAGGGCGGAGGGAGAGTCCCCAGGGGCTCCCAGGAGAGGGAAGGCCGGACAAACCAGGCCTCCAGGCGCCACCACCCCTCGCCCCTCACCGATGACAATGCGCAGGTGCTTGAGGCGGGTCAGCGCGTCCTTCTTGGTGTCCAGCACCTTCTGGGTAGACTTCTTCACGTCTCCGTGCGGCTTCTTGGAGAACATCCTGCCTCCGCCACGGCCGACTCCGGCCCCCTCCCGGCCCGGTCCCGGAGGCGGCAAGTGGAGGGAATGGGCGGGGGGAGACTAGCGTGAGCAGCTCATTCACTCCCCAGCCTTGCGGGCCCCGGCGCGGCCGACTCCTCCCAGATCCAGGCCAGTGCCGCCACCTCCACCCGCCTCGCGCGCCGGCTGTAAAGCACCTTCGGCTCCGGCTCCAATATGGCGGCTCCCCTCTCCCAGCCCTGCACGGAGCAAAGGAGACCCAAGCGGGTCGACCGCCTTCGCCGCCGCCGCCGCGGCCGCCGCTCGCCGCCACAGGCCGGGGCCCGGTACCCAGGACCCGGAGCCGCGGAGGTGGGGCTCTCGGCGGCAGCGGCACCACTCCTCTCTCCCTGAGGCCCCCTTAAGGTTAAAGATTCTTTAGCAGCTTAGACTCTGTAGAGGCCGACACAGAGACTAAGCGTGCTGGTGGGTTTCACGACTTTGCCGTCGGTGGCGAATGGTCCCCGTGGCAACCGCCTTCTGACGTCAAGGGTTCTTGACGTCATGCCAGCGTGAGATCACCCGTGACATTACCCCGCTTTGGTTTCCTGTGCAAGCAGCCAGAGGAGGAGCCCGAGAAAGTCAGGGAAGATAATTCCTGCGTGCGCTTTTGTAAGCCTAGTGACTCTTAGACAAGCTCCCCGAGTAGTTTTTGTGTTTTAAAAGTCCTCCGCCTGTCTCTGCTGTTTACTATGTAAATTAAGAAGTAACTTAAGAACATAGCACCAAAACAGATGTGCAATATATTTTAGGTGCCAATTCTGAAGGCTTTGGTAGTAACACCCCTTCATTTCCTTAATTTGAGTTTTGTTTAAAGGATTTTTGTTTGTTTTGCAAAGTGATGATTTTCAATTTACTGTAGTATAGAGACTTGTAGGGTTATAGTACATCCTCTTGGTAAAAATTATCTTGCACAAATAAATGAATTCTCCCAAAAGCATGCTGTAACAGAAAGAAAACTTACAGGGAAAAGAAATCTGAATAACTTTAAGCGTTAATTTTCTTGATATGTAGAGTTCACAAATCCAGGAGAAAATTGCTAAGGTACAGGTAGAAAAGTTAGTAAGGACATGAAAAAAAAATCACAGAAGTCTATACTCAACTAAAATGTGAAAAATGTTCACACTCACGGATAATTTTTAAAAATCAGATTAAAACAATGTTTCTTTTTAAACAAATTTTAAACAGCTTTATTGAGGTATACCTGATATACAATAAATTGCACATTTTCGAATTGTACAGTTTGGTAAGTTGGACATTTGCATACATCCATGAAAACATAAGCACAATCAAAATATTGATCACGAAGGGGCCTCTTGCCCCTTTGTAATCCTTCCCTTCTACCACCCCACCTCTGGTGCACCAGCAACTACTGATCTGCCTTCTGTCACCCGGAATTTGCATTTTCTAGAGTTTTATAGACGTGTAAGCATACAGTATATGCTTTTTGTCTGGCTTCTTGCGCTCAATATAGTTTAATTTTTAATAATGAAATATTTTATCAGTCAAAATAGGAAAGTTTGTTTTTAAATTAGCCATCGTACTGCTGGTAAAGGCAGCAGCAGACACTCCTATTGCTTGCTAGAAAGAAGCAGTAATTACTACAAAATTTGGCATTATGTATCAAGACACTTAAAAATATTTATATATAATTTGATTCATTAGTTTCACGTTTAGAACCCTACTCTAAAATATCAGAAATGGGAAAAATATGTAAAAATATTAAAGCATGATTTATAACATTGGAAGATTAGAAACTGTGAATGTCCATCAGAGAGGAGGTAAACATCCAGTAGGTGGAATGACATACAGCCATGAAAATTATGAATATGAAGACTTTTTTTTTTTTTTTTTTTTTTTTTTTTTTTCTGCGGTACGCGGGCCCCTCACTGCCGCGGCCTCTCCCACCGCGGAGCACAGGCTCCAGATGCGCAGGCCCAGTGGCCACGGCCCATGGGCCCAGCCGCTCCGCGGCACGTGGGATCCTCCCGGACCGGGGAACGAACCCGTGTCCCCTGCATGGCAGGTGGACTCCCAACCACTGCGCCACCAGGGAAGCCCCGAAGACTTTTTAATGACATGGAAAATACTCAATAAAATATTAAGTGAAAAAGCAATATAAAGCTGAAAATATGTTATCAAAACTGTGAAAGAAATTATGCATACAAAATGTAATTAGAAAAAAGATTTTAAAAATCCAAACTTGTGATTATATCTGCAAAGTGAAATCACAGGTGATTTAAAATTATTTTCTATATATTTTGCTTAGTATTTTTTTACTAAAATGTTTTACTATATTGCTTTCACAACTTAAAAAACAGAAGTTTAAAGAAAATTAAGAAAATCTAATGTACCAATTTTAAACTCACAAAACAAATTAAGATGTATGTGTAGGAATAGAAACTCCTTGAAAACACAGGCTTTTTTAAAAAAAATTATCATATGTCCTACTATGGTATCGAATAAATATTTGTTGATTTTTAAATTATGTTTACATTACAAAATGGTCTCTTTTGGTAGTGTGAGTCATCCAACCCCATGATTCTGACTATCATTTATTTGGTAGTCAGATAGGACTACCTGTGTCCCTATCCGTAACCCAAGTCTCTTTTCAGAGCTTCCACAAGCTACTCAGATTCAATACATACAAAACAGCACTCATCATCTTTGTCCTCCCCCCTCCCAAACCTGATCTTCCTCCTTCATCAAATATCTTCACTGATATTACCACTATCCGCTCAGTTTTTCAATCCAAAAACTATCTTTTTTTTTTTGGCTGTGTTGGGTCTTCGTTGCTGTGCACGGGCTTTCTCTAGTTGCGGCGAGCGGGGGCTACTCTTTGTTGCCGTGCGCGGGCTTCTTATTCCGTAGCTTCCCTTGTTGCGGAGCATGGGCTCCAGGTGCTTGGGCTTAAGTAGTTGCAGCACGTGGGCTCAGTAGTTAAGGTGCGCAGGCTCTAGGGCGCACAGGCTCAGTAGTTGTGGCTCGTGGGCTCTAGAGCACAGGCTCAGTAGTTGTGGTGCACGGGTTTAGTTGCTCCACAGCATGTCCCAGAAGGGATCAAACCCGTGTCCCCTGCATTGGCAGGCAGATTCTCAACCGCTGGGCCACCAGGGAAGTCCCAGAAGCCAGTATTATCTTAAGGCTTCTTCTTCTCTCTTGTCCAATCTGTTACCAAGACCTGATGATTCTACTTCCTAAATATTTCTTGATTTAGTCCTCTTCTCTCCATTATCACAACTTTTGTTCAGGCTCAGGGCTTCACCATTTGTAGCCACATATGCTAGAAACGGCAGTGGTTTCCTCCACCCCCACATCTTAGTAGAGTTTGAGCATCTACTCCTTTTTAAGTAAATTTTAAGAGTTAAAAAAATAAAAAGCCCAATAGTCCTCTCTTCTTGCAATCAGTACTTGAATATCTGTGTTAATGAAGAAAAGATGTGGCATGGATAAATCAAGACATCATTTTTTTTCTTTTCTTTTCTCTTTTTTTTGGTATGGTTTATGGTTTTTGCATACATGTTTGCTTATGGATATATTTTATAGTTAGGAAAAGCACAACACTTTGGGTCAAAAAACAAAACCCATATTGAGGGACTAACTTCAAAGAAGGTATAAACATGTCCAGATTTTATACCTTGCTCCCACTTCATAGTGATTATAACCAATCCCTAAGTTTGTTAAGATGATGCAGGAAAAGCAGACCTAGACTGTTGTTCTTTCTAAATTTACTGAAGTGGAGATTAAAAAAAAAAAGTAATTAGCCACATTGATTGCAGTGGATATATGTTGGCTTGCTACCTTCTGATAATCATACCCAGATTTTCCTTTGGAAAGCCACCCCTCTCTTGGTCTCATTTGATCTCCTGCCACACTGCCACCTTTAGACTTCAGTATTCTAGCACCCTGGGCAAAGCAAGTGTGTTAGGGATGGGCACATGGCCAGGTCAGTCTAATAAAACTCTCTCCTACAGCTGTTGGAAAAGAGAAGCTCTTTTTTTTCCAGGATGAAGTCCTGGAACTGCTAGGAACCAACATGTGAAAAGAATCTGCTGGGGATAAAGCCAACACTTTGAGCACAGAGAGTATATTTAAAAGGAGAGTAAGTCTTGAATTGCTTGGGCATTTGGATCCAAGTTGCCTGAAGTACCATGATCTTTTCTATTTCACAGGTCAGTGTAGTCCTTATTTTGCTTATCCCAGTTTCGGTTGAGTCTCTCTGAGCCTCATTTTCCTCATATGTAAACCACATCATTAATTATGATAATTAGGTAAGAAATGGTATGGAAAGTTACTTTTAAAATGGCTGACACATCTTATAATGCTCCTCTCCTTTCCTTCATAGACTTTTGTTTTTAACATCTTTATTGGAGTATAATTGCTTTACAACGGTGCGTTAGTTGCTGCTGTATAACAGTGAATCAGCTATATGTATACATATATCCCCATATCCCCTCCCTCTTGAGCCTCCCTCCCACCCTCCCTATCCAACCCCTCTAGGTGGTCACAAAGCACTGAGCTGATGCACCTGCTTCCCGCTAGCTATCAATTTTATATTTAGTAGTGTATGTATGTCAGTGCTACTCTCTCACTTCGTCCCAGCTTACCCTTCCCCCTCCCCGTGTCCTCAAGTCCATTCTCTACGTCTGCGTCTTTATTCCTGTCCTGCCCCTAGGTTCTTCAGAACCATTTTTTCTTTTCTTTTTTTTTAGATTCCATATATATATATTAGCATATGGTATTTGTTTTTCTCTTTCTGACTTACTTCACCCTGTATGACAGACTCTAGGTCCACCCACCTCACTGCAATTAACTCAATTCATTTCTTTTTATGGCTGAGTAATATTCCATTGTATACATGTGCCACATCTTCTTATCGAGTCGTCTGTCGATGGACGCTTAGGTTGCGTCCATGACCTGGCTATGGTAAATAGTGTTGCAATGAACATTGGGGTGCATGTGTCTTTTTGAATTATGGTTTTCTCTGGGTATATGCCCAGTAGTAAGATTGCTGGGTCATATGGTAATTCTATTTTTAGTTTTTTAAGGAACCTCCATACTGTTCTCCATAGCGGTTGTATCAATTTACATTCCCACCAACAGTGCGGGCGGGTTCCCTTTTCTCCACACCCTCTCCAGCATTTGTTGTTCATAGATTTTTTGATGATGGTCATTCTGACTGCTGTGAGTCAATACCTCATTGTAGTTTTGATTTGCATTTCTCTAATGATCAGTGATGTTGAGCATTCTTTCATGTGTTTGTTGGCAATCCGTATATCTTCTTTGGAGAAATGTCTTTTTAGGTCTTCTGTCCATTTTTGGATTGGGTTGTTTGTTTTTTTGATATTGAGCTGCATGAGCTGCTTGCATATTTTGGAGATTAATCCCTTGTCAGTTCCTTCGTTTGCAAATATTTTCTCCCATTCTCAGGGTTGTTTTTTTGTCTTGTTCAGGGTTTCCTTTGCTTTGCAAAAGGTTTTAAGTTTCATTAGGTCCCATTTGTTTATTTTTGTTTTTATTTCCATTTCTCTAGGTGGTGGGTCAAAAAGGATCTTGCTGAGATTTATGTCATAGAGTGTTCTGCCTATGTTTTCCTCTAAGAGTTTTATAGTGTGTGGCCATACATTTAGGTCTTTAATCCATTTTGAGTTTATTTTTCTGTATGGTGTTAGGAAGAGTTCTAGTTTCATTCTTTTACATGTACCTGTCCAGTTTTCCCAGCACCACTTATTGAAGAAGCTGTTTTCCCCATTGTATACTCTTGCCTCCTTTATCAAAGATAGGGCAACCATAAGTGCGTGGGTTTATCTCTGGGCTTTCTATCCTGTTCCATTGATCTATACTTCTGTTTTTGTGCCAGTACTATACTGTCTTGATTACTGTAGCTTTGTAGTATAGTCTGAAGTCCGGGAGCCTGATTCCTCCAGCTCTGTTCTTCTTTCTCAAGATTGCTTTGGCTGTTCGGGGTGTTTTGTGTTTCCATACAAATTGTGAAATTTTTTGTTCTAGTTCTTGAAAAATGCCATTGGTAGCTTGATAGAGATTGCATTGAATCTGTAGATTGCTTTGGGTAGTATAGTCATTTTCACAATGTTGATTCTTCTAACCCTAAAACATGGTATATCTCTCCATCTATTTGTATCATCTTTAATTTCTTTCATCAGTGTCTTATAGTTTTCTGCATACACGTCTTTTGTCTCCTTAGGTAAGTTTATTCCTAGGTAATTTATTCTTTTTGTTGCAGTGGTAAATGGGAGTGTTTTCTTGATTTCAATTTTTCATCATTAGTGTATAGGAATGCAAGAGATTTCTGTGCATTAGTTTTGTATCCTGCTACTTTACCAAATTCATTGATTAGCTCTAGTAGTTTTCTGGTAGCATCTTTAGGATTCTCTATGTATAGTATCATGTCATCTGCAAACAGTGACAGTTTTACTTCTTCTTTTCCAATTTGGATTCCTTTTATTTCTTTTTCTTGTTTGATTGCTGTACCTAAAACTTCCAAAACTATGTTCAATAATAGTGGAGAGAGTGCGCATCCTTGTCTTGTGCCTATTGTGCTATTAGAGGAAATGGTTTCAGTGTTTCACCATTGAGAATGATGTTGGCTGTGGGTTTGTCATATACGGCCTTTATTAAGTTGAGGTACGTTCCCTCTATGCCTACTTTCTGGAGAGTTTTTATCGTAAATGGGTGTTAAATTTTGTTGAAAGCTTTTTGTGCATCTATTGAGATTATCATATGGTTTTTATCCTTCAGCTTGTTAATATGGTGTATCACATTGATTGATTTGTGTATATTGAAGAATCCTTGAATTCCTGGGATAAACCCCCCTTTATCATGGTGTATGATCCTTTTAATGTGCTGTTGGATTCTGTTTGCTAGTATTTTGTTGAGGATTTTTGCATCTATGTTCAACAGGGATATTGGTCTGTAGGTGTCTTTTCTTTTTACATCTTTGTCTGGTTTTGTATCAGGGTGATGGTGGCTTCATGGAATGAGTTTGAGAGTGTTCATTCCTCCCTCTGCTATATTTTGGAAGAGTTTGTGAGGGATAGGTGTTAGCTCTCTCTAAATATTTGATAGAATTCAAATGTAAAGCCATCTGGTCCTGGGCTTTTGTTTGTGGGAAGATTTCTAATCACAGTTTCAATTTCAGTGCTTGTGATTGGTCTGTTTATATTTTCTATGTCTTCCTGGTTCAGTCTCAGAAGGTTGTGCTTTTCTAAGAATTTGTCCATTTCTTCCACGTTGTCCATTTTATTGATATATAGGTGCTTGTAGTAATCTCTCATGATTCTTTGTATTTCTGCAGTGTCAGTCGTTACTTCTCCTTTTTCATTTCTAATTCTGTTGATTTGAAACTTCTCCCTTTTTATCTTGATGAGCCTGGCTAGTGGTTTATCAATTTTGTTTATCTTCTCAAAGAATCATCTTTTTTTATTATTTCTTATATTCTTTTATTCTGCATTGCATCCAAACATTGTGTTACTTAGATCATTATCTCCACAAAATTCTAATTGCTAAATAAAGCCTATTCCCTAGATATCAATTCTCCATACCTAACGAAAATGGCATTTTATAGAGCTCTTAGATACTATATCCCAGGAAGCATATGCAGCATAAAGGTGGCCAATATTCAGAAGCTAGATTTTCTTGTACTGCCCAAGTGATCAGGAATAACCAAAACATTTTAAATGAATGAAAATTATTTATGGTCTAAAAAACACTTGAGGATAAATCTGAGGAATACAAAATATAGGAGAAAAAAATAAGCATGGAATGCATTCTGTATCATCCAGTAATTTTGCTACAGTGAGTCCGTTTTCAAGGCAGGTTCCTAGGTTTTTACGGCTTATAATGTAAACCTTTATGAGAAGATTCTGACTTTGAGAAATGACGTGTGGAATTATGCTGGTTTGTAAAATGAGTGTAATCCGAATCCTCAGCCTCTGTCATGGTAGGTGGTAGTGGCTGTGCTGGCCTGTCATTCTTAGAATGGTGAGGTTCATCACTCTCTTTTGACTTTGAGTGTGCTGATTTAGCTGTCTTGTGCTTCCACTCGGGGTCATGCTTTCTTTTGTCCAAAGATGATTTCTCCCATTCCCTGGCTTTCTTGTAAGCTTTCTTTTCTTCAGCCATTAGAAGTCTAGCGATTTCCTCATCCTGAGCTACCTGAGCTCCTCTCCTGTCCACCTGGGTAGCCAAAATTTCTTCTTCTTGCAGTTTCCTGGCAATTTCAGCATCATACCATTTCTGACCCCCTGTTGGTCACTCGTGATGGAGTAGAGACCGCTTCCTTCATCACTCTGGGCTTCATTCCTCCATCTTCATAATAGTAACTATCACCATAAGCATTGGCTCCAGGGGACTCTGGAAAGTGTTTATTTCGCTTTTTCTCTTCCTGTAACTCTTTTTCTTGCAAGAGTCGAGCTATGTCCTCATCCTTCTTCTCCTGAATGTGTCGTCTCTCGGCCTCAATAGCCAGCTTCTCCTGAATCTCCTGAGCAATTTCACAGTCTTGTTGTTCACTGAGCTTTTTGGAGACTGAGTAATCAACTTCCATGATTTTCCCATGCAATTCTACTTTACCTCTCCATTGTGCTAATCCGGGCTCCGAAGGCTCCGCTGCGCTCCCCTCCCTGCCCTCTCCTGCTGGTGGCCCTGGTGAGACCCGCCGAAGTCCCCCGGGGGGCCGCTTCCGCGAGAGCCAGGTTCCTGCCTGCTTCTGGTCACCTTGACCTCGCCGCCGCCCCGCCCCCCACCCCGCGCGCCGGTGGGGAAGGGGCTCTGGCCAGGCCGAGGTTCGGGGGGTGCAGAACGTGGCCTGGGGGCGAGCGTGGCTCCCAAGAATCATCTTTTAGTTTTATTGATCTTTGCTATTGGTTCCTTCTTTTCTTTTTCATTTATTTCTGATGTGATATTTATGATTTCTTTCCTTGTGCTAACTTTGGGGTTTTTTTGTTTTTCTTTCTCTAACTGCATTAGGTGTAGGTTACGTTGTTTATTTGTGATTTTTCTTTTTTCCTGAGATAAGATTGAATTGCTATAAACTTCCCCCCCAGAACTGCTTTTGCTGCATCCCATAGGTTTTGGGTCATCATGTTTTCATTGTCATTTGTTTCTAGGTAGTTTTTGATTTCCGCTTTGATTTCTTCAGTGATCTCTTGGTTATTTAGTAGTGTATAGTTTAGCCTCCATGTGTTTGTATATTTTACAATTATTTCCTGTAATTGATATCTAGTCTCATAGCGTTGTGGTCACAAAAGATACTTGATACAATTTCAATTTTCTTAAATTTACCAAGGCATGATTTGTGACCCAAGATGTGATCTATCTTGGAGAATGTTCCATGAGCACTTGAGAAGAAAGTGTATTCTGTTGTTTTTGGATGGAATGTCCTATAAATACCAATTAAGTCCATCTTGTTTAATGTATCATTTAAAGCTTGTGTTTCCTTATTTATTTTCATTTTGGATGAGCTGTCCATTGGTGAAAGTGGGGTGTTAAAGTCCCCTACTATGTTTGTCGATTTCCCCTTTTATGGCTGTTAGCATTTGCCTTATGTATTGAGGTGCTCCTATGTTGGGTGCATAAATATTTACAATTGCTTTATCTTCTTCTTGGATTGATCCCTATATCATTGTGTAGTGTCCTTCACTGTCTCTTGTAATAGTCTTCATTTTAAAGTCTATTTTGTCTGATATAAGAATTGCTACTCCAGCTTTTTTTTGATTTCCATTTGCATGGAATATCTTTGTCCATCCCCTCACTTTCAGTCTGTATGTGTCCCTAGGTCTGAAGTGGGTCTTGTTTTTGTATCCATTCAGCCAGTCTCTGTCTTTTGGTTGGAGCATTTAATCCATTTACATTTAAGGCAATTATTGATATATATGTTCCTATAACCATTTTCTTAATTGTTTTGGGTTTGTTTTGTAGGTCTTTTTTCCTTCACTCATGTTTCCTGCCTAGAGAAGTTCCTTTAGCATTTGTTGTAAAGCTGGTTTGGTGGTGTTGAATT
This sequence comes from Phocoena phocoena, assembly GCF_963924675.1. Classification (NCBI taxonomy): domain Eukaryota; kingdom Metazoa; phylum Chordata; class Mammalia; order Artiodactyla; family Phocoenidae; genus Phocoena; species Phocoena phocoena. Next base: position 62,667,873 of record NC_089220.1, on the reverse strand, counting down.
CTCTTAACTTTTGCTTATCTGTAAATGTTTCAATTTCTCTCTTGAATCTGAATGAAATCCTTGCTCGGTAGAGTAATCTTGGTTGTAGGTTTTTCCCTTTCATCACTTTAAATATGTCCTGTCACTAGTTTCTGGCTTGCAGAGTTTCTGCTGAAAGTTCAGCTGTTAACCTTATGGGGATTCCCTTCTATGTTATTTCTTGCTTTTCCCTTGCTGCTTTTAATATTTTTTCTTTCTATTTAATTTTTGATAGTTTGATTAATATGTGTCTTGGTGTGTTTCTCCTTGGATTTATCCCATATGGGACTCTCTGTGCTTCCTGGACTTGATTGACTATTTCCTTTCCTATATTAGGGAAGTTTTCAACTATAATCTCTTCCAATATTTTCTCAGACCCTTTATTTTTCTCTTCCTCTTCTTGGACCCCTATAATTTGAATGTTGGTGTGTTTAATGTTGACCCAGAGGTCTCTTAGACTGTCCTCAGTTCTTTTCATTCTTTTTTCTTTATTTTGCTCTGCAGTAGTTATTTCCACTATTTTATCTTCCAGGTCCCTTATCCGTTTTCTGCCTCAGTTATTCTACTATTGATTCATTGTTTGTTTGCTCTTTAGTTCTTCTAGGTCCTTGTTAAACGTTTCTTGTATTTTCTCCATTCTTTTTCCAAGATTTTGGATATCTTTATTATTATTACTCTAAATTATTTTTCAGGTAGACTGCCTATTTCATCTTCATTTGTTTGGTGTGGTGGGCTTTTACCTTGTTCCTTCATCTGCTGCATATTGCTCTATCTTCTCATTTTGCTTAATTTACTTACTGTGTTTGGGGTCTCCTTTTCGCAGGTTGCAGGTTTGTACATCCTGTTGTTTTTGGTGTCTGCCCCCAGTGGGCAAGGTTGGTTCAGTGGCTTGTGCAGGCTTCCTGGTGGAGGGGACTGCTGTCTGTGTTCTGGTGGGTGGGGCTGGATTTTGTCTTTCTGGTGGGCAGGGCTGTGTCCATTGGTGTGTTTTTGGGTGTCTGTGAACTTAGTATGATTTTAGGCAGCCTCTCTGCTAATGGGTGGGGTTGTGTTCCTGTCTTACTAGTTGTTTGGCATAGGGCATTCAGCACTGGAGCTTGCTGGCCGTTAGGTGGAGCTAGGTCTTAGCATTGAGACAGAGATCTCTGGGAGAGCTCTCGCCGACTGATATTATGTGGGGCCAGGAGGTCTCTGGTGGTCCAGTGTCCTGAACTCAGCTCTCCCACCTCAGAGACTCAGGCCTGACACCGGGCCAGAGCATCAAGACCCTGTCAGTCACATAGCTGCCTTGAGTCATGTGTACTGTGTTTTGATGATTTCAACACCACAGTGCTCTCTCAGGGCTGCCTACTTGAAGTAGCTCCCACTGTGGAAACTCCCTTCATAGAATTCTAATGGAGCAATTTGTGTAATTGTTTAAAAATTTGCTCTCCCACTATCCTGTATCCCATCTTCTTGCAAAATACTCAGTACAAAATGCCCTCAGTAGGGCTTCCCTGGTGGCACAGTGGTTAAGAATCCGCCTGCCAGTGCAGGGGACTCGGGTTCGAACCCTGGTCCCGGAAGATCCCACATGCCGCAGAGCAACTAAGCCCGTGCTCCACAAGTATTGAGCCTGTGTGCCACAACTACTGAAGCGTGTGCACCTAGAGCCCGTGCTCGGCAACAAGCACTGCAATGTGAAGTCCAGGCACCACAATGAAGAGTAGCTCCCTCTCACCACAACTAGAGAAAGCCCACACGCAGCAACAAAGACCCAATGCAGCCAAAAATAAATAAATTTATTTATTTCAAGAAAAAAGAAAGCCTCAATAAATATCTGTTGTATAGAAGAATGATTGTCAGTTCCCCTCCCTTTCTCTTGCAAGGCACTTAGTAAATGTTTAGTAAATGAATGAAATAATTTTAGAAAATAAAAATTGTAACATATCATTAATAATAATTATATGACTGGCTCACCTGAGGAAAAGAGGAAACACTATTGCAAAACAAAGTGGTATTAATGTAATTTAGAGATAGCATGTGCAGCCCACTGCCTGATTTTCTCTATAAAAGTGTAAGCTCTCCCCACTGGAGACATATTTATTTTGAAAAGAAAAACTCAGAAAATTCTCTTTGAAATATTGCTTGTGGAAACTAGAATTCAAACTTAAGTTTAAAATCATGAACGTCCCAAGGTCATCATCAATCTCCCAAATGTGAGTGTTACATTACTATTTGTAATGTAATGTAATACATGTAATACATTACATTACTATTTATTATAAAGTCAGGTTTATTCGAATTTAAGAGATTTTTAAAAACGAATAGATTTTTAAATAGACTTTATTTCTGTAGTTTAGTTTTAAGTTCACAGTGAGAGGAAGATGCAGAGATTTCCTGTATGCTCCCTCCCCCCACACATGCACAGCCTCCCTCATTTAGCAACATTCCCCACGAGAGTGGTACATTTGTTACAGTTGGTGAACCTACATTGACATATCATTGTCACCCAAAAACCATAGTTTACATTAGGGTTTGCTTTTGGTGATACCCATTTTATGGGTTTGGACAAATGTATAATGACATGTGTCCACTATTATAGCATCATACAGAGTATTTTCATAGCCCTAAATATCCTTTGTGCTCCACCTATTCACCCCTCCCTCTAACCCCTGGCAACCACTGATCTTTTTACTGAACAGACTTATTTTTTAAAACAATTTAAAATGTACAGGAAAATTGGGTCAATAGTATGAAGGGTGCCCATTTGCCCAACTGCTGCAGTTTCCCCTGTTATTAACATCTGATATTAGTATGGTGTATTTATTACATTAAAAAAACCAGTAATGATATGTTATTATTAACTAAATTCCATAGTTTTATTTTTATCTAATGTCCTTTTTCTGTTCCATGATCTTATCCAGGATACCTTATTACATTTAGTTATTATTTCTCCTTAGGCTCCCTTTGGCTGTGATAATTTCTCATATTTTCCTTGGTTTTGATGACCTTAAGAGTTTTGAGGAGTACTGGTCAGGTTTATTGAAGGATGCCCTTCTACTGAAATTTGTCAGGTGTTTTTCTCATGATTAGACTAAGGTTTTGGGTTTGGGGGAGGAAGATCATGGAGGTAAAGTACCATTTTCCTCACATCATATCAATGGTACATGCTATCATCCTGACCTCCACTGTTGATGTTGACCTAGATCACCTGACGGAAGTATTGTCCGTTACATTTTGTAATGGACATTGTACATAATGTACAAGTATTGTACATTAAAGGTTTCTTTAATGTAAAGTGTTTTGTTTTGTTTTGTTTTTGGCTTTTCCATACCATACTCTTTGGAGGGAAATCACTGTGTGCAGTCATTATTAGCTGATTACATTTATTATAAAAGCTGTACATTTACTTCCAGTACTTTAGACATGGTATCCGTTTTAGTTTCATTACTTGTGAATGAGAAGGTTGAAATTCCAACTGTGTTGCAATAGTAACAGGAGAATGCTTACCAATTGAATCCTAATGAGACACGAATGGCAAGGAACTGAAGTTAGCAGTTAGAAAATTAAGAACCAAAAGAAGTGATCAAGAGAGAGACCAGCAGTTCTCAAAACTCTTTGTCTCAGGATCGAAATTATTGAGGACCCCCAAAGAGCTTTTGCTGATTTATTACATTATTAAAAATTAAACCTGAGGAAACTACAAAATCCGGTTGAAAGGAATCAACTATATAAATAAGTGGAGAGATATTTCATGTTCATGGAATGGAGCATTCAATTTTTTAAAGATGTCAATTCTTCCCAACTTGATCTATAGAGTGAACACAATACAAATCAAAATTCCAGGAAGCTATTTTGTAGGTATCAACACACTGATTCTAAAATTTATGTGGAGGGACTTCCCTGGTGGTCGAGTGGTTAAGATTCCGAGCTTCCATTGCAGGGGGCGTGTTCAATCCCTGGTCGGGGAACTAAGATCCCGCATGCCGTGCAGTGTGGCCAGATAAATAAATAATAAAAAAATTAAAGTTTATGTGGAAAGGTAAAAGATCCAGAATAGACAACACAACACTGAAAAAGAATAAAGTTGCTACAACCTGATTTCAAAACTCACTATACAACTATAGTAATCAAGAGAGTGTTGTACTGGTGAAAGAATAGATACAGCAATCAATGGAACAGAATATGGAGCCCAGAAATAGACCACACAAATATAGTCAACTGGCATTTGACAAAGGAGCAAAGGCAATTCAATGGAGAAAAGATAATCTTTTCAACAAATGTGCTGAAACGAGTGACATCCACATGCAAAAAAATAAGCCTAGACACAGACCTTACACCTTTCATAAAAGTTAACTCAAAACGGAGGACACATAAAAGTAAAGTGCAAAACTGTAAAACTACTAAAAGAAAACAGAAAATCTAGGTGAGCTTTCATTTGGTGATGAGGTTTTAGGTATAGCACCAAAAGCATAACCCGTGACAGAAAAAAACTGATGTTAGATTTTATTAAAATTAAAGTTTCTGCTGTGGGAAAGACACAGTTAAGGGAATCACAAGATAAGCCATAGACTTGCAGAAAATCTTTGCAAAACACATATCTGAAAAAGGACTTGTTTAAAACATGTTGGGTTGGCCAAAAGTTTCATTCGTTTTTTTCTGCAAGATGGCTCTAGTAGCACTTAGTTGTCTTTAACTTCATTAGAAACAATTTTATTAGATTGTATTGTGACAGCTGTTATATCAGTGTGCATTTAAAAAAACATCAAAATTGGTGAATTTTTGTGTAGTCATTTTAATATTGAAGATGGAAGAAAAAAGCAACATTTTTGGCATATTATGCCTTTTGAGAAAGGTAAAAAAGCAACTGAAACACAAAAAAGATTTGTTCAGTGTATGGATAAGGTGCTGTGACTGATCGGACGTGTCAAAAGTGGTTTGTGAAGTTTCATGCTGGAGATTTCTCGCTGGACGATGCTCCAGGCTCGGTTAGAACAGTTGAAGTTGATAGTGATCAAATTGAGACATTAACTGAGAACAATCAATGTTATACCACGCGGGAGATAGCCGTTATACCCAAAATATCCAAATCAAGCGTAGAAAATCATTTGCACCAACTTGGTTATGTTCATTGCTTTGATGTTTGGGTTCCACATAAGTTAAGCAAAAAAAACCTTCTTGACCATATTTCCACATGCAAGTCTCTACTGAAACATAACGAAAACTTCCCGTTTTTAAAACAAAATGTGACGGGTGATGAAAAGTGGATACTGTACAATAATGTCGAATGGAAAAGATCGTGGGGCAAGCGAAATGAACCACCACCAACCACACCAAAAGCCGGTCTTCATCCAAAGAAGGTGATGTTGTGTATATGGTGGGATTGGAAGGGAGTCCTCTATTATGAGCTCCTTCCGGAAAACCAAATGATTAATTCCAACAAGTACTGCTCTCAATTAGACCAACTGAAAGCAGCCCTTGACGAAAAGCCTCCAGAATTAGTCAACAGAAAATGCATAATCTTCCACCAGGATAATGGAAGACAGCATGTTTCTTTGATGACCAGGCAAAAAATTGTTACAGCTTGGCTGAGAAGTTCTGATTCATCTGCTGTATTCACCAGACATTGCACCTTTGGATTTCCATTTATTTAGGTCTTTACAAAATTCTCTTAATGCAAAAAAGTTCAATTCCCTGGAAGACTGTAAAAGGTACCTGGAACAGTTCTTTGCTCAAAAAGATAAAAAGTTTTGGGAAGATGGAATTATGAAGTTGCCAGAAAAATGGCAGAAGGTAGTGGAACAAAAGGGTGACTATGTTGTTCAATAAAGTTCTTGGTGAAAATGTGTCTTTTGTTTTTACCTAAAAACTGAAGGAACATTTTGGCCAACCCAATACAGCGAACTCTCAAGAAAACAAGTGACCCGATTAAAAAATGGGCAAAAGACTGGATAGACACCTTACCAAAGAAGATATACAGATGGCAAATAAGCATATGAAAAGACCTTCAATATCATTTATCATTAGGGAATCACAAATTAAAACAACAGTAAGATACTATTGCACACATATTAGAATGACGAAAACTCAAAACAAATGCTGCATCAAATGCTGGTGGGAATGCAGAGCACAGGAACTCTTATTCATTGCTTGTGGGACTGTAAAACGGTACAGCCTGCTTTGGAAGACAGATTGGCAGTTTCTTATAAAGTTAAACATATTCTTACAATATGATCCAGCAATTACACTCCAGATATTTACCCAATTGATTTGAAAATATGACCTCACCAAAATTTGCACACAAATATTTGTATTATCTTTATTCGTAACTCCAAAAATTGGAAGAACCAAGATGTCCTTCAATAGGTGAGTGAATAAAAAAACTGTGTTACACCCATACAATGGGATACTATTCATCAACGAAAAAAAATCAAGCCATGAAAACACAGGAATGAATCTTAAGTGCTTATTACTAAGTGAAAGAAGCCAGTCTGAAAAGGCCACATACTTTATGATTTTAATTATATGACATTCTGGAAAAGACAATGTTATACCAACAGTAAAAATCAGTGGTTGCCAGAGGCTTGGAGAAGAGGAAAGAGGGGCGAATAGGTGAAGCAGTGGGGATTTTTTAGAGTGGTGAAATAATTCTATATGATATTGTAATTGTGGATACTTGACTCTGTGCATTTATCAGTACTCATAGAACCTTATAGAACATAGAATGAACCATAATGTATGCAAATTTAAAAAATCAATTAGAAGGTCAGAGGATCCCAGGTTGGAACACAGAATGTGACAAAGTAACTGTATTACAATGTATGCAACAGCTTCACTGAAGAAGGTAGGGAAAACATACTCATTTGAAAATAAGAGGAATCTGTAAGACTGAAGACTAAAGAAAATGTACATAAACACTGTACTCTAGTTGATTAAGTCCTTACCCCCATGGGGGTATGGCTTAAGAGTTTTGATACTGGTATACATGTATATTGGAATTAAATAATTATGTAAGTGGATGGCCGATGGCAGGACCCAAGCTTCTTCTTATTGGAGTGGGAATCTTTCAGATAAGCCCAGGGAGGAGGGTAGAATCATCCATGTGGTAGTGGATTTGAGTTTGAGACATCATCAGGAACTCATGTTTAGCTTAATGTAGATAGTTACATATAGAAATATTTATAGACAGGAATATAGATGGATTAGTAAACACATTTATATTTCCTTGCTCATCAGCTGAGAGGGCTTAGAAGCAATGACACCCTAGTAGCAGTAAGCATACCTAACACCCAGATGATGGTTTTTTTAGTACCATTTTCCAATTAAAAAAAAAAAAGGAAACAAGGCTCTTTGGAATAATGTATTGTTCTAGGCCTGGAGCTGATTCTAGGTCTCATATACAAGATGAGCCTGGAACATTTTGTAGTGACAGAAATAAGGAAATGCTACACACACACACATATACACACACACACGCACAAATTATAGGAGTACATCAACTGAAAGAGCACCTAATGGTCAAAGTTGAGACAATGTGAACAACAAAATAAATAAAGTAGTATTAGATTATAACACAAAATATAAAATAAACATCCATGAGTCCATACTGATATAAATAATGACTGAATAAAAAATAAATGAGGGAGAAGAGACAAATCTCCCATGCAAAAAGAATTCCAAAGAATTTATGTAGATACCCAAGGAGATGAGAATAACTCCCTACTTCTTAGGTGTGGTCTGCACATAACGAGTTTCTTCCAAAGAGTACAGTATGGAAGGGGCAGGGGGAGTAACTTTACATTGGAGAAAGGGAAATTTTTTTTTTTTAAAACTCTATTGCACTCATTTATTTATTTGGCTGCCCAGGGTCTTATTTGAGGCACGCGGCATCTTCATTGCGGCACACGGGATGTTTTTATTTGCGGCATGCGGGATCTTTTTTCTTTTTTTTTAGTCGCGGCATGCGGGATGTAGTTCCCTGACCAGGGATCAAACCCGGGCCCCCTGCATCGGGAGTGCCGAGTCTTAACCGCTGGACCACCAGGGAAGTCCCCAAAGGGGGAATATTTTAATTTTTTTCGGATAATTGTGGTCACTATGCTAAAACTAACCTAAACTAAAACTCAACGATTGGTGCTTTCTTAAAGATTAGTTGTAATGTGGATTATGAAAGCATATCGGTAAACTTTTTGTATTCTTTACATTAAAATCTTGCACTTTAAATGGATCTTTTACCCATGCATAATTTTGTAACATTATACATTTGCCATTTGGAAAATAATTGTTCACTGATATTCCAAATGTTAATACATTTCATTAAACAATATAAGTATTTTAAAAAGCATATACATCAGAAAATCCTTTAAGTATTAAAAGGTTGTCATAATCACTATGGTGAATAAAAGTTTTCCAAATTCCTAATTATCATTTGGAAGCTTGAATTTTATCTTTCGTAACAAATACTGTCACCTGTTTTACTAAAAGTGACAGGCTCACTTTATTTGATTTTTTGTGAAAATGTTTGCCTGATAACCAAGTCTGAATAACTAGTTTGTCAGCTCTTTCAAGTAAAACTGCCATTCCTTGAATCAAGTTGCTAGGTTAGCTCACAACTGAATCGCACAAGTGCTTTTCCTGAAGACCACCATTGTACTTCAGTATGTAGGTTTTGCCACAGAAAATATTAAAAAGATGTACTCAGTGCCTGGGATCTCATAAAGAGTAAATTTTCCTACTTCATCAAGGACATTCATAAGTGAAACTGGCAATGAAGAATACAATGAATATTAGTATGGTTTGGTACCACTGCCTTCTCGCTATTGTGCCAACCATTTTACCTATCATTGCTTTTGCATCATCGGTTCCGATGTCAAAACATTTTGTAATTTCTTTCTGTTTAATTTCACAGATTATGATTGAATTTTTAGAGAAAACAGGTAACATTCACACACAAGTCAAGAAGCATTAGAAGAACTAGGAATGTAATACACAATGTGATAAATATAATTAACACTGCTGTTATGAAAGTTGAGTGTAAATTCTAAAGAGTTCTCATCGCAAGGAAAAATATATTTTTGTATTTCTTTAATTTTGTACCTATATGAGATGATGGATGTTCCCTAAACTTATTGTGATAATCACTTCTTGTAAATCAAATCATTATGATGTATACCTTAAACTTTTGCAGTGTTGTCAAGTATATCTCAATGAAACTGGAAGAAATAAAGAAGCACTGGAAGAAATTTTGTGATTGGTTAAGGACAGATAGCGCTGAAAATAATATACAGTGAGTATAGAACTTCTTAAGTGAAATATATTTTTCATGAGATTTGTTGACGCAAAGGCTGCTGACATTATTTATTAGCATAAGGAAATAAATCGAATTCAAAGAGAAGGGAGATAAGTAAACTATGTTGTATATCCTCTTTCTCATGCCCCATATTTAATCCATTATTAAGTTTTGTTGATTTTTATCTTCCACTATCTCAAATTTGTCCATTTCTTTTCTCCACACAGCCTCTACTCCTGTCCAAGCCACCATTATCTCACCTCAACATCTGATTGACTTATTCCTTTCCCTGTTCCTATCCAGTCCATTTTCCAATAAGCAACCAGTGATCTGATCTTAAATTAATGTAATCTTACCACTAGTCTAATCGTATAATCCCTTCTTACAAACTTTTTTTTTTCTAAAGATCTGATCTTAAATTAGTGTAATCTTACCACTAGTCTAATCGTATAATCCCATCCTATAAACTTCCTAAGGGCAACCCACTGCATTTAGGATCAAAAATAAATAAAAATCATATATCCTTATTGTAATCTACCAGGCCCTGTGAGATGTGGCCTTTCCCTAACTTACCCACCTCACCTTGTACCCCTTTCACCCTTATATGCTGATTGTCCATAGTGATCTCTTAATTCCTCAAACATGAACACGAGAAAGCTCTTTTCTACATCAGGATTTTTACATATGCCGTTCCCTCGGTTTATAATATTCCCCCTTCCCTCCCTTCTAGATGGGCTAATTCCAACCTATCTCTCAGGTATTAGCTGAAATATTACTACTTTGGAGAGGTCTTACCTGACACCCACTCCTACAGGTCTCTGTGTTATACTCTCATAACATCAGCAGAGAGCACACCTTAATTTGTATAGTTAACTTTTTAATATTTATCTCTTTGCTTTTCTCTAAGCTCTGTAAAAGCAGAGGCTGTATCTGTTTTGTTGTGTATCTCTTGAAACCACAGTACGGGACATATAATATACATTCAATAAATATTATAGTTAATATATAAGTGAATATGAGAGGGAACTTTTGACAAGAATAGATAAGAAATTATGATGGGAGATTTAAAAATATTTCATTCACTGCTTCCTTTAAAAAGACACACACATTTTAAAGACAAGAAAATTAACTGTCTGTTGTAGTCAGAACTCTTTCAACCGAAAGTAACAAATAACCAATCAAAACCTCTTCAATTAGAAGAGGAATTCAGGGACTTCCCTGGAGGTCCAGTGGTTAAGACTCAACAAAGAAAAGGAATTCATTGGTTCATGTAACTGAAAGTCTGAGGATTAACATTGAACACACGTGGATGCAGGTGCTTAAATAATGTCACCAGGAGTCTTCTATTTTAGCTTTGTTTCTCCTTTCTGTTGGTTCCCATGCCTGCTTCCCTGTTTCCCCCAGTCATATATGGAGGCAGAAATGGCCCTAGTAAAGCTAGGCTCATAGGCTTAATAGAAGTTTTAATTTCAAAAGATGGAAACTTCTTCCTGATAGAGCCAATAAAAGTTCTGGCAATGCCCATCATGGCCTAGGTTGGTCCACATCTCCATCCCTGAACCAGGAGAACATAATATTCTGATTGGTCACCTGAACCATATGGGATGAATGGAGCAGAGGGGGCTCTCGAAGGGAAAAATCAAGGAGCTATTGCTTCAAAAAGGGGGTAGATACTGAGGGGGATAAAAGATACCCACTTTAACTATACAGAAAAATTATCTGAAGAGGAAAAATACACATTAAAAATAAAACTGCATATAAAATACTTGCCCTTGAGAAAAATCTTAAGAGAAAAGGAAAATTTCTATACTAAAAAACAAAAACTCAGATATTGACTACAGAAAAGCACGTGATAACTTGAGCTATGAGATAGTGGAATAATAATAATAATATAAATATGCTAATAGGAATGTTATCAAATTTATAGTTGAACTAATCCAAGAACTAATTTCTGCAAATAGACAATTAATACAAGGTTGGGCCCTGTACCAGTCAACAGGCTATTTCAAGCACCTTTAGATGGTTTCGTTCTTAAGCAATTGAAATCATGGACTCATATCATTGATAATAAATTGGTCTCATTTAGTTGTCAATGTAGATCTCTAAAGACCTAGATTTAGTTTGAATGATTAAAATGTTTACGCTGATTTGAATATTAGCCATTAGTCGCTGCCTCTGGTCTCCTGCGTTTGTTTTTCAAGTTATCAGCATCTGGCCTGGGTCAATCAGCAGCAAGGTTTGTGGCTGTATAGCTGATGTCTCAGCTCCACCACGTGGTAGTGGTTGAAATTAAGTTTGCTTCCCTTTAGGGGCAGGATCTGCTGATTAAAAACAAGTAAGCACAAGGAATATAATTAGTGTAAATCAGAGTAAAAAATGGGCATAAAGCTTCCTTCCTACATCTACTTTATTCCAGACAAAGATGAAATTGAAAATTAGATACACAGAAATTTTAATCTTTTCTTCCTGTCCCCTAGGATATACTCCCTGGATTCACATGCCCCACTTTGGAGACCACTGACCTAGAGAAATCCTCGCACACATGCCCCAAAAGATAAATACAAGAATATTCATTGAGGCAACTGTTTTTAATAGTGAAAACATTGGAAGCAACCTAACCATCCATTAACAGGTAAGTGAGTAAAGTTTTTAATATTCATTCAATGGAATATATGTATTCAAGGGACTACCTTAGAGCAGGTTAAAATAACTGGATTTAGAGCTACCTGTATCATAATAGATACATCTCAAAAACATTGCTGAGGGACTGGTGGTCCAGTGGTTAAGACTCCACGCTCCCAACACAGGGGGCCCGGATTCGACCCCTGGTCAGGGAACTGGATCCTGCGTGCCGCAACTAAAGATCCTGCGTGCTGCAACTAAGACCCAGTGCAGCCAAATAAATAAATAAATACATATTAAAAAATTGTTGAGGAAAAAGGAAGTTGTAGCATGATATGTAGTGTATGAGACTACTTTAAAACATGTCAGACAATCCTTTCTATTATTTATGGATACATAATATACAAAAATGGTATGTACACATGCACAGCAATCAAAAACACTGAAGTCAGAATAATGGTTACTCTGGAGAGGGAAGGAGAAAACTGGGACAGAAGAGGGGTCTGGAGAAAATGTGGTAAAATTCTAAGATTTGACAAAGCTTAGAGAGCAATACTGTGTTACATATATAATATTCTGAATACCTTTCTATGTGTTTAAATTATCATGTAATATTAAAATATTTAATAAGACAGATTGAAAAAAGTTACCCCAGAGAAGGTATGGGAGGAAAACTAGAAAGAAAAAGCCAGGATTATTTTATGTCTACTCTGTACCAGAGCAAACCGAGTAGGAAATGGAGTGGTATAGGATTATTTACATGAATACTAAAATGATCAAGGATTATGATAGGCATACCATGGGAGAGAATGACCAAGAGCTAAAATCTTCAAAAAATGAGGGGGAATGAGTCTGGGCAGCATGTACATGACAGCCACAAGTAAAGATACTATGTGGTATATGCTGATGACAAGCTGGGTTTTTTTTGGGGGGGAACGATCATCTAGAAGGAACAAGGGGGACATGGAACATACCTACTCCATGACAAGACTCAGTGGGAGTAGGGGTGCAAAGGAAGCAGAGTCCTAGGGGAGAGCACTGTTCCGTTTAGAACAAGAAAGTTAAGGGAACATTTCAGAGAAGAGGTGATGATATAGTAGATTTTGCTGATGACTGACCATGAGTTTTAGAAGGCTTTCAATAAATGAGTGCATATGGATGGATTAATGAAAAGTGAGATTTAAAATGTATCTAATGATTGTGTAAGCCCTACATGAAATGTAAAGTGCTACATAGATGGAAGGCATCATTCCTATCTATTAATATGCCTCGACTGAGGAAACTTCATTCTGTGTTCATGGTTTTCTTCACATTAATTTGTACTTTCTACATTGACAACATTCTTTTCCAGCCTTATTCATTTTTTTCCCCTTATGGTTCCTCTTACACTCCCTAGGCATCTTTTCTAAAATCTGTTTGGGGAGAGGAGAGAGAAATTACCCTTTTAAGCAAAACACCATCATGCAACTCTAATTGTATAATCTCCCATTATTTTGTCTGCCTTAAACATAAATATAGTGATGACAGGAATTTTAGAGCTGGAAGATAACTTATTATTTTATTTATTTATTTATTTATATATTTATGGCTGCATTGGGTCTTTGTTTCTGCATGCGGGCTTTCTTTAGTTGAGGCAAGCGGGGGTTACTCTTTGTTGTGGTGCGTGGGCTTCTCATTGCGGTGGCTTCTCTTGTGGAGCAGAGCACGGGCTCTAGGCATGCGGGCTTCAGTAGTTGTGGGTTGCAGGCTCAGTAGTTGCAGCATGCAGGCCCTAGAGCAGGTGGGCTTCAATAGTTGTGGCGTGTGGGCTCAGTAGTTGTGGCGCACAGGCTTAGTTGCTCCAAGGCATGTGGGATCTTCCCGGACCAGGGCTAGAACCTGTGTTCCCTGAATTGGCAGGTGGATTCTTAACCACTGCACCACCAGGGAAGCCCCAGAAGAGAACTTAAAGATAACGTTAATACAAACTTCTCATTTTACAAGTGACCAGAGATCGTGTGATTTGCCAAATTGAATTGTTGATTACTAGCAGAACCAGGGCTAGAACCTATGCCTCCTCTCCAACTTCCTTCTGTTTTCCTTTAAACAGCAGAAACATAGAAAGCACCTGTTACAGGGGCACTGTATACTGGTTGTTGAGTGCAGGCTCTGATGTCAGACTACTCAAATTCAAATCTTAAATCTGCTATTTATTAGCTGTGTGGCCTTGGCCAAGTAACCTAACTGCTCTGAGCTTCAGTTTCCACATCTGAAAAATAGAAGGCATAATTTTATATCTACTTCATAGAGTTGTTATAAGGATTAAATGAATTAATGTACTTAAAGCATGTAACAGTGCTTGTCACATAGTGACCAGAAATCTAAGTGATTGTTACTATTTAGCACATACTCTGCTAGCTGCTGATATAACAGAGATTAACAGAGGCCAGGGATTTTATCCACAGCTGTTTTTGTTTGGTCTGGAGTTTAATAAACCAAACCAAACCAAAACAACAGCAAAAAAAAAATGCACTTGAGATAATGTTTACAAATCTGGTTATTTCACATAGAGATCTAAATTTCCAGTTTCTCTTGAAAACTGGAAGATTTGACATCTAGGCCAGAATTCTGATGTAGCAACAATTGGCTAGAGCTAAAAGCAGCTGCCCCACTTTAGTCCACACCACTCACATAATGTACGTGCATGTACTCACATTCTTGCCTCTGAAATTGCATCCCAGAATAAGACAGTCCCTGTTCTCAAGGAATTCACAATCCAATAGGTGAGATGCATCTGCTAAACAATTCACAATACAGTTTGACAGAAACAAGTACAAAGTTGCAAAGTACAAAGTATAGTAGCAACCTGAAGGAACAGGAGTGTGTACTGAATGGTGGAGGTGCTGCTGGTGATGAACGTTGTCAGGAAAGTGGCTTTGAAAAAAAGGAGTGGAAGAGGGTTGCAGAGAGAATAGGATATGCAAAAACATTGAAATGGGAAACAATTTGTGTGTTTATCAATTGAGGAGTTCAGTTTTGGAGACTACAGTAAGAAGAGTAGGCTGACAAGTAGGCTGACACTAGATAATAAAAGCCCCATAATTTGGATCTAAGCCAAGAGATGGATAGCCCTTGAAATGTTTTCTGTCGTTAAATTCCAAATCTAACTTTAATAAATTTATGCTTGGATACTCTTATCATTCTCTGTCAAATGTCTTTGGGCCTTGTGTTTGAGAAATGCTGTACAACCCACAATATTCTATGAAATCTCTGTCAATAGCAAATTGCCACTTCAGGAAGAAGCCCTGTCTTTATAATTGATAAAATACCGTTTTTAGGTTTGTCTGCAAGTAAAGTTTCCTCATCTGTAAAATGGGTATAATAATAGCAACTACCTCAGGGCTGTTAAATTGAGAATTTAACTCAATATAACTCATTTAAAGAACTTACCAGGGTACCTGATACAGAGTAAAAGTGGTCAATTAGTATGTTATTATGATTATATTTAATGAGTTTTCCTTGTCTATCATCCCTACCGTTGATAAAATATAACATTTCATTAAGTCAAATATGTATTTTTCTTTGAAAACTGAAGTTAAGATTGGTAGCATTTTCAGGCTGCAAATGGTAAAAAATAATGCAAAACATACTAGAGAAAAGTGCCAAGATAAAACTTCCTTTCCTTCCATATTATGGATTGCAAAAGTTTCAAGAACAATTTAAAGACTTTTGTGCAACATAGAAAGTGCAAGTTGCCTGCAGAAATAAATTAAATAATAGTTTATTAGTAGTAAATAAAAGTGCTTAGGTAAAAAGACATTTCTCCAGTTCCCGTATCCTCAAAGAGGAGGAAAAAACCTCAGGCAAAAGACCTTTTCGTCTGACAGAAACATCTTGGATGGCCTGGGAGCTCAATCACTTGGCGGGAAAAGAATAAATACAGACCAAATTCTCACAATCTGTTTCTGTTTAGTTTATAAACTGAGATCGACTCTGGCAGCTTTCGTGCCTTGTGGGACTTGAAGTCCAGAGGGGAGAAGTGATCAGGACTGTTGAAGCTTGGAAGCTGGCGGCCCCTGCAGGTCTGAGCAGTAAGGACTACAACTCCCGACACATACCGCGAGGCCGCGCCGTAATTACCGGCAACCAACCGGACCCGAGCAGGACAAGCTCCAGCCCCAGGCTCGGAGGACTGCCTCCACCAATGGCAGAGCTCCCAGCGCAAAGCCTGTGGGTTAGGTTGTGAGGCTCCGGCGGGGGCGGGGAGGAGCCGAGGGGGTTCAGAAAAAGCTCGGCCGCTGGGTGGGTCGGGGCGTTCGGCGCGCCCTTCTCTGAAGCGGCGGTGGCCGGGCTGGGCGCCGGGAGTGGGAAGCGACGGCGCGGCTGGAAAATGCCAGTCCATTCCCGAGGGGATAAGAAGGAGACGAACCATCACGATGAGATGGAGGTGGACTACGCCGAAAACGAGGGGAGCAGCTCCGAGGACGAGGACACCGAGAGCTCGTCGGTCTCCGAGGATGGAGATAGCTCAGGTACGCGACCCAGCGGGCTGGGACCCCGAGTCCTCGCGTCAGGCTAGCGACAGGCCGCTCTCCGCACGCCGGGCAGCTGCGTCCTGCTGGGAGAACGGGGAGGAGAGAGAGGGAAGGGGCGGAGACTGGCTCCCAGCTCTCCCTGGCACCCGGACTGTTCGCTGGGCGCTGCCCGACTCCTGGCGGGTCCCGGTTGGCGGGGCGGGGCAGGGCCCGGGCCTGGACTCGCCCAGCTCCCGTACGCTGCGCGGTCCTGCTCGCGGTCCGCCCCGCCCTTGGGACCTCTGGGTAGTGCCCGGGGCTATCCGGAGCGAGGAATGTGCCGCATCTTGTCTGGGAGACCCTGCAAATGCCTCCTCTCCCCAGACCACCGACTTCTTATCTTGCACCTTTGCAACCCTTACTTGTCAACGTGGGTGGGTTGTCGGAGCCGAGGGTAGATTTGTATTGGCTCTTGGCTGGCTTAGAATTTTTTAATCTCAGCTTCCAAGTCAGCGTGTCAGCACTTGATATTAGTGCTCTTTCGAGGGGCTGACGTGGGAGCTGGACCGTTTACAGCATCTCTCTGCACTTGTCAAGACTAAGAAGAGCCTAACATCAGGGGTGATTGGGGATCTTCATATGCTTATAAATTGGCTGATTTTTGGCAACTTTGAAATTCTCCAAATCTTTTCTTTCCTGCAATCTTTTCTAACTTTGGGCTATTTTCGTTTTGTTTTTTCAGGGGGGAGGTGGGGTGGGGTAGAGGAGGGCAGGTTAACACCACAAGTGAATTTTTGCAAACTTTTAGTAATGGTTATTTTTTAAAAAAGTGGAATTTGTGATTACCTGGATTCTTTTCCTTTTATCCATATGATGAAGATGAGACTTATTTCTTTGTCTTGTCCTGATTTTGGCCATGTGAAGCAAGGATTGATGACAAGTTGATGACAGTCTGTCAGCACCCTGACACCCTCTTTTCAGGTTTCCCTTTCAAAGGAAACCTCCATGGAAGTATGTAATTTCAGTCAATAAATCAACCACCCCAAAATAAGTATTTCTGAGTGACTTCCTTTTGCAGTACTGGGTTCTACTCATTGTGAGCTATAAATAGTTATAATCTGACTGCAATTAAAGAGCTGTCATAGGTCACCACTTGATTAAATTGCCAAACAAATGCTTAACTATAAACAATACTGTAGGAATTGAGGCAGAGGAAATCTTTTCAGTATAGGGTGGTCAGCAAAGGCTAGATGAAGAAGGTGGGGTTACCTAAATTACCTCGAAGAATGGGTAGAACTTGGATTGGAGTGGTAATGTTCAGGTGTTTCTATAGAATAGTGGTCCCCAACCTTTTTGGAACCAGGGACTGGTTTCGTGAAAGATAATTTTTCCACGGACCAGGGAGGGGGGGATGGTTTAGAGATGATTCAAGCCCATTACATTTATTGTGCACATTATTTCTGTTATTATTACATTGTAATATATAATGAAATAATTATACAATTCACCGTAATGCAGAGTCACTGGGAGCCCTGAGCTTGTTTTCCTGCAACTAGATGGTCCCATCTGGGGGTGATGGGAGACGGTGACACCTGTAGTGTGTTGCTTATGTCCAGTCTACTCCGTGATCTCGTTTTGGCTGCTGTCACTGCAGAAAACCCTGCTTCATGAAGATAAGAGTTGGAAATGGAAGCAGGCTTTTCAGTGCTTTTGTGACAATTTCAGGATATTCCGCCTTGACTTTAATCCAGAACGTATGGAGATCTGAAGTTGTCTCAAACGTACTTTTAAGGCCACCGTCATTTGCGATCTCAAGCAGTTGATCCTCTTCTAGCATTGACAAAGTCGATTTCACCTGGCTTATTCACAAATGGTCGCGGATCCATTTCTTCCCAGTTTTGGGGTCTTTTGTGGTTGGGAAGTAATGTTCAACTCTTTAGAAAGCTGAGATAGGTGATCATGCACCAGCTGGGAGAAAGAAGGCCCTGGTTCAGTCTCTTTCAAAATCTCTGCTAATGTTTGAAACATGTCAGAAATCCCAGTGTTCACTTGTCGCCCCCATAATTCCAGTTTGGCTCTGAATGCAGCCACTTTATCTGCCGACTTGAACACAGTTGTCGTTCTCCCCTGAAGTGACAGGTTGGGTTCGTTGAGCAGGTTGAATATGTCACGCAAGTAAGTTTTGCGACCCATTCTGTGTCACTGAAATGTGCTGCCATTGGTGAATGTTTTCCTAAAAGAAATCTCTGGAGTGGCTCTCATAACTCAAAAACTCTGGCCAGTGATATACCTTTAGAAAGCCATCTCACTTCTGTGTATAAGAGAAGACATGTGTCCATCTCCTCACAGAGCTGCGTGAACAGACATGAGTTAAGGACATATACTTTAATGTGGTTGATAATTTTAATCATATCCTGAAAAATGTTGTTAAGTTCAGGTGACATTTTTTGGCTAGCCAGCATTTCTCTATGGACGACACAGTGCGTAGACTCACATTCAAAAGCAACCTCTTTGACCCGAGTAGTGAAACCAGAAAGCCGTCCAGTCATGGCAGCCGCTCTGTCCATGCATATACTGACACAAAATGACCAATTCAGTTTTCCTGTTATCATTCAAAGACTTGAATAGTTCTGCAGCTGTGGTGTTGGTTGGCAACAAAAGTGCACATAACATATCCTCATGCACATCCTCCTGAAAAATGTATCACACAAAACAAGCATTGTTGCCTTGTTGTCAATATTGGTAGATTCATCAACCTGGATTGTGTACCACGGTGACTCATTAATCCTCTCTAACAATTGTGCCTTGATATCCTGTGCTATTTCATCAATTCATCTAGTTGCGGTGCTAGCCGGAAGAGGAACACGTGCCACCTTTTGAACTGCATTCTCTCCTAAAAGTTCACGACAAACGTCCTTAGCAGCAGGCAGGATCAACTCTTCACCAATAGTAAAAGGCTTCTTAGTTTTAGCAATACGTTTAGCCACTAAGAATGATGCTCTCAGTGCAGGCACATTTGATGAAGTCGTGGCCTTCAGTAATTGCTTCTGTTCTTCGTGTTCACGTCATTTTCTTTTGAAAAACTCCAAAGACTTGTCTTTTAATGCAGGGTGCTTGGTGTCCATGTTGTGGAGCAGTTTTGAAGGTTTTATGGCTTCCTTGGATAGCCGGTTGCCACATGTTATACAAAGTGGGCTTGGAAAATGTAAATCACCTGTTGCAATGAACCTGTAATTTAAGTAGGACTCTTGGTATTTTCTTTTAAACCCAGCTTTCTTTTTGTTGGTAGTCTTAGAGTCTTCTGCTGTCTCATCATTGGGTCTTTCCCCCTTTTCAAAGAAGCTCTTCAGTGATACTTGTTTTTTACTCATTTTGGCTAGGGTTAGCTTGTGGGCTTACCAAAACTGTGACTGAGACAAGTGCACAGTGGGGGAAAGAAGCACGGACGGAAGTGGTAAATAAAATAATGGGTGGGCCATGCGTGGACTAAAGTAAGTGTCGGATTCTGACTTAAAGCCTGCCACAAGATGCAGCTGTACAATTGAAGTACATCAACTCACTTGCCACTATAAAGCCTGCCATCAGATGCAGCTTAATTGTCTCTTGCCACTCACTGATAGGGTTTTTTAAAAAAAAATTTTTAATTTTACTTATTTTTTGGCTGTGTTGGGTCTTCATTGCTGCATGCAGGCTTTCTCTAGTTGCGGCAAGTGGGGGCTGTTCTTTATTGCAGTGCACGGGCTTCTCATTGTAGTGGCTTCTCTTGTTGCTGAGCACGGGCTCCAGGCGTGTGGGCTTCAGTAGTTGCAGCACTCGGGCTCAGTAGTTGTGGCATGTGGGACCTAGAGCATGCTGGCTTCAGTAGTTGCGATGTGTAGGCTCAGTAGTTGTGGCATGCAGGCTCATTAGTTGTGGTGCATGGGCTTAGTTGCTCTGCAGCATGTGGGATCTTCCTGGACCAGGGATAGAACCCATGTCCCCTGCATTGACAGGTGGGTTCTTAACCACTGTGCCACCAGGGAAGTCCCACTGACAGGGTTTTGATATGAGTCTGCAAGCAATTGATTATGGTCTCTGTGCAAACTTATCTGCTAATGATAATCTGTATTTGCAGCCGCTCCCCAGTGCTAGCATCACTGCCTCAGCTCCACCTCAGATCATCAGGCATTAGATTCTCATAAGGAGTGCGTAACCTAGATCCCTTGCATGCGCAGTTCACAGTAGGGTTTGTGGTCCTATGAGAATCTAATGCCGCTGCTGATCTGACAGGAGGTGGAGCTCAGGTGGTAATGCGAGCGATGGGGAGTGGCTATAAAGACAGATGAAGTTCTGCTTGCTCGCCTGCTGCCCACCTCCTGCTGTGGGGACCGGTTCCTAACGTGGTACCAGTCCATAGCCTGGGGGTTGGGGACCCCTGCTATAGAAGGAGGAATATAAGAAAAAGTGCAAAGGCCAGATCTTAAGGCTTATTCAAAAAAGTGAGAAAACCAGTTTGGTTGGGAGAAGGATTTGAGCTAGAAAAGGAAAAGATATAGATGTGAAAGATTTCAAAAAAAGCAGAAAGTGGGATTGATGACTACAAGTTTAAGAGTCAAGGTAAGAAGAAAAACCCAGATACAAGGAGAATGGTGGTAGCATGAACAGAAATAGAAAAGTAAAAGATTTGAGATGAAGGTGGAAGATAGAGTATTACAGACATGTTGTTTTTGAGGTCCTGTTGGTATATTTAAGTCAGAGTGCCCAACTGACAGGTGGAAATGTGGCGTTGGGACCTGCCTGGTATGGGAAGCATAATTTGGAAGTCATCTTCCTAGTCATGAAAATAGGTGAGATTTCAAAAGTGAGGAATACAGAGAAAGAACATCTATACTATATGTGAATACATTTCCTAGGTCTGTAAAACATTTTATCTTCAAGTGTTCTTTTTTTTTTTGTAATTTTAATTTTTATGGGAGCTAGGATCTCGCAATATGACATCTATTTACTAAAATTCTGCCTCTCTAATTTTTATGTTGACCCTTGTGATTTTTCACTGTTTTTTATTCTATCCCAGAAAATAATGAACAACTTAATTTGTGAAAAATGTAATAATAATTTGAACTACAAGTCAAATTTTTTAAGTGCAAAGAAATTATTTAAATAAACTTTGCAGTTTTGCATGTTGTGAAAGCATTTCTTTTCTACCATATGTCTTGCATGTTAAATTTCCACAGTTTTATTCTTCTCCAACCTTGGTACTGGGCCGGTCCTAAGGCTACAGAAAAACTATCCAGAGATAATGGGGAGTGAGTCGTCTTGAGGGACCCACGTTTTAAATAGCCAAGGAATAAGCTATTAGGAGCCAGAAATAATTTTAATCTGTTTCAGAAAAGTTAAAAAAAATTGTATATTTCCTCACTATTGGAAGATAACATAATTTAACTCTTTCTCATAGTTTGACCTTTATTTGATGATGATCAATATGCATATCATTTTGAGCTTCTGTTATTGTCAACTGTATGTGATGTAAAAATAGAAGATATGAAATATAGGACAGAGCTGGTAACTAACAGTTGCTTTCCTTGAAAAGTTTGCTTGTTTTTCTCCTCATTTTCCTCTTTCGCACTGACTGACAGTAATTTGGGGAGAGGGATCAATGGGAATATAAGAGTAGGAGACCAAGATATTCTGTGGTAAACATAATGAGATTAGTCTTCTTTTTTATTTGAACCGCAAATCATCTTTGTGAGCAGTGCTGAAAGAAGAATTCCATAAGTGTTTTTGAGCAATATTAACCTTTAGAGGACATAATCATCTTGGTGCTTAAGTTCTCGTGATTTGGTGGAAAACAGACCAAAAGTGGGTTAATTACTTCATAGTCACAGTTTAATGTTGGCCCTTTAAAATTATTTAAAAATGAATAAAAATAAGAAGGTCTAGAGACTGTTATAGTTTTAATTCATCTGTATTTTAGTTTAAAATCTATAGTGGAAATTATTTTTGGTAAATATGTATTTTAAGGCTGAATGTAGGCCTTGCATATCTAACTTCATATTTCAGTGTTTTTCTTTTTTTTTTTACCATTTGAATTAACATTCAGATATATTTGGAACATAAAATTAATTTTATCTTTGATATTTGCCTTTTACTAACAGAAATGGATGATGAAGACTGTGAAAGAAGAAGAATGGAATGTTTAGATGAAATGTCCAATCTTGAAAAACAGTTTACCGATCTCAAGGATCAGTAAGTAGTGACTTCAGAAGGTCATTGTCACCGAATCTTAACCTTGTCACGTGTACAGTAGCATGAGAGAAATTATATTCACTCTAAACTATTTTCCTTTTCGTGTTTTATGGGACCGACTGATCTGAAAAAGGCTTCGGCTATTGTTTGCCTGCTGAAGACCTCATTAACTAATCAAGGGTTTTGAGGCTGTTTTTGGGGGGGATATAATAAGATTTTTATGTGGGGTTGGTAATGAAAATGTTTTCCTGGGTTGTTGCACCCTTGATTCTAATCTGCTTCATTTATTCCTTTGTTAAATAATTGGATAAAGATAGCATTTTAAAATTGTGAGAATAAGAGAGATATTTCCCAAAGATGGCATAGTGATTTTTGTTTATATCTTAACATTGGGTAATATATACATTACGTGTTTTCACACGCATTATTTAGTTCGCTTCTCTGTAAGGTTGGGAGATAGATAGTCTTATCTCTAATTTACCCATGAGAAGATTGATGCTCAGAGAGGTTAAGTGATTTGTTCATAGTTCTTCAGAAAGGGATAAATTAAGCCAGGCTTTCTGCCTTCTAGTGCAGAAAGTGCTATGGTGTCCCTTCCACTAAGGCACATTACTTTGGAGGAACTGTAGTGGAATAGAAAGAGCATAGGCTCTGAATCCAGGCTTTCTGGACAGATTTCAAAGGTATAATAAGAGATTCGTTATTATCTACTGTAAAGATTGAATGAGCAGTCTGTAAAATTCTCAGCCATTTGTCTGGCATGTAGTGCATGTTTATTAGATACTATTTTTTTCCCCCTGCTTACAATGCCAGAACTCTTATGTAAAGTTGGTAACGCAAGAATGGGCCCCAGTGGTTTGAGAGAACAGAATAGATGCAGATGCAGATTAAAAAAAAATCTTAAAGGTGAGCTTTCAGTTTGGAACTTGCTGGCAAGGTTATGGGGCAAGCTACATTTTAGGAATTGTAAATGAAAGAGAGAAAGACACCTTAACTTATTCAGAAGCTGGCTCTTCAGTTTATGAATCCTTCCTGATTTTGCTGCTTATTCCTTTTCGCCTACTTCTTCCCTAAGGGGCCCAAAGAAGAGATGAAAGCCCATTTAATATCTGAAATTGCCAGACTAAAATAAGACAGGTTTGGTTACCATATGAATCCTGCTGGATTTATGCCATTTCTGGTCTTAACTTTCACTGGTATTAGAGATGAATATATAGATAATGTTACCTGCTAGTGCAACAAATTAATATAAGCAATCCAAAATAATCCAGAGTTTAAAATTGTGGCTTTAAAAAACATGATATTTTCTTATTCTAAAGATTTACATTATTAATTTGAAATCAAAATTAGTTTGGATCCCCAGGAATCCATTATTTGGGCAACACGGAGAGTTCATTCAGTTCATTTGGGATCATTCTGGAAAAGAGGAAGCAAATTTGTATTTTTGTATTTTAGCACAAGTAATCCGTGAATGAATAATTCTTAAACAATTATTTAAGATACACCTATTGAGCTTTTAAAGTGCCTTTTATGGTTATCCAAGAAATGAAAATTGCTGTAAAGCTCTAGTATAATATATTACGTAGGAGAACTTTGCATCTAGTGAGTCATTTGGTCTAATCTTGTTCACCTTGGGGCAGGCAATTGTCTTGAGTATTACTTTCTCATGGCTCACTATGACCACCAGCCAGTTCCCCCTACCAGCTTTATTCATTTCTGAAAGTGTTAAAAGTAGACCCATTGCCACTATTTAATAGGATTCTTTCTCAAGGAATTGGAATCTAGAAATATGTTTTAGAAAAGAAAAATCTTGGCACCAGGTTTATAATTATTTTTTTGTCTTGCCCCATTGCTTTGTGTTTTATTTTTATTTTGTCACACTGTGTATCTCTGTAAGCTGTCTCAAATCCTCTTTGGCAGAGGTGGGAAATATAATAATAATAATAATAGTAGTAATAAATACCCTGCTTTGCCTGTTCTGCTACTACAGGGCACAGTAGTACTCCATTCCTAAGGCAGAAAATCCACAATTTGCAGTTTGTAAAGTGGTGGAAGGTGAGTTCTTCCACCTCCTTAAAAAGATAGAGGAACTTGTGCCATCCAAGTTTCCATTCATTTCAGTGTTCAACATCCAACAAGCGTTAATTGAGCTTCTATTCTGCGAATAGTATTGTGGTTGCTGCTGAGGGACTCATGATCCTTGCCTTTGATGAGTTTATACTTGGATTCCAAGGCTGTAGAAATTATACTGATTTTGAGGAATCTATTCTTTTAAAAGTGAGCTAATTGAATATTGTTCATTCACATATCCTCTTCATTCAAGATGTTCACCTATTCAGGAAACCTTATCAATATTTTGTATGAGTTTGATGTTTTTCAGGGACAGTCATCTTTTTATCAGATTTTTAGCATTTTGCCTAAAGTTGTATTTATAACTTCAAAAACTATAAGTATCATGTTGTACTTTTCTGACTTTACACATTGTATGTTGCATTTTAGAAAAATTTAACCCAGATGTGATAACGTATTATTTTGGCAGTTAATTCAGTTAATTTTTCCCTTTTTGTTTAAAAAAAAGAATAGTTATTGTATTAACACTCAAATTTGCTTTATTCCTTTAGAATCATTGTATAAATCTCTATGCTAATTATGATGACCAATAGTAGACAATTAATATTAGTTGCCTTAATTGTATTGGTTTATATTTTCAAGAGGAAAGAGTGGAATTTTATATGAAAGCCAGGTATCATCATGTTTTCAATAGCCAACTGCTATTTATACGAACACCTACAAGCATAAGCAGTGGTTTCTTTTGGAAGTTACTAGATGCCATCCTTGTGATGTATATGACATATTCTTCACCTATGATGAAGTAATATATGGCAAAAAAATTTTACAAAATGACCTTAAATTGTTTGTCTGCTTTGAAATTTTAGGATGCCCTTGAAATGCCACAAAACTGGGGTTAGAAGTGCCTTTTATAAAGAATGACAATTTAAACATTTTCCTGTTAAAAAAGAGTTAGTTCTGTCCTGCAGGATTATTGCTAAAAATAAACATTGAGTTGTCTCACATACTGTCTTTGATAATCAAGCTAAAGGTATTGGGATGACAGCTGGTAAATTAGGAGTATTTGTATGTGGACTCATAAATAGAGCAACAGGGATTCCTTGCCCCACTTTTCATTTCCCCATCTATTGAGCAACTCATTGTTATAGCTTCTTCATTTGCAGTCTAGAAGAACTGAGTATGCCAGATCACAAGTTCTCTAGCCATTGGTTTTACCTTCATCACTCTACTTCCTCTTTGTTCTTTTAAAAATCAAGTAGGCTTAATATTGTAATACTGACTGCTTTTCAGGAAACTTGGAGAGGAGACAGGGAATTATTTATTTTTGAAAGCTAGTAATGCCTCTATCTAAATTATTCAAAATGATTTTTTTTTAAACTCAGTGTTTATTTGACCTTTTCTCTTAGAATTGATTTATTCTGCAGTTAAAACAAAAACATCTAGAGTGACCAAAAGTGGTTATTTCAGTTGTATTTTTTGTATTGTAAGTTAACTATTAAAGAGTGATATATCTAAAAAATAGAAAGACATTTCTTTGTGATTATGTGTATAAAGTCAAATAATGTAACTGCATTCTTCACTTGAGAGCAAGGCAAAAATACATTTGGTAGGCTATTAGAATATGAATGATATTAAGAAGAGAATGTATAGAAATGGTAAATTGTTAGCCTTTGTTGGGCTTTTAAAATTAATATCTTAATTTTTGCTTTGTTAAGACTTTATAAAGAACGATTAAGTCAGGTGGATGCAAAACTACAAGAAGTCATAGCTGGAAAAGCACCAGAATATTTGGAACCACTGGCAACTTTACAAGAAAATATGCAAATTCGTACAAAGGTAGCAGGTAGGAAAGTGAAACATCTTTTCCATATAGTAGAAAATGAACTCTTCAATAGACTTAAAAGGTGTTTATCAAGTGAGCGGTTGTTGTTAATGGAAGTACAACTGTATTTACGTTGACCAGAGTATTTCACTGTCAGTCAGCCCACAGTTATTTATTAAATGCCTCATGCTTTTCTCTTCTACTGTAGGGGCTTGAAAAAAGAAAAAAAGCCCTCAAATTGCTCACAGTGTTGTTGAGAGGGTACTTCCACATGTGAAACAATTAGAAACCATGATACTTTCATTAAGAGATACTGTTACTATCGCAGTTTAATTCCCTATTAAGGTTCAAGTCCTCAGTATTTTTCATCTGTAAGAGTGATAAGGATTTTTTATTTGTAAAAACATTTTTTAAATGTTTGATCAGGATATTAAAGAACAGAGAATTCGCCTTCAAACCTACAGTTTAGACATGAGTTTTTATTTTGATAAGTTTGATGACTCATTTGTGGCTGTGAATAAATGAAGATGTACTATATTTGTGTGGTTAAATTTCAGTCTTCTGTTTGTAACTGGGATCTGGCCTCAGAATTGTGTCCTACCACGCATAACAAGGGATATATCTATTTGAAGGTCACTTACTGATTTTTCATAGTCAAACTAGAAACTGAAATTTAATTAGTAGAGATGCCGATTGTTTTCTTTTTGAGGGACACTAATTGATCCTCATGTACCTGTTATATAATACCTAAGGCATTGTTGATAATAGGTTATCTTTGTACTAAATCCACCTTAAACCAGATTTTATTCTTGAGTGCTTAGTATTAAGTATGTAGATGATGTGATGCTTAATCTGCTGTCTTTGCATATTGGCTTAGCACACCCTTAAAAGTAAACATGTCCTTAATTTTCCTGGACATTCTAAAAGCACTAAGTGAGACTTAGTGGATGTTTAGGAAATATTACTTCAGTCAATTATTCACTTTTCTGTTAGGCAGCCTCCTTTACTTTTTGATTGTACAAAAAGTAGTGTGTGTGAATGTGTTGCTGATGGCATAGTTCCAGACATCTGTCCCTTGCCTTTTCTATACAAGAAACAGAATTACATTTCTAGGGGCAACTATGGCATACAGTTAAGCATATACATCTAGACCTCTTTGTTTGCCATTTTTGTGATGGCATGTTTGCATGACCATGGTGCCTATTTTATGCTGTTGTCTTGGTACCTCTAAGTTAAACTCACTTGAGCATCTATTCTCTAGGTAAAGCCCTGTTAGGAGCACTCAAACCTCGTATCAGTTTATAAATTTTGTTATATTAGTTTCTACATTTAATCCTCTTGGAAGCTTTGGACTCTGAAGATAAATAATAGTTAAAAACTAGTGGTTTTGATGGTTATGGTATCCAGTTGTTCCTTTGAGTATATATGATTAAGAAACCGGAGCTTATTGACTCTGTTTCCCTTATGAATCCCAAGAGATTGTTTTTCATAGGTGAAGAGTTTTATTTTCATTTTAATCATTCTCTATCAAACATTTAGGAGTATTCTTTAGAAAAATGGGTAAGAACTAAAAATTGCAGTGTAGTTTTTTTCTAGCACTTAAACTCTTATTAGTTTTCTAGTCTTCTTTGATATATATTTTAACTGAGCCTTTTATTTTTAGTTTTTAAAGGTAAAGTTAGACTCACTTGCCAGTTTCTTCTTGATTCATCTTATAAAATAGTTAGGACAGAATTCCTGTAGGGAAGTGATATTGAAACTCCTTATTGCTAACATAATCAGAGTAATTGTGTTTGGTTGCAGGAATCTATAGAGAGCTCTGCTTAGAATCTGTAAAGAACAAATATGAATGTGAAATTCAAGCTTCTCGCCAGCATTGTGAGGTACTGTTATTTTGCTTAACTTTTAAGCTGATTTCAACTCTTCAAGTCTTATGAGTACAGCAGTATAGTAAATAAACTAAATGGAACAAAATTAAATAGTACTTTAGCTCAGCACTTGTACGATTTTTTTTTTTTTTAAATACAGTTGCACTGGAAGCTGTATTGGAAATAGGACACAAGCAAGGGACCATAGAAAAGAACTAAGTGATATAATTTTAGAAGTTTTGCAACTGTTACCTTAAAAAGACTAATTATGTCATCTGGCATCACTGAAAATAGTATAATTAGTATAGTATTCAAGGCTCAAAAAATGTATATCCAGTAGTACAGTTAGATTGTTGGGCTATATTAATTTCTTAATCTCTAGATCTGTTTCCACATCTTAGGGCAAAATTCTCTATGGGGAAAAATAAATTCTGTATGTTGTGTTTATTTTGAATAGCGTTTGAAAACATAGTGCTGATTTTGCAGATAACTTTTCATAAAACCTAGACAAGATCATAAATATACTAGTGAAAATAAGAGGACACGTTCTATGATGATTCTTATCTTACTTTAATGTACCATATCTTTATAAATCATTAAAATACTAAGAATATATAGGTATAAAAATGATGGAGCTTGTTATTTCATTTTCTTGGTTACAATTGAGGTGAAACGTCTTTTGGTGTGTACTGGCTGCTTGGATTTTCTTTCCTAAGAAGTGCCTGTTCATATCTTTTGCCTTTACTTTGGGCTTTTAGTCCTTTCCTCATTGACTGTAGAAGTTCTTTATATACTCTGGATACAAATGCATTGCTGGTTATTGGCTTTGCAAATATTTTTACCCAGGCAATGGAATATCTTTTCACTTTTTCTGATGACCTTATGGACAAAATTTTACATTTTAATGTAATTGAATTTATCATCTTTCCTTTATGATAGATGCTTTTTGTGCCTTCCCCACTTTGAGGTAAAATGATGTATTTTCTTTTAAAAGTTGAAATTTTGCTTTTTAACAGATTGCTAAACTGCCTTTAATTAATTTTTATGTGTGGTTAAAGTATGGCTCTAATTTTACTTTTTTGCATATGGATAAGTAATTCTCGACACTATTTATTATATTCTTCATTGTCTTCCCACTAATCAGCAATCCCATCTCTTTTTTTTTTTGCGGTACGCGGGCCTCTCACTGTTGTGGCCTCTCCCGTTGCCGAGCACAGGCTCCGGCAGGCTCAGCGGCCATGGCTCACGGGCCCATCCGCTCCACGGCATGTGGCATCCTCCCAGACCGGGGCACGAACCCGTGTCCCCTGCATCGGCAGGCGGACTGTCAACCACTGCGCCACCAGGGAAGCCCTCCCATCTTTTTTATATCAAATATCCACATATGTGTTGGCTTGTTTTTAGCTTTTTTTCATTTGTTCCATTGGTCTGTTTGGCTCTTTCTGCACCAATGTCACAGCATCATTTTTTACAGCTTTCAGTCTAGTAAGTCTTAGTAACTCAATACCCTAATAATTTTATCTTGCTCTTTTCCTTCTTACAATTGTTATTGTTAAGTTTTTTTGTTTTTTTTAGTAACAACTTTTTAAAAATGGCTTTTTATTTTCTGCTGCTGCATAGAAAAGTAATTTATATATTGATATTATATCCAATCTTATCTACCTCTCTTGATTCTAATAATTTAATTACAGATTCTTAGATTGTCCATGTAGATAATAATGTCATTTGTGAATAATAGCAACTTTTTTCTTCCTTTCTGATCTCTTTTTTTTTTTTTTAATTTTATTTATTTTTGGCTGTGTTGGGTCTATGTTGTTGCGCGCGGGCTTTCTCTAGTTGCGGCAAGCGGGGGCTACTCTTTGTTGCAGTGTGCGGGCTTCTCATTGTGGTGGCCTCTCTTGTGGAGCACGGGCTATAGGCATGAAGGCTTCAGTAGTTGCAGCACGGTGGGCTCAGTAGTTGCGACGTGCGGAATCTAGGGCGCACAGGCTGCGGTAGTTGTGGCTCTCGGGCTCTAGAGCGCAGGGTTAGTAGTTATGGCACACGGGCTTAGTTGCTCTGGGTCTGGGATCTTCCCAGACCAGGGATCAAACCCATGTCCCCTGCAATGGCAGGTGGATTCTTAACCACTGTGCCACCAGGGAAGTCCTCTGATCTCTTCTTATTTGTTTCACTTGTCTTAATGGCACTGATAGCACCTCTAGTACATGTTGGAATAGAAGCAGTGAAAGCTGGTCATTACTGTGTTCTTGATTTTAAGGGAATGCTTCTAATGGTTTTCCAGTTAGTATGATACTTGATGTTTGGTTTTAATAAATACTCTTTTTATCAAGTTAAGGAAATTTATTTCTTTTTTTCTAAGAATTTTCCCATAAATATTGTTAGAGTTTATTAAATACTTTGTCTGCATCTGTTGAATTAGTCATTTTTTTTGCACTTAAATTATTAATGTATTTTCTGATGTTAAACTGTCCTTGGATTCCTGGAATGATTATTTTTCTTGTGCATTACAAGATTCAGTTTGCTGATATTTTGTTTAGAGGCTTCATTTCTATGTTAATAAGTGAGATTTAATTTTTAATTCTTATATTATCTTTGTTTGATTCCAAGATACATAAAATAAGTTAGGAATATTCCATATTTTTCTCTTCTTATAGAAGCATATATTTAACATTGCAATCTTCAGTTCCATGAGTGCTTAGTACATCTTGTCTTTATGATGCATTTTTGAAAACAATCTCATAGTAGGGTTGCAAGAAGGTACAAAAGAACTTGTTTGGTGAACATGAGAATGAGTTGGCAACATGATGCTCCATAACCCCTGAATACTGTAATGAATATTTCAAACAAATGAGGGATGTTCTCTTACATAACCACACTAAAATCATCAAAATCAGGAAATGTACATTGATATTGTTACTACCATCTAATCTTATGACTCCATTTAAGTTTTAGCAGTTTTCCCTATAGCAGTCTTTATAGCAAAGAGATGCAGTTCAGAATCACATGTTATCTTTGTCATTGCATTTAATTGTCTTGTCTTTTTAGTCTCCTTCAGTGTGGAACAATACCTCAGTCTTCCCTTGGTTTTTTAATGATCTCTACATTTTTGAAAATTTCAGGCCAGTTATATTATAGAATGTTCCTCAATTTTGAGTTGGTCTGCTGTTTCTTCATGATTAGAACCAGGTTTTGTATCTTTGGTAGGAGTATCACAGCAATGATGCTGTGTTCTTCTCATTGAATTCTAACAGGCAGTGCACAGTTTTGATATGTACCATGATAGATTATGTACACTCTGATCACTTGGTTTAAGTGATGTCTTCTAGGTTTTTCTAAGTATACTTAACTTTTTCTCATTGTGATTAGTAAGTATTTAGTGGAGAAGTACTTTGAAACTGCAAATATCTCATTCCTCGTAACACTTTCAATTTATTCATTTATTTATTTATATAAGTATATGCATTGTTTCCTCACTCTTTTTTTTTTTGTCTGCTTCATCTTTCAATTACTGAGGGAGGTGAGTAGAATTTCTCTCTGTGATGGTGGATTTGTTAATACCTCCTTGTATTTATTTCTTTTATTTTCTTTGTGATATTAGTTTTCTTTCATTTCCTAAGAAAATTCACATACTCTTCTTTTCAATATAGTAAAGTCATTCATAATTTGAGATCTGGAGGCCAAAGGTGCTAATGATGAGATGCGTCACAATGCGTGTCCACTGTCTCAAGTTCCTTTGGTCAAAAAGGATTGTACAGGCCCAGAGATGCTGTAATGCTCATGATTCCAGAGCACCCAGTTGAAACTTATCTCTCATGGAATTTCTTTCATCTTTTTCTTTGTTTTGTTTTATTTTTTCCTTTTTTCCTCTGTCTTCCTTCCTTCCTTCTTTCTTCTCTTCCTCCCTTCCTCCCTCCCTCCCCCCAACCCGCTCTCTCTCTTCCTTTCTCTCTCTCTCTTTTTTTTTTTTTGCGGTACGCGGGCTTCTCACTGCTGTGGCCTCTCCCGTTGCGGAACACAGGCTCCGGACGCGCAGGCCCAGCGGCCATGGCTCACGGGCCCAGCCACTCCGCGGCACGTGGGATCCTCCCGGACCGGGGCACGAACCCGCGTCCCCTGCATAGGCAGGTGGACCCTCAACCACTGCGCCACCAGGGAAGCCCTTTTCTCTCTTTTTAAAATTAGGGTAAGAACACTTAACATGAGATCTACCTTCTTAACAAATTTTAATGTGTAATATAGTATTGTTAGCTCTAGGCACATGGTTGTACAACAGATCTCTAGAACTTAACCATCACAGATAACTGAAACTTTATACCCATTGAACAGCAACTCCCTGTTTCCCCTTCCCCATAGCCCCTGGCAACCACCATTCTACTCTCTGCTTCTATGTGTTTGACTAGTTTATATATCTCATATAATTGGTATCATGCGATCTTTGTCCTTAAGTGACTGGCTTATTTCACTTAGCATAATGTCCTCAAGGTTCTTCCATGTTGTAGCATAAGGCAGGGTTTCCTTCTTTTTTTTAAAGAATGAATAATACATCATTGTATGTATATATCACATTTTCTTTATCCATTCATCCTCAGTGTACATTTAGGTTGTTTTTCACATTTTGGTTATTGTGAATAATGCTGCAATGAACACAGGAGTGCAAATATCTTTTCAAGACCCTGATTTTAGTTCTTTTAGGTATATACTCAGAAGTAGGATTGCTGGACCATATGGTAGTTCTATTTTTAGTGTTTTTGGGGAACCTCCATACTGTTTTTCACAGTGACCACACCATTTTACATTTCCACGAACTGTGCACAAAGGTTCCAATTTTTCTATATCCTCACCAACACTTATTATCTTTTGGTTTTTGAATATAGGCATCCTAACAGGTATTAAGTGATACCTCGTTGTCATTTTGATTTGCATTTTCTTATGATTAGTAATGTTGAGCATCTTTTCACGTACCTATCAGCCACTTGTATGTTTTTTTGCAGAAATGGCTATTCAAATCCTTTGCCCATTTTTAAAATCAAGTTCCTTACATATTTTGGATATTAACCCCCTATTAGATACATGATTTGCAAATATTTTCTCCCATTCTGTTAGGTTGCTTTTTCACTCTAGTTGTTCCTGTGCTGTGCAGATGCTTTTTTGTTTTGATATAGTCCCACTTATCTTTTTGTTTTTGTTGTCTTGTTTGTGCTTTTGGTGTCATATCCAATAAATCATTGCCAAGACCAATGTCATAAAGCTTATCCTCCTTATTTTCTTCTATTGGTTTTACAGTTTCAGGTCCTACATTTAAATCTTTAATCCATTTTGAGTTGATTTTTGTGTATGGTGTAAGATAAGGGTCAAGTTTTATTCTTTTGCATGTGGCTTTCCAGTTTTCCCAACACCATTTGTTGAAGGTCTATCCTTTCCCCATTATGTAGTCTTGGTACTGTTATTGAAGTTCAGTTGACCATATATGCATGGGTTTATTTCAGGGTTCTTTATTCTGTTCCATTTGTCTAAATGTTTATGCCAGTACCATATTTTTAAAATTACAATAGCTTTGTAATATATTTTAAAATTAGGAAATGTGAGGCCTCCAGCTTTGCTCTTTCTCAAGATTGTTTTGGCTGTTTGGGGTCCTTTGTGTTTCCATATGAATTTTAGGATTGTTTTTTCTATTTGTGTAAAACAATGTCATTGGAATTTTGATAGAGGTTACATTGAATTTGTAAATTGCTTTGGGTAGTATGGACATTTTAACAATATTAAGTCTTAATAACAATATTAAGTCTTTCAATCCATGAATGTGGGCTTTCCACTTATTTGTGTTTTCTTTAATTTCTTTCATCAATATTTTACGTTGTCAGTATACAAGTCTTTCGCTTTAGTTTATTCCTAATTATTCTATTATTTTTGATACTCTTGTAAATGGGATTTTTTATTTTCCATATCTTTCATTCTATAAGTTTTTGCTTTATATATATATATATATAGAGAGAGAGAGAGAGAGAGAGAGAGAGTCTGTATTAGCAGACTCACATATTTTAGAATTTTTATTTTTTAATAAATGTAACATTTTATCCTTTTTTATATACCCTTCTATCTCTGTAACAGTGATTTTTGCCTTAAAGTCTATTTTGTCTGATAGTTAAAACAGCTACCCTAGTTTTATTTGGCTTGGAATTTTCCTGATAAAAGGTTTTTTCATCCTTTTTTTTTTCCTCTCACTTTTTTCTGACCTTTTATTTTGGGTGTTTTACTCGTAAATAGCATAAGCCTTGAATTAAAATAAAATTTATTTTAACAATCTCTGTCTTTTAACTGATAAATTTAGTCCAATTATATTGATGGTGATTATTTTGATATTTAATTCCAACCTGTTTTCAGTTTGTTCTGCTTTATCCTTTTTTTATTCTTTCCTGACCTTTTTTGGGAGGTATGTGTGATTTATTGAGTTTTAAAAATACATCATAAAGTTATACCCTCTATTTCTATTTTAATGATTACCTCCATGCCTTCCATTTCTATATTTTAATGATTACCTTAAGTTTTTAACATGCATACCTACATTAGTAGAATCTAAATATTAATTAATAACTGTCCTCCTCCTTAGAACTCTTATAAAGGACCTTAGAACTCTAACTCCAGTCACTCCCTCTCAAATTACAAGGTATAGTTGTTTACTATTTTAGTTCCATCTTGTTTTTCATACTTTAGATGAGACGTTATTTTGATCTCGTAAATTTAGTTCTTTTTAGGTTTATCCACAGTTTACTAGTTTCTTGTTCACTGTTTTTGAATTGCAACCCTTCCTTGCAGGTCTATTTTCTGCTTCTTGAAGAACATCCTAGGCATTCCTTCACTGAGAGTCTGTTAGTGGTAAGCTCAGTTTTTATTTGTTCAAAAATAGCTTTATTTGTAAAAATTGTGAAAGGACAGTTTGGGGGTTATAACATTCCAGGATGACAGTTATTTCCTGTTAATGTTTTTAGGATCTTACTTTCCATAGTCTGTGCTAGAAGGTTACAGTCATTTGTAGATAACTTTTTTCCTTCCCTTCGCTGGCTGCAAAAACTCTTCTCTTTGTTGTTCTTCAATTTCTCTACTGTGTGTCTCCATAGAGATTATTTTTCTCTCCTGACTTGGATTTGTTGTGCTTTCTGAATCTCAGAATTTGTTCTCTGTTAATTCTGGAAATTTCTCAGTTGTTAACTTTTCTGGTATTGTCTGTCTTCCATTTTCTTTCCTTCTGTCTTCTGGAACTGTGATTAGTCATCTGTAAGGCCTTATTCGGTTTTCCATATTGCAATAATTAATTCATACTTTTATTCAATAAGTAATTATCTGACATCCTTCAGAGCCTAATTCTGCTGTTTTTTATTTCTGCCAAACCTCACACCTTATTTCCTTATTTCCTGATTCTGGAGGTTTTATTGGTAGCAATTCTGTGAGCCTTGGACACAGGCTGTAGCTCTTCAGAGAGTGTCTGCTTTTATTTCCGCTGAGTTGTTTCAGCCAGGCATCCTGGTATGCCAGCACCAC
This sequence comes from Phocoena phocoena, assembly GCF_963924675.1. Classification (NCBI taxonomy): domain Eukaryota; kingdom Metazoa; phylum Chordata; class Mammalia; order Artiodactyla; family Phocoenidae; genus Phocoena; species Phocoena phocoena. The sequence continues at coordinate 62,631,945 of NC_089220.1, read as the reverse complement.
ATGACTGCTTTCTGGCTTTGGATTTTCTGGAAGATGCAGGGTCTATATTTGAATCCCAAAGATGTAGAAATCGGGCCCAAGATGACATATTTTCAGGGAAAACTTTTTTCCGCACTTATTGCCTAGGCTGAGACAGATAGATTTCCCTCAGGTGGATTTTTTCAGTCGCCCTTTTCACTAAAGGTAGTAACCCTTGAGGACCATGCAGGGATCCCAGTTCCCCCCAAGATCTTTCTCTTTTAACCAAATAGCCATTAAAAGTGATGCCTCTCCATTCAATAACCAGCAAATACCCTCAAGGAAACCCCAGCTTTATTTTTATTTATTTATTTATTTATTTTTTAAACATCTTCATTGGAGTATAATTGCTTTACAATGGTGTGTTAGTTTCTGCTTTATAACAAAGTGAATCAGTTATATATATACATATGTTCCCATATCTCTTCCCTCTTGCATCTCCCTCCCTCCCACCCTCCCTATCCCACCCCTCCAGGCGGTCACAAAGCATCAAGCTGATCTCCCTGTACTATGCGGCTGCTTCCTACTAGCTATCTATTTTACATTTGGTAGTGTATATATGTCCATGCCACTCTCTCACTTTGTCACAGCTTACCCTTCTCTCTCCCCATATCCTCAAGTCCATTCTCTGGTAGGTCTGTGTCTTTATTCTCATCTTGCCCCTAGGTTCTTCATGACCTTTTTTTCTTTTTCTTAGATTCCATATATATGTGTTAGCATACGGTGTTTGTTTTTCTCTTTCTGACTTACTTTACTCTGTATGACAGACTCTAGGTCCATCCACCTCACTACAAATAACTCAATTTCATTTCTTTTTATGGCTGAGTAATATTCCACTGTATATATGTGCCACATCTTTATCCATTCATCTGTTGATGGACACTTAGGTTGCTTCCATGTCCTGGCTATTGTAAATAGAGCTGCAATGAACATTTTGGTATATGACTCTTTTTGAATTATGGTTTTCTCAGGGTATATGCCCAGTAGTGGGATTGCTGGGTTGTATGGTAGTTCTAGTTTTCGTTTTTTAAGGAACCTCCGTACTGTTCTCCATAGTGGCTGTATCAATTTACATTCCCACCAACAGTGCAAGAGGGTTCCCTTTTCTCCGCACCCTCTCCAGCATTTATTGTTTGTAGATTTTTTTTGATGATGGCCATTCTGACCAGTTTGAGGTGATATCTCATTGTAGTTTTGATTTGCATTTCTCTAATAATTAATGATGTTGAGCATTCTCTCATGTTTTTGATGGCAATCTGTATATCTTCTTTGGTGAAATGTCTATTTAGGTCTTCTGCCCAGTTTTGGATTGGATTGTTTGTTTTTTTGATATTGAGCTGCATGAGCTGCTTATATATTTTGGAGATTAATCCTTTGTCAGTTGTTTCATTTGCAAATATTTTCTCCCATTCTGAGGGTTGTCTTTTTGTCTTGTTTATGGTTTCCTTTGCTGTGCAAAAGCTTTTAAGTTTCATTAGGTCCCATTTGTTTATTTTTGTCTTTATTTCCATTTCTCTAAGAGGTGGGTCAAAAAGGATCTTGCTGTGATTTATGTCATAGAGTGTTCTGCCTGTGTTTTCCTCTAAGAGTTTGATAGTGTCTGGCCTTACATTTAGGTCTTTAATCCATTTTGAGTTTATTTTTGTGTATGGTGTTAGGGAGTTTTCTAATTTCATACTTTTACATGTACCTGTCCAGTTTTCCCAGCACCACTTATTGAAGAGGCTGTCTTTTCTCCACTGTATATTCTTGCCTCCTTTATCAAAGATAAGGTGACCATATGTGTGTGGGTTTATCTCTGGGCTTTTAATCCTGTTCCATTGATCTATATTTCTGTTTTTGTGCTAGGACCATACTGTCTCGTTTTGTTTTGTTTTGTTTTTGTTTTTGTTTTTGCAATACGCGGGCCTCTCACTGTTGTGGCCTCTCACGTTGCAGAGCACAGGCTCTGGACGCGCAGGCTCAGCGGCCATGGCTCATGGGCCCAGCCTCTCCGCGGCATGTGGGATCTTCCCGGACCGGGGCATGAACCCGTGTCCCCGGCATCGGCAGGCGGACTCTCAACCACTGCGCTACCAGGGAAGCCCCATACTGTCTTGATTACTGTAGCTTTGTAGTATAGTCTGAAGTCAGGGAGCCTGATTCCTTTAGCTCCGTTTTTCGTTCTCAAGATTGCTTTGGCTGTTTGGGGTCTTTTGTGTTTCCATACAAATTGTGAAATTTTTTGTTCTAGTCCTGTGAAAAATGCCAGTGGTAGTTTGATAGGGATTGCATTGAATCTGTAGATTACTTTGGGTAGTAGAGTCCTTTTCACAATGTTGATTCTTCCAATCGAAGAACATGGTATATCTCTCCATCTGTTTGTATCATCTTTAATTTCTTTCATCAGTGTCTTATAATTTTCTGCATACAGGTCTTTTGTCTCCTTAGGTAGGTTTATTCCTAGATATTTTATTCTTTCTGTTGTAATGGTAAATGGGAGTGTTTTCTTAATTTCTCTTTCTGATTTTTCATCATTAGTGTATAGGAATGCCAGAGGTTTCTGTGCATTAATTTTGTATCCTGCTACTTTACCAAATTCATTGATTAGCTCTAATAGTTTTCTGGTAGCATCATTAGGATTCTCTATGTAGAGTATCATGTCATCTGCAAACAGTGCCAGCTTTACTTCTTCTTTTCCAATTTGGATTCCTTTTATTTCTTTTTCTTCTCTGATTGCTGTGGCTAGGATTTCCAAAACTATGTTGAATAATAGTGGTTAGAGTGGGCAGCCTTGTCTTGTTCCTGATCTTGGTGGAAATGGTTTCAGTTTTTCACCATTGAGAATGATGTTGTCTGTGGGTTTGTCGTATATGGCGTTTATCATGTTGAGGAAAGTTCCCTCTATACCTACTTTCTGCAGGGTTTTTATCATATATCGGTGTTGAATTTTGTCAAAAGCTTTCTCTGCATCGATTGAGATGGTCATATGGTTTTTCTCCTTCAATTTGTTAATTTGGTGTATCACATTGATTGATTGATTTGCATATATTGAAGAATCCTTGCATTCCTGGGATAAACCCTGCTTGATCATGGTGTATGTATGATCCTTTTAATTTGCTGTTGAATTCTGTTTGCTAGTATTTTGTTGAGGATTTTTGCATCTATGTTCAACAGTGCTGTCGGCTTGTAGTTTTCTTTCTTTGTGACATCTTTGTCTGGTTTTGGTATCAGGGTGATGGTGGCCTTGTAGAATGAGTTTGGGAGTGTTCCTCCCTCTGCTATATTTTGGAAAACCCCAGCTTTAATATCAGGTTAGCACACTGGTTTTTAACTCCTTGTTTATATTTGGTCTTTGGTGGTAATCTCTTATTTTCTTAAGGGATTAGCTATACCTTATAAAAAGAGTTCTGTGGTGTTTTATCTAGAATGTCTGTCTAGGTGTGGTGGAAGTTTTGTTTTGTTTTTTGTGGATATCTCGTCTACTATATTGCCATAAAAGTCAATAAGATATCTTCAAGTAATGTTTTTTACTTAGACAATTATATTGATATTCTTTCTCTCATCATTTTTCAGCTTTGACAGTCCTCCCTCCTCCATAGAGATGCTAAATATTTACCTAAATTTCTTGTGGTTTAGTTATGGCTTGCTGTTTTGTATGTTTAATACATAATTAATATTATAAGTACTCTGTTTAATTATATAATTAATCTGAAAATACTAGTAGTTCAAGGGCATTTTAGATAGGAAATAAAGGGTGAATGGGAACTTACATTTAGAGTGTTACGTGTTTTACATTCTTTCTCTCATTTTAGTACTTACAATAACTTTATAGCATAGGAATTATCTTGATTTTTATGAAGGGGTTAACTGAGGCTCAGAGAGGTTAAATAGTTTGCTTGGGGGTCACACAATTAATAAGCAGCAGACCAGGATTGAAGTCCTTTGATCTTCCTAGTCATTCATGCAGTTTATCATTAAATCTGAACTTGTTGTTCAGGGCTTTGTATCTGCTTGTTCCTTAGTTCTACATTTGACTCATATAGAAATAACCTGAGAGGCAAGGAAAGTGGGAAGAAGGAAGACACACTGACAGTTGTCAGAATAAAAGTTTGATTAGCAGCAGATAGGAAGGAGGGGCCGGGACCAGAGACTAGACAGGTTCACACAGGTATGCACATAGAGAGTGTGCCAAAAACCACAGAGACAATCAGGCAGCAGATGGTTTGTGTCAAATTAAGGGAGAAAATCATATTTATAGAATACTACAGTGTGCCAGGCACTAAGATGGGTGGAGATGCTTTATTGAGGTTATCTCATTTAAGCCTCCCCACAGAGCTGCAAATGAGTTTTCAGATGCGACAGCAAGTGGTAGCAAGGTCTCAGCCAGGCCCTTAGGGTTCAGGGTTAGGATTTCAGTTCTTGAGAAGATTGGTGAGAGCTCTTCAGAGCTCTGATTTTTTGGTTGTCTATTCATTTAATCATTTTTTGTTTTCTGATTGTAACGTTAATAACTGTCTATTGAGAAAACTTGAGAAGTAAGTCTAAAGAAGACAATAGAAGCAACCATAATCTACCACGCATAAGTAATTACTGTTAATAAGTATGTGTGTTTGTATAATTGTTTTTCACATAGCTGATATGACTCTATGTATAGTATTTTGTATCCTAACTTTTTTATAAGCAGCATTTCATGAGCGTTTCCTTATGGCTCTAAATACTTTTTTTGGGGGAGTCATTTTGTGCTTTATTTTTTATTTTGAAAAATTAATTTTTCTTCTAGTTTTATTGAGATATAATTGACATAACACTGTGTAAGTTTAAAGTGTACAGCATAATGATTTAATTTACATACATCATGAAATGATCATCATAATAAGTTTAATGGACATTCATCATCTCATATAGATACAAAATTAAAGAAAGAGAAAAAAGTATTTTTCCTCGAGATGAGAACTCTTAGGATTTGCTCTCTTAACAGCTTTCATATATAACATACAGCAGTGTTCATTATATTAATCATGTTGTACATCACATCCCTATTACTTGTTTATCCTATAACTGGAAGTTTGTACCTTTTGATTGTCTTCATCCAATTCCCCCTCCCTAAATACCCTTTTAAAAGTCAGTTTTTACGGGGTAATGTGTGTACATATTTCTGAAGGCACAGGCTTGTAATGAAAAACAGCAGTCCCTCTCCCATCTCCACATTTTACATCCCAGCAGCAATTGTCTATCAAAATCTTTTATCTACTGCTTCTGGAGTTTACCTTCATATTTCTAAATAATATCAGTTTTAGATATTACCTTTTGGTTTCCTATTATGAAAGCTGAGGATTCCATAATAGTTCCCCTCATCTCATTCTTCCAATATTGTTGTGTCACAATTTTTGTTCTTATTGTAACTATAAATATTGTTTACTGATCCAAGAGTTATACTTTGCTTAAACTTCCCTTTTTGTACAACTATTTTTTTAACCTTGGGATTAATTGCTTCATTTATTGTTTGTTAGTTTTCTCTTATTTACCACTTCTTCCCAGAGACTCCAGCAGATTTATGAAAACCCCCAATGCCATTTTCCCTGTGATCAAATGCATCAGGTAATCCATGAGACCCATTTCCTTCTGGAGTCCTCCCTCCTGGGCGCAACTCCTCCACCCCTGGACCCCTTGTTCACCTGTTCCTTCCTGCTACATCCTTCAGATGCTTTCTAGGCCAGCTGCATCTCTGTCTTTAGGGGTATCTCTTCACCATCGCCCTGGAAATTCCCTTTACATCTTTCCTGCTAGATCTTGTTTTCTTTTTTCAGTTTCATAGAGTAGCTTCTTGGGAAAAAGTGTACAGAAGTTAGTTGTTTGAGACCTCTTGTATTGATTATCTATTGCTTTGTAATAAATTACTCCAAAATTTAGTCGCTTAAAACAATAATCAACATTTATTATTTCGCAGTCTCTATTGTCAGGAATTTGGGAGCCACTTAGTTGGGTGGTTCCGACTCAGGGAATCACATGAAGTTGCAGTGAAGAGGTCAGCCAGGGAAGCAGTTGTCTGAAGGCTTGAGGGGGGGCTGTAGGATCTGCTTCCCAAGTGACTGACTTCCAAGGCTGGCAAGCTGTTGCTGGTTGTTGGTTGGAAGCCTTAGTCCCATGGGCCTCTCCACAGGCTGACTGAGGGCCCCCATGACCTGGTGACTGTCTTCTCCCAGAGTGAACGGGTCACGAGAGCAAGACAGAAGTGACAGGGTTTTTAATAACTTAGATTTCTGCCACATTCTGTTCATTAGAGATGAGTCACTAAGTCCTACCCACATTCAAGGGAAGAGGAATTAGACTCTACCTTTTGAAGGGAGGCATGTCAAACATTTATTGGACATGTTTTAAAACCCCTACATCTTTCATTTCCAAAAACATCTTAACTCCCAATTCAGAGTATGGAATTCTAGATGGTAAGTAATCATGTTTCCTCAGAATTTTGAAGGCATTTTTCCATTGTCTTCTAGCTCCCAGTATTGCTTATGAGAAGCCTCTTACTTTGATTCCTGATCCTTTGTACGTGACCTGTTTTCTTCCTGAATACCTATTTTTCTTTATCCTTGGTGCTGTGGAACAGCAAGATGATGTGCCTTGGTGTGTGTCTCTTTTCATTCATTATGAATACTCAAAGGAAACTTTAAGTCAGGAAACTCATATCTTTAGTTCTGGGAAGTTCCTTATATTGTTCTTCTCCATTATTTTCTGTTTTTCTCTTTTTGAAACTCTTATTGGTTGGCTGCTGGACCTTCAAGATTGATCTTTGAATTTTCTTATATTTCATATAATTATTACATATTATATAGATCTTATATATTTTTATTGTACCTCCCTCCACTCCTCTCCCTTCATTTTTTTAAAAATTTATTTATTTTTGGCTGCGTTGGATCTTCATTGCTGTGTGCAGGCTTTCTCTAGTTGCGGCAAGTGGGGGCTACTCTTCATAGCAGCGCGCGGGCTGCTCATTGCAGTGGCTTATCTTGTTGCGGAGCACGGGCTCTAGGTGCGTGGGCTTCAGTAGTTGTGGCACGTGAGCTCAGTAGTTGTGGCACATGGGCTTAGTTGCTCCACAGCATGTGGGATCTTCCCAGACCAGGGCTTGAACCCGTGTCCCCTGCATTGGCAGGCGGATTCCTAACCACAATGCCACCAGGGAAGTCCCTACCCCTCCCTCCCTTTATTCTTTTTTTTTTTTAACATCTTTATTGGAGTATAATTGCTTTACAATAGTATATTAGTTTCAGCTTCACAACAAAATGAATCAGTTATATATATACATATGTTCCCATATCTCTTCCCGCTGGCGTCTCCCTCCCTCCCACCCTCCTTATCCCACCCCTCCAGGCGGTCACAAAGCACCGAGCTGATCTCCCTGTGCTATGCGGCTGCTTCCCACTAGCTATCTACCTTACGTTTGGTAGTGTATATATGTCCATGCCTCTCTCGCTTTGTCACAGTTTACCCTGCCCCCTCCCCATAGCCTCAAGTCCATTCTCTAGTAAGTCTGTGTCTTTATTCCTGTTTCACCCCAGGTTTTTCATGACATTTTTTTTCTTAAATTCCATATATATGTGTTAGCATACGGTATTTGTCTCTCTCTTTCTGACTTACTTCACTCTGTATGACAGATTCTAGGTCTATCCACCTCATTACAAATAGCTCAATTTCGTTTCTTTTTATGGCTGAGTAATATTCCATTGTATATATGTGCCACATCTTCTTTATCCATTCATCCGATGATGGACATTTAGGTTGTTTCCATCTCCGGGCTATTGTAAATAGACCTGCAATGAACATTTTGGTACATGACTCCTTTTGAATTATGGTTTTCTCAGGGTATATGCCCAGTAGTGGGATTGCTGGGTCATATGGTAGTTCTATTTGTAGTTTTTTAAGGAACCTCCATACTGTTCTCCACAGTGGCTGTATCAATTTACATTCCCACCAACAGTGCAAGAGGGTTCCCTTTTCTCCGCACCCTCTCCAGCATTTATTGTTTCTAGATTTTTTGATGATGGCCATTCTGACTGGTGTGAGATGATATCTCATTGTAGTTTTGATTTGCATTTCTCTAATGATTAGTGATGTTGAGCATTCTTTCATGTGTTTGTTGGCAGTCTGTATATCTTCTTTGGAGGAATGTCTATTTAGGTCTTCTGCCCATTTTTGGATTGGGTTGTTTTTTTTTGTTATTAAGCTGCATGAGCTGCTTATAAATTTTGGAGATTAATCCTTTGTCAGTTGCTTCATTTGCAAATATTTTCTCCCATTCTGAGGGTTGTCTTTTGGTCGTGTTTATGGTTTCCTTTGCTGTGCAAAAGCTTTGAAGTTTCATTAGGTCCCATTTGTTTATTTTTGTTTTTATTTCCATTTCTCTAGGAGGTGGGTCAAAAAGGACCTTGCTGTGATTTATGTCATAGAGTGTCCTGCCTATGTTTTCCTCTAAGAGTTTGATAGTTTCTGGCCTTACATTTAGGTCTTTAATCCATTTTGAGCTTATTTTTGTGTATGGTGTTAGGGAGTGATCTAATCTCATACTTTTATATGTAGCTGTCCAGTTTTCCCAGCACACTTATTGAAGAGGCTGTCTTTTCTCCACTGTATATTCTTGCCTCTTTTATCAAAGATAAGGTGACCATATGTGCGTGGGTTTATCTCTGGGCTTTCTATCCTGTTCTATTGATCTATATTTCTGTTTTTGTGCCAGTCCCATACTGTCTTGATTACTGTAGCTTTGTAGTATAGTCTGAAGTCAGGAAGCCTGATTCCTCCAGCTCTGTTTTTCTTTCTCAAGATTGCTTTGGCTATTCAGGGTCTTTTGTGTTTCCATACAAATTGTGAAATTTTTTGTTCTAGTTCTGTGAAAAATGCCAGTGGTAGTTTGATAGGGATTGCATTGAATCTGTAGATTGCTTTGGGTAGGAGAGACATTTTCACGATGTTGATTCTTCCAATCCAAGAACATGGTATATCTCTCCATCTATTTGTATCATCTTTAATTTCTTTCAGCAGTGTCTTATAATTTTCTGTATACAGGTCTTTTGTCTCGTTAGGTAGGTTTATTCCTAGATATTTTATTCTTTTTCTTGCAATGGTAAATGGAAGTGTTTTCTTGATTTCACTTTCAGATTTTTCATCCTTAGTGTATAGGAATGCCAGAGATTTCTGTGCATTAATTTTGTATCCTGCTACTTTACCAAATTCATTGATTAGCTCTAGTAGTTTTCTGGTAGCATCTTTAGGATTCTCTATGTATAGTATCATGTCATCTGCAAAGAGTGACAGCTTTACTTCTTCTTTTCTGATTTGGATTCCTTTTATTTCCTTTTCTTCTCTGATTGCTGTGGCTAAAACTTCCAAAACTATGTTGAATAAGAGTGGTGAGAGTGGGCAACCTTGTCTTGTTCCTGATCTTAGTGGAAATGCTTTCAGTTTTTCACCATTGAGGACAATGTTGGCTGTGGGTTTGTCATATATGGCCTTTATTATGTTGAGGAAAGTTCCCTCTATGCCTACTTTCTGCAGGGTTTTTATCATAAATGGGTGTTGAATTTTGTCAAAAGCTTTCTCTGCATCTATTGAGATGATCATATGGTTTTTCTCCTTCACTTTGTTAATATGGTGTATCACGTTGATTGATTTGCGTATATTGAAGAATCCTTACATTCCTGGAATAAACCCCACTTGATCATGGTGTATGATCCGTTTAATGTGCTGTTGGATTCTGTTTGCTAGTATTTTGTTGAGGATTTTTGCATCTATGTTCATCAGTGATATTGGTCTGTAGTTTTCTTTCTTTGTGACATCCTTGTCTGGTTTTGGTATCAGGGTGATGGTGGCCTCGTTAAATGAGTTGGGGAGTGTTCCTCCCTCTGCTATATTTTGGAAGAGTTTGAGAAGGATAGGTGATAGCTCTTCTCTAAATGTTTGATAGAATTCGCCTGTGAAGCCATCTGGTCCTGGGCTTTTGCTTGTTGGAAGATTTTTAATCACAGTTTCAATTTCAGTGCTTGTGATTGGTCTGTTCATATTTTCTCTTTCTTCATGATTCAGTCTTGGCAGGTTGTGCGTTTCTAAGAATTTGTCCATTTCTTCCAGGTTGTCCATTTTATTGGCATAGAGTTGCTTGTAGTAATCTCTGATGATCTTTTGTATTTCTGCAGTGTCAGTTGTTACTTCTCCTTTTTCATTTCTAATTCTATTGATTTGAGTCTTCTCCCTTTTTTTCTTGATGAGTCTGGCTAATGGTTTATCAATTTTGTTTATCCTTTCAAAGAACCAGCTTTTAGTTTTGTTGATCTTTGCTATCGTTTCCTTCATTTCTTTTTCATTTATTTCTGATCTGATTTTTATGATTTCTTTCCTTCTGCTAACTTTGGGGTTTTTTTATTCTTCTTTCTCTAATTGCTTTAGGTGCAAGGTTAGGTTGTTTATTCGAGATGTTTCCTGTTTCTTAAGGTAGGATTGTATTGCTATAAACTTCCTTCTTAGAACTGCTTTTGCTGCATCCCATAGATTTTGAGTCGTCGTGTCTCCATTGTCATTTGTTTCTAGGTATTTTTTGATTTCCTCTTTGATTTCTTCAGTGATCACTTCGTTATTAAGTAGTGTATTGTTTAGCCTCCATGTGTTTGTATTTTTTACAGATCTTTTCCTGTAATTGATATCTAGTCTCATAGCGTTGTGGTCAGAAAAGATACTTGATACAATTTCAATTTTCTTAAATTTACCAAGGCTTGATTTGTGACCCAAGATATGATCTATGCTGGAGAATGTTCCATGAGCACTTGAGAAAAATGTGTATTCTGTTGTTTTTGGATGGAATGTCCTATAAATATCAATTAAGTCCATCTTGTTTAATGTATCATTTAAAGCTTGTGTTTCCTTATTTATTTTCATTTTGGATGATCTGTCCATTGGTGAAAGTGGGGTGTTAAAGTCCCCTACTATGAATGTGTTACTGTCGATTTCCCCTTTTATGGCTGTTAGTATTTGCCTTATGTATTGAGGTGCTCCTATGTTGGGTGCATAAATATTTACAATTGTTATATCTTCTTCTTGGATCGATCCCTTGATCATTATGTAGTGTCCTTCTTTGTCTCTTCTAATAGTCTTTATTTTAAAGTCTATTTTGTCTGATATGAGAATTGCTACTCCAGCTTTCTTTTGGTTTCCATTTGCATGAAATACCTTTTTCCATCCCCTTACTTTCAGTCTGTATGTGTCTCTAGGTCTGAAGTGGGTCTCTTGTAGACAGCAAATATATGCGTCTTGTTTTTGTATCCATTCAGCCAATCTGTGTCTTTTGGTGGGAGCATTTAGTCCATTTACATTTAAGGTAATTATCGATATGTATGTTCCCATTCCCATTTTCTTAATTGTTTTGGGTTTGTTATTGTAGGTCTTTTCCTTCTTTTTTGTTTCTTGCCTAGAGAAGTTCCTTTAGCAGTTGTTGTAGAGCTGGTTTGGTGGTGCTGAACTCTCTCAGCTTTTGCTTGTCTGTAAAGGTTTTAATTTCTCCATGAAATCTGAATGAGATCCTTGCTGGGTAGAGTAATCTTGGTTGCAGGTTTTTCTCCTTCAACACTTGCAATATGTCCTGCCACTCCCTTCTGGCTTGCAGAGTTTCTGCTGAAAGATCAGCTGTTAACCTTATGGGGATTCCCTTGTGTGTTATTTGTTGTTTTTCCCTTGCTGCTTTTAATTTGCTTTCTTTGTATTTAATTTTTGACAGTTTGATTAATATGTGTCTTGGCGTATTTCTCCTTGGATTTATCCTGTATGGGACTCTCTGTGCTTCCTGGACTTGATTAACTATTTCCTTTCCCATATTAGGGAAGTTTTCAACTATAATCTCTTCAAATATTTTCTCAGTCCTTTTCTTTTTCTCTTCTTCTTCTGGAACCCCTATAATTTGAATGTTGGTGCATTTAATGTTGTCCCAGAGGTCTCTGAGACTGTCCTCAGTTCTTTTCATTCTTTTTTCTTTATTCTGCTCTGCAGTAGTTATTTCCACTATTTTATCTTCCAGGTCACTTATCTGTTCTTCTGCCTCAGTTATTCTGCTATTGATCCCATCTAGAGTATTTTTCATTTCATTTATTGTGTTCATTGTTGCTTGTTTCATCTTTAGTTCTTCTAGGTCCTTGTTACCTGTTTCTTGCATTTTGTCTATTCTATTTTCCAAGATTTTGGATCATCTTTACTGTCATTATTCTGAATTCTTTTTCAGGTAGACTGCCTATTTCCTCTTAATTTATTAGGTCTGGTGGGTTTTTATCTTGCTCCTTCATCTGCTGTGTGTTTTTCTGTCTTTTCATTTTGCTTATCTTACTGTGTTTGGGGTCTCCTTTTTGCAGGTTGAAGGTTCGTAGTTCCTGTTGTTTTTAGTGTCTGTCCCCAGTGGCTAAGGTTGGTTCAGTGGGTTGTGTAGGCTTCCTGATAGAGGGTACTAGTGCCTGTGTTCTGGTGGATGAGGCTGGATCTTGTCTTTCTGGTGGGCAGGTCCACGTCTGGTGGTGTGTTTTGGGGTGTCTGTAGACTTATTATGATTTTGGGCAGCCTCTCTGCTAATGCGTGGGGTTGTGTTCCTGTCTTGCTAGTTGTTTGGCCTAGGATGTCCAGCACTGTAGCTTGCTGGTCGTTGAGTGAAGCTGGGTGCTGGTGTTGAGATGGAGATCTCTGGGAGATTTTCGCCGTTTGATATTATGTGCAGCTGGGAGGCCTCTTGTGGACCAGTGTCCTGAAGTTGGCTCTCCCACCTCAGAGGCACAGCACTAACTCCTGGCTGCAGCACCAAGAGCCTTTCATCCACACGGCTCCTTAATTTGGGATGATTCGTTGCCTATTCATGTACTCCACAGATGCAGGGTACATCAAGTTGATTGTGGCGCTTTAATCTGCTGCTTCTGAGGCTGCTGGGAGAGGTTTCCCTTTCTCTTCTTTGTTCTCACAGCTCCCAGGGGCTCAGCCTTGGATTTGGACCCGCCTCTGCGTGTAGGTCGCCGGAGGGCGTCTGTTCTTTGCTCAGACAGGACGGGGTTAAAGGAGCCGCTGGTTTGGAGCCTCTGGCTCACTCAGGCCGGGGAGGGGTGGCGGGTAGGGAGGGTCACGGAGTGCGGGGCGGGCCTGCGGTGGCAGAGGCCGGCATGACGTTGCAGCAGCCTGAGGCGTGCTGTGCGTTCTCCCGGGGAAGTTGTCCCTGGATCCCGGGACCCTGGCAGTGGCGGGCTGCACAGGCTCCCCGGAAGGGGGGTGTGGATAGTGACCTGTGTTCGCACACAGGCTTCTTCGTGGCGGCAGCAACGGCCTTAGCGTCTCATGTCTGTCTCTGGGGTCCGCACTTTTAGCCGCGGCTCACGCCCGTCTCTGGAGCTCCTTTAAGCAGCGTTCTTAATCCCCTCTCCTCGCGCACCAGGAAATAAAGAGGGAAGAAAAAGTCTCTTGCCTCTTCGGCAGGTCCAGACTTTTCCCCCGGACTCCCTCCTGGCTAGCCGCGGTGCACTAACGCCCTGCAGGCTGTGTTCACGCCGCCAACCTCAATCCTATCCCTGCGCTCCCACTGAAGCCGGAGCCTCAGCTCCCAGACCCGCCCGCCCCGGCGGGTGAGCAGACAAGCCTCTCGGCTGGTGAGTGCCGGTCGGTCGGCCCTGATCCTCTGCACTGGAATCTCTCCGCTTTGCCCTCCGCACCCCTGTTGCTGTGCTCTCCTCCGCGGCTTCGAAGCTCCCCCACTTTGCCACCCGCAGTCTCTGCCCGCGAAGGGGCTTCCTAGTGTGTGGACACTTTTCCTCCTTCACAGCTCCCTCCCACTGGTGCAGGACCCGTCCCTGTCCTTTTGTCTCTGTTTATTTTTTTCTTTTGCCCTAACCAGGTACGTGGGGGGTTTCTTGCCTTTTGGGAGGTCTGAGGTCTTCTGCCAGCATTCAGTAGATGCTTTGTAGGAGTTGTTCCACGTGTAGATGTATTTCTGGTGTATCTGTGGGGAGGATGGTGATCTCCACGTCTTATTCTTCCGCCATCTTCCCGGAAGTCTCCTATTCTTCTTTTATTCTTTTTTAGAGCATATTCAACTTTCTCATCCACTCCTTTTACTAAATATTTTATTTCTATTATGTGTTTAATTTCCAAGAGCACTTATGCCCTGTGATTACTCATTTTTAAATATTTTTTCTAACTCCTGTTCTTTCCTTATGGGTGTAATCGCTTTCCTCTATGGGTATTAAATGTAGTTGTTTTGAATTTTTTTTCTGTGTCTTGACTTGTGTCTGTTTCTTTATCCTTCTTTTTTGTTTGTTTGTCTCTCTTTCATTTCGATGCTTTTCACAAATAACTAGTCACCTTTGGCCATCATTCATACTTAAGAGTGAGTCAGTACAGTCTGCCTGTGTGCAGGGCTTGTCAGCTGCTGAGCTGTGGAAGTTTTCTTCTCACTGGTGAGCCTACCATGATGAAGAGGGCTTTCTGTCTCTAGGGCTTTTCATGTATTTTCCCCCATCCAGACCCTCCTTCATTTCTTTCTAGATTTGGAAGTATAACTCAGACTTTTCAGAATATTCCCCCTTCTCTCATATTCTTTCTTTATGAAGTGCACGCATGTGTGTAATGTACATAATGCAGGTCTTGGGGTTCTGTCTCAGTTTAGTCACCACGTTCAGAGATTATGGCATGACATTGTGCCCCTTCCTTTGTCTGACAACTACAAGTGTGGTTTGTTGATTTATTTTGTACATATTTTTGTTTATTTCATTATGTCTTAGGGAAGAGAGAGTTTATGATCTGGGTTCATTTGTAATCTTACTCTAGCAGTTTCTCCCTACTTTTTGAATTCTGAATTTTTGGTGTCTGCAGAGTAGTAGTATGGATGTACAATAATTATGTAGCCAATACTCTATTACTGGATTTTACTTTGTTCCTAGTTTTTGGCATTACAAGTATTGCTGTTGTGAGCATCCTTTTCCATACAGCATTGGTCGAGGTTGTTATTTCCTTAGGATGGAATCTTCAGTGTAATTACTAGATCAAAGGATACAATCAGTAAAGTCCTCAATACATGTTTCTAAATTACTTTCCAAATTGTTGAGTTGGTTTATATTCTCAATATTGGTTGGCATTGTTTATTATACTTGAAAAGAATGAAACAACTTTGTCAAGTGAAAAATAATATCACATAATGCACATTTTAATTTGCAGTTGTGTTTTCTGTCTCTCTTTTTGGCTGATTTTGGCAGTGAGTATGGATAGTATTTAGATTTTTCTTACTGACTTATCCATGCTTGTTTAATTCCATCTTATGGTTATTAGGCCTTTGTCATGTTGTAAATATTTTTTTATTGCCTTCCTCTTACTTTTGTTTGCTTTTTAATGTGTTTTTAATTTCTGTGTGCATAGTTTTAAAAAAATAACTTGTCCTTCTAATTTTTGTGCTTTGAAAGACTTCTCTCACCCCAACATCAAATAGAGTCCCCATCTTTCCTTTAGTTCTTTGAAGCTGATATTTTTTCTTTCTTTATTTTTTGGCTGCATCAGATCTTAGTTGTGGCACATGGGATCTTCATCGAGGCATGCAGGATCTTTTTGTTGTGCTGCGCGGGCTCTTCGTTGCAGCGTACGGGCTTCTCTCTTGTGGCAGCTGGGTCTTCTCTCTCTAGTTGTGGTGCGTGGGTTCCAGAGTGCGTGGGCTCTGTAGTTTGTGGCACGCAGGCTGTCTCGTCAAGGCACGGGAGCTCAGTCGTTGTGGCCCGTGGGCTTAGTTGCCCCATGGCGTGTGGGATCTTAGTTCCCTGAGCAGGGATTGAACCCGCGTCCCCTGCATTAGAAGATGGATTCTTTACCCTTGGACTACAGGGAAGTCCCTTTCCTTTAGTTCTTTTGGATTTCATTTCATAAATTTAACTCTTTAGTCCATTAATTTTTTTGTATAACATGAGGCAAAGAACCTGAGTTTTTCCTCTATATAGTTAAACTTATTTTTCTGTTGTCATTTATTGTCATCAGGTTTCCAAATTATTTGAAAAGTCACCCTTTTCATAAAATTTCCCATAACCAATGGGTCTATTTCTTGGCTTTTAAATTCTGTTCTGCTTATCTTTTCATTCCAGTGTATCCCACTTAAAAAAAAAATGATTGTAGCTTTTTAATATGGTTTGCTCTCTGGTAATGCTAGTCTTTGAAAATCTCCGAGGACTCCATTCCAGGTTGGGAACCGTGAGGTGCCTAAGTCAGGGAACTGCCGAAAGGGAGTTGGTTCTGAACCCAGGCCAGCGGGAGACGAGTACAAACACGGAACCTTGGAGCCACTTTCCTGGGGCTCCCTGGCATTTCCCTGATGAGAAGGAGCATAGGTGTCAGCCTGCGAAAGGGCTCAGTGAGCAGGTTCACTAAGTATAGGTGTGGAGATTGGAGGGTTGTGGGATTTTGAAGCCAAACATGTAATTATAATTAGTAATACTTTAAAAAAGCGAAGTTACCTATTGACTATAGAGGCCTCTACAGGCACCAAAGCAAGGGAGTTTGGATGCCTCTTTCTTTTCTAGGTGTCTTTTAGCTGCTTCATTATGACTTTCCTTCTCAGGGAAAGTTGTTGAGGGGTTGGGGATAAGGGAGAGAAGATCAAAGAAATAACAGTGAGGATAGAATCAAGATACTTCTATTTGTATACTTTAAAGTATACCTATTATATTTTTAGAGATAGCTTCAAACATTTTAGTCCCCTTGTGGCTTTTTTTTTTTAAATTGTAAAGAATGATTGGTAGATTTATTTTAGAATTTCTGCTTGGCCTAGGGCAAATTTATCAATGGAAAGCAAAGAGAATGCAGCAGTTAAACTTCCATATTCTTTTTTTTAATGTTAATTTTTATTTTTACTTAAAATTTTTTTAAAAATTGAAATATTCTTAAAAGCAAAAGCTTTATCACTCCTGCTTAGCATTCGGAGTCATCTTTGGTTGGAGAATCTGGCTCTATTTATAGCTGTCACACGATCTTGACTGTGGCCACAGCCTGCTCTCCCTTTTTCTCTGCTACATAACATTTCCCAATTCTTGTAATACAATGTAGATAAGGCTAGAATATCTGTTAGACTTTGCCAAAGGCAGAGGGGTAAGTAAAAAGAAGTAAGCATAGAGAGTAGCATGTAATGAGGTAATTTTTCATATGAGATCTAGTTTTAGTCTTCTTCAGCTTTGCTTTCTCTCTAGCTCCTGGATTGCTTCAACCTGACAAAAGCCATCTTTTCTCTACCACTCAGGAGAACCTTCAAGCATGTGTAGACTCTAAATTTCAAACCCAAAAGACAGGACTTCATAACTGACACTGGGAATGCTGAAAATGGGCATGGCTAATGCCATCCACAAGAAATCATAACTAACTGCATTCCAGTGGCCTCTATGAGACAGTCATATCTAGCTATATATCTGGCCCAATAGGCTAATATCCTTACTAGAGATAAGGGTGTGGTGGGTGGGTGGGAATCTGTCATAGCTTTTTATATAATAAATCTATATATTATACTGATGTGTGTTCTATGGCTTTTAAAATAAGGGATACAGCGGGCTAGAAGTAGTAGACCTGGATTCTAGTCTGATTTACTAGTGAACAGTCTTGTCTCTTAGTGAGTGACTCAATCTTTCTGTAGTTTTGTTGAAAGATTTGGATATAATTAATCTGTAATTTTAGGATTTTGACTATAATTGAATTGTTTAAAATAATTGTAAAGTTTAGATTTGAATTTTTCTCCTGGTGATATATTAGTCTATTTTAATATGATTCTGCGATATTAACAGGGAATTGTTCTGATGAGAAAAAGTGATCCATTTTATAAAGATATACTTTATAGGACAAGGTCTCCATTGTGGTACAGGTGGGACCTGCTTATATTTAAAAGGGGCCATGGGAGCTTACTACGAGTTTTTTTGTAAAGTAAATATTTGCCTCTTTATTTATCACATATAAATTTAGATGTTCTTAAACAATTTAATTGTATATAGTTCTCCCTATATTTAGATTCTATATTTTCTAGTGTTAGTTTATTCATATATTTGACATTTTATCATTAAAATTTTTAAGTTGAAATTACACGAAAGCGCCATATGTTAAAATAAGAGTGAGTTATTTGGTACTTTTAGTTAAGATAGACCGATTTGTTCTTTCTGCTTATGTGTGATCTGCTTTCTTTTTTTTTTTCAGAGTGAAAAGCTTTTGTTATATGATACAGTGCAGAGTGAACTAGAGGAGAAGATAAGAAGGCTTGAAGAGGACAGGCATAGCATTGATATTACCTCAGGTGAGGGGAATGCTGTGACTGTCACGTTTAAGTGACACTAAACCTTTGGTTTACTGAGGTGTCTCGCTGTATGTAGTCTCCTTTACATATGTTATGTAAATGAAGTGTCCTAATGAGAGAGGGACAAGACTGCTAAAGAATCTGATATGATTGTGATCGTTGCTTTGATTTGGACTCACACTTCAGAAAGATGTAGAAAATGGAGCACATGAAAGGGAACAAAACAGAAGTGAGACAGGAACTATAGGCATAAGATAGTATACTACAAGAATAGTAAGAATATTATTAAAACATAAGAATAGTATTGGAAGACAGCTGTAGTATATGTTCTTTCCTCTAAGCCTTGAAAGATTGTCATGTGGAAGAAGAAATAAAACCCTTTTCTCTTTGGTCGCACACAAACTAGGACAAATGGATGGACTTTCCAGGGAGGCAGATTTTTGTCTCAGGAAAAGGAAATACTTACTACTAATTAGATCAGTCCAAAGTGAAATGGCTTTTTCAGAGGTACTGTGGAAAGGCTTTCTACACTGGATGGAAGATTTACTGGGTTATCCTATTGTTCTTGCATATGTATTATTTTACTTGTTATAAATTCTATTTCTCTGATATGGAGTAGACAGAGTGGACAAGCTGAGCTCTAATGATGCCTTACTTGTAGTTGGGTGACTACAAGTGACAGTCACTTTAGCTTTTCTAAATCAGTCTCCTCCTATAATTGAAGTAATGAGACTATCTGCCTCAGAGGTAGCTTTGAGGATTAGTTGAGACCATTCATGCGATGTATATTTACCAGAGTGCCTGACATATGTTTATCAGTTATTAGTCGCTAAGTGCCAAGTTGAATTTTGCTCTAATAAAAGCAGAGGAAAATTCAAAATATATAACTGCTCATGAAATTATATATAGTCATATATATATGTATAGTATACACATACAGTATATAAACATAGACACCAATGAAATTTTGCTACTATGAAATTATATAGTCTTTCTTTCCTCCTTTGATCTCTAGAAATCAGCTAATACTTAATTTTTATTTACTTGCCAGAGCTGTGGAACGATGAGCTTCAGTCAAGAAAAAAGAGGAAGGACCCTTTCAGTCCTGACAAAAAGAAGCCAGTTGTGGTTTCAGATATCCTTTTTCAAATTTTCTGTTTTTTTTTTGTTTTGTTTTGTTTTAATGTACATTTTTGCATTGTGCATATCTTTGTAACTTTTGTTAGTATACATTGTCTTTATTTGCATGATCCTGTAAAAAGCAAAAGATGATTTATAAAACCGATTAAAGGCACAAGGGTATAGTTTAGATTAAGAGGAGTACGGAAGGAGTAGAAATTTAGTAACGATCCCAACTTTGAAATTAATATGGCTTTGTAGATCACAAGGGCTTTGATATGAAGCAGCTGTTTAGTATGTAGCATGATTGCTTAATTCTCACGTGTACTTTTTTTTTTTTTTTTTTGCGGTACGCGGGCCTCTCACTGTTGCGGCCTCTTCCGTTGGGGAGCACAGGCTCCGGACGCGCAGGCTCAGCGGCCATGGCTCACGGGCCCAGCCACTCCGCGGCATGTGGGATCTTCCCGGACCGGGGCACAAACCCGCGTCCCCTGCATCGGCAGGCGGACTCTCAACCACTGTGCCACCAGGGAAGCCCTCATGTGTACTTTTTAACATTTTTAATGTCTCTGAAAGTGGAATGTCTTTAAATTAAATTAGTATATGCATTCAGTCTTGGCATTCCCTTTGGTACCCTCCCCTCGCTCCTGCCTTTTTCCCCCCACCTCAAACCAGTGATTAGGTTGGTGGTGTATCTTGCTATCCTTGATACCATAGGACTAAGGGAATATGGTTATAACATCTGAAGTACTGGAACATATTTATCCTGGTACTAAGTTTTTTGAAGAATAATTTGAAGTCAGAATTCAGCATGCTGAAGGTTTTTGTCCAGAGGTCATTGTTCCATTCTCTGAAAAACAGAAGTTTGGAAGTATAATTCAAAATGTGAAATTCTTACAGCTAAATTGACCTTGACTTTTCAACGTCCGTATATAGTTTATATGCTACAAGATCTTGATATTCTTGAAGACTGGACAACAATAAGGAAGGTATGATTAAAAAGCAATGGAATGCAAGTATATTTTTTATAGTCTACTTTTTAAGAGTCTATGATTTTTCACTAATACATCGAAATATTATTGTAAATATGTTTTACTTTGCAACAGTCTCTCTAAGACAGTTAATACTAATACAGATAATAGTGGATTGCAAGAGTTTTTAAAATAAATTTATTTATTTATTTGTTTGTTTATATTTATTTTTGGCTGCGTTAGGTGCTCGTTGCTGCGCGTGGGCTTTCCCTAGTTATGGCGAGCAGGGGGCTACTCTTTGTTGCAGTGCACAAGCTTCTCACTGCATTGGCTTCTCTTGTTGCAGAGCATGGACTCTAGGTGCACGGGCTTCAGTAGTTGTGGCATGCAGGCTCAGTAGTTGTGGTGCACGGGCTTAGTTGCTCCGTGGCATGTGGGATCTTCCCAGACCAGGGCTCAAACCTGTGTCCCCTGCATTGGCAGGAGGATTCTTAACCACTGAGCCACCAGGGAAGTCCCTGCAAGAATATTTTAAGAGATGCATGTCAGCTGTTTGACTGTATTTTCCTGTGATAATGTAATTAATAATTCATGCAAAAGTGCAGAAAAGCGTTTATTTAGGTTACCCCAAAATAATAATAAATTACCATTCTGTGCCTAGTTCTTAGCCTGATAATGGCTCATGGAATACACTCAATAAATATTTGTTGAATAAACGAAAGTGAATATTTGAACCCTTATCATATGTCTTGCATCCTGTCTTTAAGCATTCAAGCATTATAGGATTTTCTGTGCTTGTTTGAAAGTGGAGACTTGTTTTCTTATTAAATTTTTCTATTTTCAGAAGCTTCTTAGTTGAGAATTTGAGATTATTTCGGATATTGATAACACCTCTAGGAGAAATTGTTATTCTTTTTATATATTCCTATGGTCTTAGATATTACCAATTTATTGAAGCAGCTAAAGATCGTATTTCACTGTTTTTGTTATTGAGCTTATCAGTAGTGTTGTTTATATTAAATAGAAACTAAAATATACTTTGCCTATGAACTCAGACATCTTTCTTCTTCTTTTTTTTTTTTTTAAATTAAGGCAATGGCTACACTGGGTCCACACAGAGTGAAAACAGAACGTAAGTCATTTAGTCTGAGTTCAGAAATCTTCGCTATGGAGACTTTTTTTTTTTTTTTTTTGCAGTACGCGGGCCTCTCATTGTTGCAGCCTCTCCCATTGTGGAGCACAGGCTCCGGACGCGCAGGCTCAGTGGCCATGGCTCACGGGCCCAGCCGCTCTGCGGCATGTGGGATCTTCCCGGACCGGGGCACAAACCCGTTTCCCCTGCATCAGCAGGCGGACTCTCAACCACTGCGCCACGAGGGAAGCCCTGTGGAGACTTTTTAAGTCAGTCCCCGATCACTGGTTTCATTTCATCAGTGAACACTATCCCCAGAATTATGAGGAATTCTTCTGGAGTCTTTGTCTCATGTAAAAGTTTCAAGATTTCTGAATGGAATGTATTTCTTCTTTTAGTGTTTCAGCTACATTTCAATTGCTGATATGGATCAGTAATTTTAAAAGTATGTACTTAGTGTTTTTTATGGGTTCAGTAATTCTGTAGGGGAGGTTTTAGGAGTCCATGGATGGCCTTCAGGGAGCCTGTGAATCCTCTGGAATTGTGGGCAAAATTTCTTCTGTGCCTGTGTTTTCTAGGCGAGAGATTAGAGTGCTGGCAGTGGGATTCATCAAGAAAATTTACGCACCACTAAGATTTACACATTCTGATATGCCTTTGTAAAATTTATATCAAATTATACTATTCACAATTTTTTGGAACGTCTGAAATCACTGCCAAAGTAGTGATGGGCATTATTGTCTAGGGTAACTTTCTCTGTTTCTGCCTACTTTCACTGTATATGAGGTTTCCTGATCCTAAGAACAATGAAGCAAGAATTTTAAATAAAACATGTTTTAAATACGAAGAGTCGTATCCCAACAGATAATCTATAAGAGATCAATTTCTATTTTATATTTAACCCAAGGATTCTTTTAAACGTTATATGATGTCAGGAAATTGTTAGCAATATTGTACTAAACTGCTTCCCTTGGGAATTAGGTGGAAGGGTAACTACCTATATTCTGAACATTTTTGAGTCATGGATTCCTTTAAGAGTCTCACTACACTGTTGAGTGGGTCTCCTCCCCGACCCCTGTTATGTTATCTTTAGCATGTGTACTATTTGTTTTCTTCATGGCACTTAACACAATTTGTAATTTTTTATTGATTATTTACATGTTTACCTGTCTCCTGAGAGACTCGTAAGCTCCACAAAGGTCAGAAACATCTCTTTTAGTCGCAGTGCTCAGAAAACATTTGTTGAACGAATGAATGAGTGAATACTTATTGAACACCTTCTATATAGGAGGCACTATTTGAGGTTCTGGGAATACAATGGTGCAACAGATGGACCTCCTAGAACTTCCTTGGGGGGAAGCAGAATAATAATGTATATGTAAATAGATAACTAACAGATACTGACAAATTGTAATAATTGCTATGAAGGAAATATAAAGCTGTGATGAAGATTAACTGAGGAGTGGGTAGAGTGGTTGGGGAAGACCTTTCTGAGGTGGTGACATTTGAATGATGCAGAGGTGTGTATTTCATGGTATGCTTTTGACAGTGTGTTTCTATAAAGAACATTTTTTTTCTCTGCATGAGTTTATCTGGTGAATCTCAGACCATTTCTAGGATTTCAAAATGGAAGTTCTACTTGAGGACATTTCCTTTTTAGAATCAAAGTCCTGGGGAACTCTTGGAATATGTATTAAACTTTGCTTTTTTGGAAGTGTCAGCTGCAGGGGAGAAAATATGAAAAATATAATTTTCAGTAGAAATATGACAATTCAGATTTTATATCTCACTTAAAGTTGGCACTAGTAATTGATAATATATCTGCTTCTCCTTCTTACACTTGTCTAGTTAATTGATTTATTATATATTGTTTAGCTTTATTAAATAGCTATATTAAAAACTGAATGAATTATATAAAATATAAGAAATGAAATTCTCTTGTTTTTATTAGATTTAGTTTTGTTATCTAAGAAATATTGTTAGTGTTTTTTCACATATATGCATGGGTTGGTGTTAATACTTAATGTTCTGCACTTTTCTTCTGACAATGTCTTATTAATATAACAGTTTTTGAACTGATCCCTTTAGCACCTGTGAAACTGGAAAAACACCTGCACAGTGCTAGATCCGAAGAGGGAAGATTGTATTATGATGGTGAATGGTATATACGTGGACAGACAATATGTATTGACAAAAAAGATGAATGTCCTACAAGGTAAAAAGCCTTTATCATTTCAGTGCTACTCAGTATTAGAGTTTACCACATTGTTGTCAGTAAATATTTGCTGCTTCCATAGTGCATTCATAATACATTATTAATACCCTATGGATTCTTTTTTTCTCTTGACATATGATTTGATTAGCATGTTTACACACCAGTATTAATTTTATACACCAGAGTTACATATTAAGTTCATGGACACAAGCATTAACACAAATGGAAATGTTGGAATTATTTAGCCAGGTAAGAAATCCCATTTATTAATTCTTATAATAGATGACTTGCTATGATCCTAATATTATGACCTTTAATCCAGACTGTTATGAATTTGACAGTATGCTGCCACAGTGTGGCTCTATTAATCCTTAACTTTTTGGGGTATATTACAGTATTTTAGATTAAAAATTTGCTTCAATTAGCATGGGAAAGGAAATGAAAATTAACAAAAACTTAGAGTAGTGGGAATTAAAGTATAACTTGAAAACTGAAAATTGCCTTTTAAAAAACTCAATCTGTCTAGGCTTAAATAAAGTTTATAGAATTATTTACAGAGCCTTATAAGTTTTATCTGGTGTGGCCTTTGGAAAATATTATTGCCCATCGCTGCTTTAATTCCTTTAGTAGTTTAGGATTTAATTCTCAGAGTAGTAACCTTCTACAGTAAGAAACTATCTTTTTCTAGGCATCAGTAGTAAATAAAGTGTTTGCGTTTAGTATAGAATACTCATTTCAGGATCAGTGTGTATAGTAACTTTTCTCATAGAAGCTCATTGAGCTTATTAATTACTAGGTTATACATGATACCCATGGATTCTTTGCTTTATCTTATTGATTTTGAGACATTTAACTACTACTACTTAGCATAAATGTGGTTAAAAAGGAGATGAAATAGCATAAAAGAGGATTAAACACATATATTTTTAGAAAGATGTCTATGTAAAGATTAGTAGTGTTAAAAAAAATCTGTACAAGTACCACAGATGCTTGACACTGGGAATTAAGTTTGGCATTTGAAAGATTTCCTACTGCCAAGGCTGATATGAGTTGGAGGTGTAATACTACATAAGGAGTGGTGTTAGCTCCCCTTTTTCTTCTTTTGGAGGTGGGGTGGGAACAGAGTTAGGGACAATGTGCTTTTAATAGTTCTAGTAGTAAGTTTAACCAACTCTATTAAGAAAAGAAAGGAGATTATCTATTAAATGTTGCTGAATGTGATATTTTTGACAGCATGCCCTGCTGATAGCATTCCGGTAAATGACAATTACATACCTGAATCTACTCTTAGAGTCCAGCTATTTTGGTTTTATAGTTTGTGCTCTAAAATGAGTGGAGAAGCCATATTGTAATTCATTCATTCGTATTTTTTTCTTTTTAGTGCTGTAATTACAACAATTAACCATGATGAAGTTTGGTTTAAGAGGCCTGATGGAAGCAAATCTAAGCTTTACATTTCACAGCTACAGAAAGGAAAATATTCAATTAAACATTCGTAATCATGATTTAAGTGTTATCTAAATCTACCTTATTAGTGTTACCAAGTATGATGTGCCATGGGAATAAAAAAATATATTCAGTAACTTAATATTCTCATCGAATCATGAGAGACTGGGTATTTGTAGGTAGTACTCTAAATAGACCTCATGTTGATATGTTATTGAAAGAGACAGTGATAAAAGTTTAATCATGATCATTACATTTATTTGCCTTTTTGGCCCAGTGACCAATAGGTATATATGGTAGGGGTTTCTTACTAAACTTTTTTCTTTGGTTTTTATGTAAATCTGTCTTACCTTTAGTGAACTATGTTAGCAATGGCTACATTTATCTGCAGTTTTCTTGATTTTCAGTGTCTTTGTCACTGATCATATATTTGTAAATAAGCCCTATAAAATGTTTCCTATAAATGGTTTGTAATAGTACATTTGTGTCAAATCAGAATTGAAATTTAAACATATATACGTGAGTATGTATAGATGGCATCATCAGCTTATTTAGAACTGATGGCCTTACTTTGCAATCTTGTTTTACCCGAAATTAAGCTATTGGGTTTGAAAGCTAAAAGGAGCACTTTTGTAGACTAGCAGCTTTCCTTCTCCTTTTCCTTGATTGTATGGAGGTGACCTATTTTTACAAATTATACTTCATGTTGATTAGAAATATTAGTGTCAAGTAATAACATGATTCTACCTTTATTTCATGTGAACCTTTAGAGGGCAGGTCTATATGCCTGGTATTTATGATGCAGTATGTAAGTGGTGGACAGTAACTGACAGTATTGTGGTGCTTGCTGTACATGTCTGATCTTTTGAAACAGATTTTTAGTAAGCATTTTCCAGAGGTAAAACTAGGTTCGTATCCTAATTTTATTCCTAGGGCAAAATAGACAGGGATGATCTCCTTGAATCTATTCCCAAATTAATGTTTTTATCTTTGGTGTTTCTACACTTTAAGGCCACTTGGTGCAATTTAGAAAGTATTGGCCTCTTCCCCTAGTCACATTCAAAATTAACTTCTAAAACCTCAGGAACAGTATAGGGAACTGAAACCCTCAGTATGGCAGCACAATTGGCTGTAGTATAGATTAGGGTACAACCAAATCAGGTATTCCTGGTGGTCTTGTGCACTTTAATTTCTGTTATATTGAGACTTAAGAGGATGAGGAAGAGATCTACTTATTAACACTTAGGGCAGGAATATCTGCATTTTTCCATTTGTTTTCTCACTATTTTACCTCTGCAAACATCTTCCTGTGCAGATCACTACTTCACAGTTGCCAAATGTTAAAATATTTGACTTCTGAAATTAATTATCAGCAGTTACGTACGTTGTTCTGTTTCTAATTAACCTTAGCAAATGTACATAATGTCATAATCTGATAGTGTTTGACAGTACTTATGTATACAATGTTTCATAAGCATTTTTAATATTTGGATTTTTAAATTTAGTATATAATAAAAAGATGTGTTTGTGTGTCATTCGTAGTGTCTTGAATGACTTGTGCACTTTTATTATTTATAACCTGTCTACTTCTAAGAAGGATTTAAGGCAATTTACATTAATAGATATGGAGTGTTGGAGTGTTGAACAAATGTTTCTGCGTCCCTAAACCACAATTCAACCTCTGTTGGGGTATATTTAGATGTTTAAGGCAGCTAAGTTATATTTAATTTAAATATATGCATATATGTTCTACTTTAATAAAAATGTACCGTGTAAGTTCTGAAATTTTAAGTAGAAAGTCTTTATTTTAAAAACTGACTATGATTTAATACATTTACTTTCAGAACTTCAATGTTTATATCATATGTAACTTTTCCATAATATTGATACTGATTCAGGTAAGTGTATGCTTGTCTATGATTGAAATACTATAAAATATATTTCATTGTTGGCAGTTTGCCATTTGACTTCTGGTCAAAAACAGTCTAGTTTAGGGGAACTGTTAGAATCTGCAAAATGTGATCTAGCAGCTGCTGGTACTTTGTTTACAATCAGACTCTGTCTTAGTATCAATATATGGACCTTAACTGTCACAGCTTCCAGGATTTCATGTTTGGTCTATCCCTTCTCGACATTTCCCATTAAAAGAATCTAATCATCAGTAATCCAATTCATCACTAATAATTATTAGCAAACACTAATGTACATTCCTCATTCTGTCCCTTCTTCTCACTGGACACTGAGTACTTTTCATTGCAAACTTCTTCACGTAAAAGTTGTTTCGATATGTGTGTTGTTACTCAGGACTCAAACACCACTGACAGAACCATGTACAATCTTAAATACTTGATAATTATTTAAAAAGAAGAACAGGGACGTTGGTTATTTCTGATTTTGTCTTTGGATCCAGTAAGTCCAGTACACTAAAACTGAACTAAAATGAATTGATAAGGAAAATGGTTGTAGGATGAATGAATACACTAGTTAGGATTTATGTAGTCTCTTGCCAAGTTGGAATATAAATGATTTTAATTGCTAAATGTAAGGAAATGTAAAATATTTTTCAAAGAACACAAAAGCTCAGAATGAGGTTAGGGAAAATGTATGTTCCTTATATTGTCTTCATAGATGAACTACAGGAAGTGTGCCCGATATGTCAGGTGGGATTAATTGAGGCGGTTTCCCTCATTGGTCACTGTGGCTCAGAGTCTTGCCCCTTACTTCATAGGCCCAGAAACTTAAACTTTATTCATATGCCCTGTTGTGGGCTGAATTGTATCTCCCCCCGCCCCTCCAATGCATATTTTGAAGCCATCACACCCGTTACCTCAGAATGTGACTGTATTTGGAGATGGGGCATTTAAAGAGGTGATTAAGTTAAAATGGGTGTTAGGCTGGGCCCTCATCCAGTCTGACTGATGTCCTTATAAAAGGAAATTTGGACACAGAGAAATTTGGACAGCAGATACGTGAACACAGGGGAAGGACCATGTGAAGACAATGAGAAGTCCACCACCTGCAAGCCAAGGAGAGAGGCTTCAGGAGAAACCGAACCTGCCAACACCTCAATCTTGGACTTTTAACCTCCAGAACTGTGAGAAAATACATTTCTGTTGTTTAAGCCACCCAGTCTGTGCTATTTTGTTATGGCAGCTCTATCAAACTAATAACATGCCTGAGTTGACAGCTCTGGGGGAGTTAGACCGACCCATTCACAGTGGATTGAAGTGACAGCCGAGTGTCAGTTTAATAATTTTCACTGAGAAGGAGACCAGACTCCTCAAGTCAACTACTTGGCATATTTTTTCCTTCTAGGAAAATCTGTGTGAAAGCAAACTTGGAATCAAAAGATGGTTTTGTCGAAACTTGAAGGGGTCACCTGTCCTCTTGTGAGATAGCCCCTTCCTGGTATTGTGCCGGACACATTGTTATAATCTTATTTTTAAAAAAATTTTATTGAAGTATAGTTGATTTACAGTGTCATGTTAATTTCTGATATACAGCAAAATGATTGTTATACATATATATATTCATATTCTTTTCCATTATGGGTTATCTCAGGATATTGTATATAGTTCCCTGTACTATACAGTAGGACCTTGTTGTTTATCCATTCTATATATAATAGTTTGCATCTGCTAGTCCCAAACTTTGAACCCATGCTTCCCCAGCCCCACTTCCCCCTTGGCAACCACAAGTCTGTTTTCTGTGTCTGTGAGTCTGTTTCTGGTTTGTAGATACGTTCATTTGTGTCATATTTTAGATTTCACGTATAAGTGATATCATATGGTATCTGTATTTCTCTCTCTGACTTACTTCACTTAGTATGTTAATCTCTAGGTCCATCCACGTTGCTGCAAATGGCATTATTTCATTCTTTTTTATGGTTAATATTCCATTGTATACATATGCCATATCTTCTTTATCCATTCATCTGTTGATGTACATTTAGGTTGTTTCCATGCCTTGGCTATTGTGAATAGTGCTGCTATGAACATAGGGGTGCGTGTATCTTTTTGAATTATAGTTTTGTCTGGATATATGCCCAGGAGTGGGATTGCTGGATCATGGCAACTCTATTTTTAGTATCTTATTTTTGATTTTATTTTTTCCTGGTGCTCTGCTGACCAGGATCTCGCTGTGCAGGCCTGGTCCACAGCCTCCCTGTAAGTTCTTTCTATATTATGTACTTTGCTACTCTGCCCAGTTTATTGGACCAGTGTGGCCCCTGGTTCATGGGCAGCCAGTGATAATAACACTGGTAATTCGAATGCCTGCCATGTGCCAGGAACTATGTTTAGTATATAAACAGAAAGTCATTATTTAATATTTTTCATGTTTGAAAAAAAATGAACATAAATGTCAGAAATCTGATATGCTTACTTTATAAATTTACCATATATTAGGAATTTCTGGGGTTTTTTTCCTCAAGGTATGCAAGGCAAAAGATTGTGGCAGAACTTATATTTTGAATGGTCTTAAACTTAGTTGATTATCTCAAGTTGCTAATCTTCCTGAAAAAATGTATATATGTTATATACGTTATCTATCATCTATCTTCTTTCTGTCTATCTATCATCTATCTATAACTAGAAAGCAACTATAAGTCTAAAATTTCTTTGTTCCTAAACTTGAAGTTAATATATTCTCTTTCAAAGACACAATTTATTAAAGAAGGTCAAGGGGAAAAGTTATGTAGTAACAGTCTTTAGAGTTCATTTTTCCTTTCCTTTTCCATTTTTCTGTATCTAATAGAAGTCTGAAGTGGGTGAACTTGTCAGGAGACTGTTGCATTCTCTTGAAGAGAGAAGAGCCATAATTCTAGTCCAGAAGCAGGCCACATGGTAGCATTTCATCTCTGCTAGTAAAGATTATAATTTATGTTAAACGGCTTAGAAAACCAGATCCTCAGGCAGAGGCTAAATGATACCTGCTATTAGTGAGATGTTGAAAGAAATATATTTCGTTTATTATTGAGCAAATATGAAAATGTTATTGGTAATGGCAGAGATAGTGAAGTGTTTTCACTTCTTTGAAGATAAATTTATGATATCAGTGTATTATGTTTAAGTACATTTATAGGTAATTGCACTTATTAAGGAAAGACGATTTAAAAAAACTTAAGGTACTGTTTAAATTATTCATTGGCT
This sequence comes from Phocoena phocoena, assembly GCF_963924675.1. Lineage (NCBI taxonomy): Eukaryota > Metazoa > Chordata > Mammalia > Artiodactyla > Phocoenidae > Phocoena > Phocoena phocoena. The sequence goes on along the minus strand of NC_089220.1, from coordinate 62,601,602 downwards.
ACAGCAGTGTTTTTTTAGATTTATTTTTTTATTGGGGTATAATTGTTTTGCAATGTTGTGTTAGTTTCTACTGTACAGCGAAGTGGAGTTCCCTGTGCTATACAGCAGGTTCTCATTAGTTCTCTATTTTGTACATAGTAGTGTGTATATGTCAGTCCCAATCTCCCAGTTATTCCCCCCCCCCACTCCCCCACCACTATAGCAGTTTTTGATTTGAAGCTTACCCTCCATGGTGTTAACTTATACGTATTTTATCAATATACTTATATACGTATAAATAATAACAGTACCCACTATGTCAGGGCCAAATTGGTTTGGGCCTTTCCTATACACCCTTGAGCTGTACCGTCCCTCATGCCCAAGGGTCTGTTGGGGAGGTTTCAGGCTTCTCATAGTCAGGGGAGCCCAAGGGTTGTGTCTGCTTGTTCCCCTTCCCCTACTGTAGAGCTCTCCTCTCCCTCCTCCTGGTGTGACTGCTCAAGGGAGTTCTTAGCACCAGTCATGGTCATGGCCCAAGTCCACTCTCTGCGAGGCTGCCGAGGTGAGGGGAGACCAAAGAAGGAGAGGATGCTGGTCTGTCCACTGCCTGCAAGATGCCTCCTGTGTCCTCTCCTAGTTCTCTGGCCTTCCTCTTTTTCTCTCTCCATTTTGAGCTTTAAAAGATTCCATGACTTATATTGGTTGTTTTTCTGCTAGGTAAATAAAATAGGGCAAAGCAGGACCCATTATTTACATTAAAGGAATATTATATGTACTCTTCTGTGCTTCTCTTTTTCTTTTTTCTTAATGTCAAGACTTTTTATTAATCACCTTTAAAAATTAAAATATATATATATATTCTTTTTCAGATTCTTTTCCATTACAGGTTATTACAAGATACTGAGTATTGTTCTCTGTGCTATACAGCAGGTCCTTGTTGTTTATTTTATACATAGTAGTGTGTATCTGTTAATCCCAAACTCCTAATTTATCCCCCTCCCCCCATGTTCCCCTTTGGTAACCATAAGTTTGTTTTCTATGTCTGTGTGTCTATTTCTATTTTGTAAATGAGTTCATTTGTATCATTTTTTTTAAGATTTCACATATAAGTGATATATGTCTTTCTCTGTCTGACTTACTTCACTTAGTATGATACTCTCTGGGTCCATCCATGTTGCTGCAAATGGTATTATTTTGTTCTTTTTTATAGCTGAGTAATATTCCATTGTATATATGTACCATATCTTCTTTATACAGTCATCTGTCGATGGACATTTAGGTTGCTTCCATGTCTTGACTATTGTAAAGAGTACTGCCTATAGCAGGTATTTTATTTCTAAAACCCAGAACTGATTTTTTCACTCCTGGCTGAACTTCAGTTCTTTTGCCCAGCCCTCCAGTTCTACTTTTTCCAGAAACTGTTTCTTCCCCAGCCATGTGGTTCCAATGGGAGCATCCATCTCTCTCATGCTCTGCCGTTCTTGATCACAGTTGTTTAGATTAGGTGGGTCTGTAACTCAGGCTGCCCCAGCTGGAATCCTCCCCTGAGATCTTTCAAATTATATCTGTGGAAAGAGAGTCAGTCTCCCTTTTTAAATGTAACTGGGAAGACAATTAAGCAATAGGCAATTAAGTTTCCTGCCCTGTGGAGAAAGATGACATGGAGAGCTGAAGAGATGAGAGACTGTTCTTGGCATTTAACTTCCTGCTTCCAGCTAACCCACAGTCCACCTGCACCCAATCTTCCTCATGTTACATGAGTCTTCTAATAAATACCCTCCTTCTAATTTTTTTTTTTTAGCTTACAACATTTATCATGAACACCAGGGCTTCAAATTCCATTGATTTCCATCTTAAAAAAACATAATAAACTTTTATGATTTCACCACAAATTCAAGGAATAACACTAAAGGTATTGGTAGAATTGCAAACGTTCCCCTGAGAAAGAAAAGCAGTCCCTGACAACTGGGATCTGTCTGGCACTTGCCTTTGTGTTCTGTTGATCATAAACAATCGCATAGAACATCAACATCAAACAAGGCCACTCTGTGCCCGCGATGAAGTGAGATGAAAAAACCAAGACCCCGCTCCCCCTCATAATCTTGTGTAAGTATAGACAAAACCAAGGTCAGCCTGCCAACCACAAAAATCTGAAAGCTTCCCCTATCCTGGCTAATATGAACAGCTGCTGCTGTTTTATACATGATGGCTTTGGCCTTGTTTCATTCCTCCTGCCTTATAAATAAGATTTATTAAAGTGCCCAATCACAGAAGTGCCCCCACTTCCTGACAGTATCCCATCCAGAGCCAAGCCCCACTTCCATGAACACAACCCCAAATCTCCCACTATAAGTCCAAATCTTCTAAGTCCTTTCTCACACCTTCTTTCTCAGACACCCACAGCCCCCATGGTGTGTGCGCTCCCTCGTTGCATTGAGCAAGAAACCCAACTTGTTTAACTATAGGTGTGTTCCTGGTCGTCTTTGGCTAGAGGGCACTGACACATGGAACCTTTAAAACTGTTTTGTTTGAAGAGCTTTTTAAATTAGATTTAGTCTGAAGATACTTAGGTATATTCTAGACAGTGTTCTGGGAGCTCCCTGTATGTAATTATAGTTATAGTGGCTGATAAAATACTGTAGGCTTTGATTTTCAATTACATTGTAGAAGAATCATGAAAGACAAGGTGGAAGGGTATTTCATGAAAGACATTTGTACTGCAGTCTAACTTAGATAGCACTTTGCTTCCCAAACCAGAAAATAATGTTAATATTTTAACTACATTAACCAGGGACTGTCTCCTGGAAATGTAAAAGCTGTACTACGATTGCATTTTGATTAAAACCTGAAGGTGGCAGTAAATTCTTACAAGACTTAGGTGCTTAGTTTGGAATTTGTATTTTTTCTTCTAATTATTCAAAATCGTATAGTGAGACTGCAGTCACATTTAATTCTGTTGCGTACTAATTAAGGGATATTCAGGAAGAAGATAAAGTTCGAAACAAGCATTATGTTGTTATTACTATTTATTGACTGAAAAGAATTCACCATGTAAAAGGCTTAGGAACATTGCAACGGATTATATGCTTTAGAGTTACTACAGAAACAGAGTGTGGAATTAAAAAAGGAAACATTAGAACTTTTTGTACAGATCAAAGTGCTCTGAAGGGATGTGGCAGTAAATAGTTTAATTTGTCTATTAAATCAATAACCCTGTTGTAAGCTTTGCTCCCCACTTCTCCAATTTTATCCTCAGCATTCTTAAAATAGTTTTGTATGGTTGTGTTTTACCCAATAATCTACTTATAATCAATAGAATCTCTAGACTGTTATTAATCAGGAATGGCCTAGCTGATAATTTAATAAAGAATATTTATAAATATCAAATTAATAAATATTAATTCACACTGGAAAATGAATTACTTCACTGATCTTTTATATAAAGATCTAGAACTAGATTGTGTCATAGTTCCTTCTCTTAGGGTATAAACATTGTCATTGAAACATTGAGTTATACCCAAAGTTAGGGTGATGTTTTAGTGACCTCAGTATATAGGCGTACGATTATTAGAGCTTTGAAAATTGGGAAGCATAGACTTTCTATAATCTTTCTAGATTAAAGTTAAAATAAACAGGTACTGTATGTATTAGTGGGTAGATACACAAAATAGTTAAGTTTTTTGAGCAAGATAAATGATGATATTTTAAATATCTTCCAATACCGTGCTGACACAGGAGTAATTATCAGTTTAGAAATTGTTAATATGGATGATCTGAATTTTAAGATTTAATTTTATCTCTCCACTTAATTTTATTAACTCTATTTTAAACTATTCAACTTATTTTTAAGATTGTAGTATACTAATAAATGACTATTAACCACGGTAAATACAACTTTAATTTTCATAATTATGTAGAATTTATTTTTATCATTTTTTATGGCCATCTCTCTTAGGCACTCAGAAATTTTACATGAAGAATGAAAGAGGTTAGTCATGGGTGGTTTATTTTTGACCAGGGAAAAATGTAAAATTAGAAGCACAGCTTTCTGACATACACATTTATTCCTGAAATATTGATAACTGTTCATAATAGAGAATTTCAAAAATAGTCATTTTCAACTAACAATTATTCTCAATAATTATAAATGACTAGTTCATTTCATTTTCAAGTAGCATTTAGATTTGTTTGTAATACTCGAAAACTTGTAAAAAAAAAATGTCTCTTTTTTACACTTCCATTATAGAATATATCTAACTTAGATAGTGAGATACCCGTAATCTTACTCCTCAGAGAGAGGCACTAATTGTGCTCTGTGTGTGTGTGTATGTGTGTGTGTGTGTGTGTGTGTGTGTGTATTGTTTTTAAGGACATTATTTTTAAGGATCTATCTGTCATTCAAAAAGAATGTCTTTTAACTGTAGATTCTGTATAAGAGCTATTTTAGCTTATGTGCTTGAATTCCATTTTGTCAGTTGGAGAACATCATAGTAAATATAACTCCCTATATGTGATCACGAGCTTAAAATGTAGTTATGTACAAATAAAGTCTGCATTAGTAATTATTTGTAATTATTGACTCTAGCGGTGATTAATACTGGCTGCCAGCAGAGGGCGCTTTGAGGTGTCCCTGTTAGAATTCCAAGATTTGGGCGGCCCAAGAGTTCAGACTGTTTGTCTTCAAACTGTTTTCCTAAGAGTAAAGACATTACTAACATTTCTTTATTTCCTATGATTTCCTGTCTCAATTTAAAAACTCCCAGACTGTCTGGCAAGGGATAAGAAGGCCATCAACACCTAATGGAAAAGAGGAAGGCTGAGAGGGAACCAGTGCCAAGGTAACCTTCTGGATGACCCAGGGCAGTGGCTTTCCTTTTGACAGGGACACATGTCCTAATACATACACGTGTATGCACACACATACCACACACACGCACCTAAAACAAAAGTATCTTGAAGCAACATTTACCCTTATAATGTATGAAAGAGGCATTTAAATTTTTAAATACTTAAATGAAATGTAGAAAATAACAGGGTTTTTCAAGGAACCTGACAAACTTGATTTGGAAATGTATATGGAAGAACAAAGGCCAATAGCACCCAAAACACTTCCAAAGAAGAATAAGCTGACATACTAGAATTTTAATAAAGATTTTGTCATTAAACAGTGAGGTATCAGCACAGGAATAGACGCTGAGATCAGTGGAACAAAACGCAGCGTGCAGGAGCACACTCATCCCACTTGGACATCTACGGATGCTTAATACATGACTGAGGGAGGATTGCAGAGCCATGAAGAAAGAGTGGACTTTTCAATAGTGACTGTGGAAAAATAGTTACCCATATGGGAAAATATGGAAGTTGAACTTCTACATTAATACAAAAATTAATTTTAGATGGAAAATTCTGGAGAGATGATGACAGCAGCATGGTTTTTCAATGTCTTTTATTTTCCACATAAAAGCAGTCAGAGGAACCAGATAGCAAAACTAAAAACTCATGGACTCCATTTACGACAAAACTAAATGGAGAAGTTTCCTTACGGACCCCAAACTATAGGTAGGTGAGGCCAAACCACCATCAGCCACAAAACACAAACAGCATCTGTGTAGGAGGAAGAAGGAAGCAACAGGGAAGAGGAGAGACCCTTAAAGTAGCCAACAGGTATTCACTGGAAAGCAACGTGGGCCACTTTGAGGAGAGCAGCTGACACTTGCTGAGGTTTTGCTCTCTCCAATACCAAGGGCCCTGAAGGAAGACGGACTGAAGGTGCTGGAGAAGCCCCGCCCCATGAACTCTCCAAACAGACCTGACAGGAGCCCTTTTGGGTCAGGGATCCCACTGCGGAGAAACTTCTGGGAATATAATCAAAGATGAGCAGCATGGAAACGATAGAGATGAAGGAAAGAGAAGGTTCAGACCGAGGTGGTGTGTGGTAACAAAACCAAGAAAATCTCAGAAAACAAGCCACCATATTTTTGAGCATCACATGGAAACAACTCAAGAGGGAACTCTGCAAAATTTTATATCAAGGAGTAAGACAAATGTGAAACAATGAAGATGTGTATCATGAGTTCACTCATTTGTCAATGATGCAAGTGACCTCTTCGATGAACTGGATAATAGTTTTCAAGTATTTTCTCATTTTTGGGGTGCTATTCAAAAACGTAATGGCTATAGATGGAATACACTTTTAAGTTTAATTTGCATTATTACCATTTCCTCCTTCAGTTTCTTAAGTCTAGACAATTGTAAAAAACAATAAAGCCCTAGTTTATAGGATTTGTCCATTTCTGTGACGTACATACTCCCACCATGGTCGACTTCAGGCTACCAAATGTGATGTCACTGAAGGCGGAGTTGAGAAGAGTTGGGCAGCCTCTCACCATGATAGAGTAATATGGTGTTTCCACCATGCAGATGTAATCCATGTAAATAACCTTAAAAGCATAGGTAGTAATGACATGTAGTAAAATAATTAGGAGATGATGAGTTTTGTTTATTTTCTACCTTTTCTTTCCGTATGATTTAATTGTAAGTTTATATAGTTTAATTTTTAATAATGGATGTGTTTAACCACCAGCTTACAAAGTTCCTGAAAATTTAACAACTGGCTCTCCTGAGCTGATATGAGGTGGCCCCAGCACTGGATAAGAGGGAGAGAGTGTGTGTAGTATGTAATGGCCTGACAAAGTAGAGTATAACTGTTTTAAGAATAGGAAGAGTATATGAATTTTTAAAATGTTTTCAGTAGTTATATTGGTGGTAATATTAATATTATTATTCTGAGACTGTTGTGTGTGTAGTATGAGATAAACTGAGTAATTGGGGAATATATTAATTCTATCATCCTCTGCATTCTTGAGAACCAGAATTCTCATCTGGAAGAAAGGAGATACAATAGGAAAGAGGTTACATAAAACCTTGAGGTGGAATTGGAATTATCAATATGGATGCAACAAATATTTCATATATATTTCCTAGTTCTGTCCACCGAACAGCCTAAAAACAATGATCAACCCAGAAACAGGGTGCATCCTTTGTGCTTAGATTGTGATACAATGTATAATTCTCATTACAGTTTCTCATTAAAAGAAACCAAGGCTTTTGGGAGAAATGGTCAAATCGAGGACTTGGGCAAGAAATAAACAAGAGAAGCCTAGAACATCCTATATTACCAGAGAGAGAAAACTATCAAATACTGCTAGAGTCACATCAAAAGGACTCAGGGGCTGGCTTTAGAAGGCTCCTAGTGGTAAAAAATGGGACAATTTAAGCTCAAATATGATAATTACAATGGACTGAAGCCCATAAAAATGTCTAAATTGAAAAGCTCATAATGATTTTGTGTGTGCATGTGTGTGTTTAACCTTTGGAGAATAAGGAAACAATTCATTATCTTGAAAACTGGTGAATAAAGAGAAAGACAACAACATTTACCTTGCCTTTCCTATATGAACTGCACTACTTGGTAACAACAGAGTAGATTATTATAAAGGTAATCTAACAAATAAATTAAAATAAAGTAATAGAATTTGAATATTGCCATTTGGCAATTTCTAATGAATGGCTATAAGCATTAAACATCATTGGCTGCTAAGATCACAAAATAAAGAGATAATCAGAAATCACATGCCTCTTATAGTCTTGAACCTGAGTCTGATCCAGTTTCTGGATGCAACTAACAATTTGCAGAAATTCAGAGAACAGAAGAAAATTTTGGATTGTACCAAGAATATGCAATCAGCAAAATCCAGTCTGTGGGAGACTCTCCAGCCAAATGGCCCAGTTTCTTCAACTGAAAAAGTGTAAGGAAATGAAAGGGATAGAGGGAGAACTTATCGAATAAGAGATACTTAAAAGACATATAATTTTATTAAAACTAGGCAAGAATAACTGATGGTGTGTTGACAAAACTATATTTAAAAAGCAAAGAAGTGATTATTATAAAAGCTAAATGGTCGTTATTCATGTGGGATGAAGAAGAGTGGTGACTGGGATGGGACATGTGGAAGAAGCTTCTGGAGCTGTTGGAAAGATTCTACTTCTCCACTAAGGTATGTTTGCCTTATAATAATTTCTTGAGTTATATATGTGTATCGTGTATATGTGCTTTTTCTGTCTTCACATTTTACTTTACAATAAAAAAGCTTTAAACCTGGGTGGTGGAGGGGCATGCAGGAAAAAGAGGAGAAGTCAGAAAACAGTATTTTATGATTTCTGAAATTGGAATTTAGAGCCGATGTTTGAATTGTTATGCAGCTAGCAACTTGGTGGCTTTGGGTGTAGCTTCATCGCACAGTACTAAGTGGTATGAATGCAATAGAATTGAAGAGGTTAATTTTCTTTCTGCAAGAATGTTTTGGTAGAGTGTTAGTGAGTGGGTGAGATAATGGGCCTTTGGGCTTCTTGTATGCTGCATGGACAGGTGAATATCATTATGGCCTGTATGATGGACTATTTGGTAATATCAAAAGTCTTAAATATGCACATACCCTTTGTCCCAGAAATACTGCTGCTAAGAATGTATCTTAGGATAATAAAGGGTCAAGATATATGTAAGTACATAGATATTTATTGCATCAATATTCAGATAGAAAAATGGAAACAATGTAAAATTTGAATAATAGTAATTCATATAGATTTTGATAGAGCTACACTGTCACTGGTGAATTATGCAGGTATTTTACAAAAACATGAATGTGTATTTGTATGTGTGTGTTTGTATATAATTGATACTTAAAAATCTGGACAGGCATTTTAGTTAAGGTAGCAGCAGGACACAGATGGCACACTGAATTTGAGTAATTTGAGCAGAGTTCAATATAGGGGTTATTTACAAGGTGTAGGCAGAACATAGAGAAACAATGAATAGTACAGAACCTGGAACTTATAAGGGTATGGAGGGTGGGATGTTCTTACCACCTCCAGGCCTGCCTAAAGGAGCCAGAGGAAGGGGCTGTTCGGTGGAGATGGCCTTTTGACAGGATTTGTAACTTTTCCTAAAGGGATGTAGTCTTCCCATAGTAACTCGACAGTGTGGTTGCTGGAAAATGAATATCTTGGCCTCTCTTTGCTTCCTCCCTCTACTCTCTTACTAGTGTCCTTCATTCACTGAGCTCAACCAGAAGTCAGACTGCAAAGGGGTCCTTTGATGCAGTCCATGTAGATCAGCCTATATAGCACAGAGTAGGGTGGGCAGGATTGAGAATGGATCCTGAGGGGCAATCAGAAAATACCCAGATCAACAGGTGTACAGCAATATGTTAACAGAGGTTATCCTGGACAGTGGGATTATGGGTTCATATTCTTGTCTTTTTCTTTTAATTTTTTGAAAATGAACACATGTGACGTGAGTTTTTAAAAGTTTAAAAAGTTGTGTGTGTTTTTTGTGGAAATAGTTTACCTTAAATTATCTGGAAATTATGAACTTCCTCTGCCAAAATTCAGTTGTTTTATATCTACACAGCTGAACACCCTCTCTTAACCTTTACACCTTATTTACTTAAAAAATATCCACAGGGTTTCTTTAGTTACAAAACAAGGAGTTTGCCTGATTCCAGCAGATGTTAACATTTGGGGGGGTGGGGTGGGGAATTGGCTTTATTTGGGAATATTACGGTCTTTTGATGAAATTTATGGGACCATTGTGACATTTAAAGCCATTATATATAAAAGCAGTCTGAGGTGATTTCCCAGGTGGTGCAGTGGTTAAGAATCTGCCTGTCAACGCAGGGGACATGGGTTAGAGCCCTGGTCCGGGAAGATCCCACATGCCGCGGAGCAACTCAGCCCTTGCACCACAACTACTGAGCCCACGTGCCACAATTACTGAAGTCTGCATGCCTAGAGACCATGCTCTGCAACAAAAGAAGCCACCGCAGTGAGAAGCTCGCACACCACAACGAAGAGTATACCCTGTTTGGTGCAACTAGGGAAGCCCATGTGCGGCAACAAAGACCCAACGCAGCCACAAATAAATAATAAATAAATAAATAAATTTATTTAAAAAGAAAAAAAGCAGTCTGAGTCTCTCAGCAGAAAGGAGCTTTAAAAGCCCAATATAATTCTTTAAGCCTGATAGACTATAGAATTTAGTTGGATTAGTAGGTAGCATTATTCTATTTTTTTAAACATCATTATTGGAGTATAATTGCTTTACAATGGTGTGTTAGTTTCTACTTTATATCAAAGTGAATCAACTATAAATATACATATGTCCCCATATCTCTTCCCTCTTGTGTCTCCCTCCCACTCACCCTATCCCACCGCTGTAGGTGGACACAAAGCACCGAACTGATCTCCCTGTGCTGTGTGGCTGCTTTCCACTATCTATTTTACATTTGGTAGTGTATATATGTCCATGCCACTCTCTCACTTCTTCCCAGCTTACCCTTCCCACTCCTCGTGTCCTCAAGTCCATTCTCTACATCTGCATCTTTATTCCTGTCCTGCCCCTAGGTTCTTCAGAACCATTTTTTTTTTTTTTTAGATTCCATATATATGTATTAGCATCCATTATTTGCTTTTCTCTTTCTGACTTCACTCTGTATGACAGACTCTAGGTCCATCCTCCTCACTACAAATAACTCAATTTCATTTCTTTTTATGGCTGAGTAATATTCCACTGTATATATGTGCCACATATCTTTATCCATTCATCTGTCGATGGACACTTAGGTTGTTTCCATGTCCTGGTTATTGTAAATAGAGCTGCAATGAGCATTGTGGTACATGATTCTTTTTGAATTATGGTTTTCTCAGGGTATATGCCCAGTAGTGGGATTGCTGGGTCATATGGTAGTTCTATTTTTAGTTTTTTAAGGAACCTCCATACGGTTCTCCATAGTGGCTGTATCAATTTATGTTCCCACCAGCAGTGCAAGAGGGTTCCTTTTCTACACACCCTCTTCAGCATTTATTGTTCATAGATTTTTTGATGATGGCAATTCTGACTGGTGTGAGGTGATACCTCATTGTTGTTTTGATTTATATTTCTCTAATGATTAGTGATGTTGAGCATCCTTTCATGTGTTTGTTGGCAATCTGTATATCTTCTTTGGAGAAATGTCTATTTAGGTCTTCTGCCCTTTTTTGGATTCGGTTGTGTTTTTTTTGATATTGAGCTGCATGAGCTGCTTGTAAATTTTGGAGATTAATCCTTTGTCAGTTGCTTCATTTGCAAATATTTTCTCCCATTCTGAGGGTTGTCTTTTCAACTTGTTTATGGTTTCCTTTGCTGTGCAAAAGCTTTTAAGTTTCATTAGTTCCCATTTGTTTATTTTTGTTTTCATTTCCATTTCTCTAGGAGTGGGTCAAAAAGGATCTTGCTTTGATTTATGTAAAAGAGTGTTCTGCCTATGTTTTCCTCTAAGAGTTTTATAGTGTCTGCCGTACATTTAGGTCTTTAATCCATTTTGAGTTTATTTTTCTGTATGGTGTTAGGGAGTGTTCTAATTTCATTCTTTTACACGTAGCTGTCCAGTTTTCCAGCACCACGTATTGAAGAGGCTGTCTTTTCTCCATTGCATATTCTTGCCTCTTTATCAAAAATAGGGTGAAGATATGTGTGTGGGTTTATCTCTGGGCTTTCTATCCTGTTGCATTGATCAATATTTCTGTTTTTGTGCCAGTACTGTACTGTCATGGTTACTGTAGCTTTGCAGTATAGTTTGAAGTCAGGGAGCCTGATTCCTCCAGCTCCGTTTTTCTTTCTCAAGATTGCTTTGACTATTCATAGTCTTTTGTGTTTCCATGCAAATTGTGAAATTTTTTGTTCTAGTTCTGTGAAAAATGCCAGTGGTAGTTTGATAGGGATTGCATTGAATCTGTAGATTGCTTTGGGTAGTAGAGTCATTTTCGCAATGTTGATTCTTCCAGTCCATGAACATGGTATATCTCTCCATCTGTTTGTATCATCTGTAATTTCTTTCATCAGTGTCTTATAGTTTTCTGCATACAGGTCTTTGTCTCCTTAGGTAGGTTTATTCCTTGGTATTTTATTCTTTTTGTTGCAGTGGTAAATGGGAGTGTTTCCTTAATTTCTCTTTCAGATTTTTCATCATTAGTGTATAGGAATGCCAGAGATTTCTGTGCATTAATTTTGTATCCTGCAACTTTACCAAATGCATTGATTAGCTCTAGTAGTTTTCTAGTAGCATCTTTAGGATTCTCTATGTATAGTATCATGTCATCTGCAAACAGTGACATCTTTACTTCTTCTTTTCCGATTTGGATTCCTTTTATTTCTTTTTCTTCTCTGATTGCTGTGGTTAAAACTTTCAAAAGTATGTTGAATAATAGTGGTGAGAGTGGACAACCTTGTCTTATTCCTGATCTTAGGGAAAATGGTTTCAGTATTTCACCATTGAGAATGATGTTTGCTGTGGGTTTGTCATATATGACCTTATTATGTTGTGGTAAGTTCCCTTGATGCCTACTCTCTGGAGGGTTTTTATCATAAATGGGTGTTGAATTTTGTCAAAAGCTTTTTCTGCATCTATTGAGATGATCATATGGTTTTTCTCTTTCAATTTGTTATGTGGTTTATCACATTGATTGATTTGCGTATATTGAAGAATGCTTGCATTACTGAGATAAACCCCCCTTTATCATGGTGTATGATCCTTTTAATGTGCTGTTGGATTCTGTTTGCTAGTATTTTGTTGAGGATTTTTGCATCTATGTTCATCAGTGATATTGGCTTGTAGTTTTCTTTCTTTGTGACATCTTTGTCTGCTTTTGGTATAAGGGTGAAGGTGGTCTTGTAGAATGAGTTTGGGAGTGTTCCTCCCTCTGCTATATTTTGGAAGAGTTTGAGAAACACAGGTGTTAGCTCTTCTCTAAATGTTTGATAGAATTTTCCTGTGAAGCCATCTGGTCCTGGGCTTTTGTTGGTTGGAAGATTTTTAATCACAGTCTCAATTTCAGTGCTTGTGATTGGTCTGTTCATATTTTCTATTTCTTCCTCATTCAGTCTTGGAAGATTGTGCTTTTCTAAGAATGTGTCCATTTCTACCAGGTTGTCCTTTTAGTGGCATATAATTGCTTGTAGTAATCTCTCTTGATCCTTTGTATTTCTGAAGTCTCAGCTGTTACTTCTTTTTCATTTCTAATTCTATTGATTTGAGTCTTCACACTTTTTTTCTTGATGAGTCTGGCTGATGGGTTATCAATTTTGTTTACCTTCTCAAAGACCCAGCTTTTAGTTTTATTGATCTTTGCTATTTTTTCCTTCTTTCTTTTTTATTTATTTCTGATCTGATCTTTATGATTTCTTTCGTTCTTCTAACTTTGGGGATTTTTTGTTCTTCTTTCTCTAATTGCTTTAGGTGTAAGGTTAGGTAGTTTATTTTAGCTGTTTCTTGTTTCTTGAGGTAGAATTGTATTGCTATAAACTTCCCTCTTAGAACTGTAAAGCATTATTCTTGAAATGAATTTAATAGACCAGGTTAAGATAAAATAACCTACTTTATGTCCTTCAGTGGTACATATAGAAACATTTATATTATTGATGTTTGAGCACCGCTCCCCCCCCCATGGAGGAGACTTCATGTTTACTTCTTTTTCTTTATTTATTTTGAGGTCTTAGGACTTTGATCATAATGTGTAATCATTCTAAAAATGTTGTTGATATCACCTGCAGTTTACTAAGATAGGAGCAATGTTTTTTTGTGTGTGTGTTACACGGGCCTCTCACTGTTGTGGCCTCTCCTGTTGTGGGGCACAGGCTCAGGACGCACATGGCTCACGGGCCCAGCTGCTCCGCGGCATGTGAGATCTTCCCGGACGGGGGAATGAACCTGCGTCCCCTGCATCGGCAGGCAGACTAAACAACTGCACCACCAGGGAAGCCCAGAAGCAATGTTTTTTAAGCTAAACTTTCAATAGAAAATTTTGTATAAGTAAGACAATCATACATTGTTCTATTTTCTCTTCCTCTTTTTATCAGCTATTGCTTTTTGCTTTAACAGCACAGAAACGTTTTTAAAATTGCATTTTCTATTAATGTCTTTTCTGGGGGGAAACTGAGAATATGTGTATGGCATTTAAAAATGCCATCTATCAAACCAGTGATAAAAAGAAAATCTTAAAGGCAGTCAGAGAATAAAAAGGGTATTATATTAGTTTCCTATAGCTGATGTAACAAATTACCTCAAGCTTAGAGGCTTAAAACAACCCAAATTTACTATCTTACAGTACTGTGGTCAGCAGTCTGACATGAGTCTCACTGGGCTAAAATCAAGTTATCAACAGGGCTGCGTTCCTTTCTAGAAGTTCTAAGAAAGAATGCTTCCTTGTGTCTTCTAGCTTCTAGAGGCCACCCACATTTCTTGGCTCGTGGCCCCTTCTACTATCTTCAAAACCAGCAAATAGCATCTCTTTGATTCTGCTTCCACAATTATGTTTCTTTTTCCAACTCTCTTCTACTTCTCTCTTTCACTTTTAGAGACCCTTGTGATTAAATCAGATCCATCCAGATAATCCAGGGTAATCTCCCTATTATTCTGTCTGCAACCTTAATTACCGTTTGATGTAATATAACATATTCATAAGTTCCAGGAATTAGAACATGAACATGTCTGGGAGTCATTATTAGGCCTAGCATAGTCTATCTCCTGGACCCTAAGTATACATGGGTCCTATGACTATACATGTCCCACATGTAAAATACATTCACCTCATCCCAAGAGCTCCAATTATGTCATCAAGACAAAATTTAAAAATTCATCTAAATCTCATTAGGTCAAAAATCCCAGTCTCATCCATCATCTAAATCAGTGATTTTTCTGCCTACCACATACCTGTTACATACAGAGGCATAAAGATAAGTAGATTAAGATAAGTAAATGACAGTAGATTTCTCATCTGAAGCAATACAAGTGAGAAAACCATCGAGCAACCTCTTTCAAGTACTGAGGGAAAAATCTGTTAATCTAGAATTCGATACCCATCAAAAATATATGTATTTTACTCAATCTAAAAGAAGGCAGAAAAAGAGAAGAAAAAAGAGCAGATGGGATATACAGAAAACATATTAATATGATAGACTTTAAACTATACCAATGATGGCATGAAATGTAAATGGTTTGAACACCCTAGTTACAAGGCATAGATGACCAGATTGGATTAAAAAAGCAAAAGTCAATTATATGCTGCTTATAAGAAACACAGTTTAAATATAAAGACACAAATAGGTTAAAAAGTAACAGGTGGGAAAAGGTATTCCATACTAATACTAACCATATAAAAGCTGGACTGGTTATTAATAGCAAACAAAGTTTTCAGAACAATCACTATCAGCAGGGATGAAGAATGTTATTTTGTAATGATGAGTCAATTCATCAAGAGGACACAACAATCCAAAACATTTATGCACCTAACAAAACTCAAAATACACGAACGTCAAAGAGTACAGAAATCCACAATTACAGCCAGAAATTTAAAAATCTTTCTCTCAATAATTGATAGACTACTTGACAGAAAATAAGCAAGGATATAAAAGACTTGAACAATAAATAACATTAACAAACTAGAGCTAATTGACATTTTTAGAAAACTATCCAACAACCACAGAATGCACATTCTTTTCACATGCACAGAGAACATTTAACAAGATTGATCATATCTTGGGGCACAGAACATGTCTCAGTAAGTTTAAAGGTATTCACATCATCAAAACACATTTTCTCTGGTCACTATGGAATTAAATTAGAAATCAATAAAAAAAAATGATCGCTGAAAGTTCCCAAATATTTGGAAACTAAAGAACACACTTCTAAATTCTAAGTAGCCCATGGGACAAAGAACAAATCAAAAGAAAAATTACAAAGTATTTTAAACTGAATTAAAAAGAAAACACAACACATCAAAACTTATAGGATATTGCTACTAAAGCAGTACTTAGTGGGACATTTATCGTGCTAAAGTGCATATATTAGAAAAGAAGAAAAGTTTCAAATAAATTATTTCAGCTTCCATCTTAGGAAACTAGAAAAAGGAGAGCAGATGATACCTACTGTAAACAGGAGGAAAGAAATAATAAAGAGAAGTGTAGAAATCAATGAAATTATAAAACAGGAACAATGAAGTCAATGAAATACAAATCTGGAAACACAGACATTAAAAGATGCTCAACATCATTATTCATTAAAGAAATGAAAATTTAAAACCTTAATGAATACCACCAAACAATTTAGAATGGTAAACTGAAAAAGTCTGACCATATCAAAAATTGATAAGGATGTGGAGGATTCTTACACACAAAATGGGAATGTAAATCAGAACAGCTTGCAGTTGTTAGTTTCTGAAAATGTTACACATACTCTTAATATATGACCTGGTCATTTTGCTCCTAGAGAAAGGAAGGCTTATCTCTATACAGAAACTTGTACATCACAGGGGTGTTCATAGCAGCTTTATCTATAACAGCCCAAAACTGAAAATAACCTAGATATCCCTCAACAGGTAAATAAAGAAATTGTATTATATCTATGCAATGGAATACTACTCGGAAATAAAAAAGGAATGATACATACAACAACACAGGTGAACCTCAAAATGATTATGCTGAGTGAAAGAAGCAAGACACCAATAGCACCACTTACATAAAATTCTAGGAAATGCAAATTAATTAAAGTGATGCGATGCAGGTCCATGGTTGCCTAGAGGAGGGGGAGAGAGTGCTGGGGAGGGACAGGAGGCAGGAATACAAACAGGAATGATGAAAGATTGTGGTGGTGATTGCATAGCTATCAACATATGTTAAAACTTGCCAAATTGTACACTTATGTATAATCTGTTTATTGTATGTCAATTCTACCTCAATAAAATTTTTAAAAGATGCTATATTCATTGTTTAGCTAGTAATGGGTTGTGATTGTGATGAAAAATTCTATATACAAAAAAATACATTTTTATAACCCTTATTTTGTCTTAGTCTACCAGAAAAGTACATATTTACTATGCATGACTAAATCCTTACACTGATGTCTTCAGGTTCTTCTATCTCTTCTAGATAGTTTTCTCTCCTTTCCCCCACCCTTGTCTCTCTCTCTCTCTCTCTCTCTCTCTCTCTCCTCTCTTTAGTATTTGGTTTGGCTAAATTCTTAGAATATATTTTTGAGCTAAATTTTATATGTAAAATGTTACTTTGGGAGACACAAAAGTTCATGAAGCCATTGTTTTTCAGTGATTCCTTTTAAGAATCAGTGCTACTGCATACTGTGTACATGCTGCAATGTTACTATGCAGTTACCTTCTGATTATTATCCATGGAGTGTTAGTCGAATGTTAGTCAAGTGTTCTAGACCAACAACAAATTTCAAAATCTTTTTTCTTTCAATGTTATATAAATAATAGTAATAAACACTTTCCAGTGTTCACTTGTATAGAATGTGAAGACATCTGAAATTGGCTCGTTATCTTCTGAATTGTCTCCTTTCACATCCTCGGCAGGCAGCAGGCATGTCCCAGAAATCTAAAAAGCAAGCACATCGACATGGTATCTGAGCTTATTAGGTTCCTGGCAATCCCATGAAGTTTTCATTCAAACACAAAGGGGGCTTTCAGAGAGAGGAAACTGCATATTTGTTTTCTGTGAAATAATTTGTTTTCTTTAGAGCAAATAACATGACATTTTTCAAAGCTCAAGATGCGAAACTCATTTCTGAACAGTAAGTGTTTGGGATTTCTGGAAATTCTGGATAGCAGAGATTCCTCGTAAAATTTCTCTTTGAAGCAGATTGAAAATTTGGGAGTTTTTTCCCCCTAGTTCTACTCTTGGGTTAAAGACTAGTCCAGAGATAGAGTCTTCACTTAAAGATTATTCCACAACTTTCTTAAATTGTGCTTTTCAGTCCTAAATGAGTGAAATCTACCTCTTTATAATGTGTTTTGCATGCATTCTCAACTGGTCTCCCTCAATTGCTGGTTGTCTCTAATTTCAGCTAAACTATATGGTACTCGACATAGACTCTAAAATAATTGAATTGATCATTTCTGTTGCATTTCAAAAATGCAAGCATTAAAGAGGTCTCTAAAGGTGAAACAGGGTTGTGGATACATAGACATCAATGGACATTACCAGTCTTTTTCTCTCCCTTTAGTCAGTTATGTATATTTATGGCTCAAAATGAGCAGACATGGCTGATGTTTCTAGTTAGAGCCAGTTAAAGTAGGTGGTTTGTCACTTTCTAAGGTAGCTTTTAAATGTCTCTGTATTTCAGCCCTGACTGCAATGCCTTTGGCTCAGCTGACACCTTTTAATTTGTTTGGTTTTCATTTTTTTCCAAAATTGTAATTCAGGTTATATAAGTTAAGATTTTGCACACTACTCATTAAATTAGTTTACCCTTTAAAAACAATACAAATACGAGTAACAAGCTAGCCCATATATATATATATATATATATATATATATATATATATACACATATATATATTTAAACAATTGTTTTGATAGAAGGCTACAAAAATGCTACATAAATTT
Organism: Phocoena phocoena; assembly: GCF_963924675.1. Lineage (NCBI taxonomy): Eukaryota > Metazoa > Chordata > Mammalia > Artiodactyla > Phocoenidae > Phocoena > Phocoena phocoena. The sequence continues at coordinate 62,583,133 of NC_089220.1, read as the reverse complement.
TATCAATTATATTCTGTACCATATTTTTCAAGTCATATAATGACATATATATGATATATTGGGTTGGCCAAAAAAAGTTCGTTTGGGTTTTTCCCGAACGAACTTTTTGGCCAACCCAATAAATGCCCTATTGGTGTTAATATGAGCTAATTAATAGTTTTCATGTGTGAGTTGTGGTATAGGACTCAATGCTTGGTAATCTGATATTTATATATTGTGTTTTACTTTTGTTCTTGGCTAGAATGATCCAGATATTTGAAATATTTGTGGCTTTTTCTTTTAAAGGTCAAAATATTAAAAAAAAATTTACTTTAGGAATTATCAGAGTTCAGTTCTACAGATAAGAGAAAAAGGATCAAACTGATAATTAACTAAAGTTTAATAAAAAATTAAATTATATTTAAGGTGTATATGTATCTTTTAAATATTTTTGACTCTTAGTCTGGGATCTTATACTTTTCTTTTTTTGGGGGGGGGAATCTTATACTTTTCACCTGGAGTCTTGAAATATCCTTTCAAGGTCCCAAATCAATTGACTTCAAAATCAATAGATCATCAAGATTATCCTGAGTGGGCCTGGCTTAATAAGGTGAAACCTTTAAAAGCTGGTCTGGGCCCTCTCTGAGGTGAGAAACTCTCTTGCTGTCTTTGAATAAATAAAGCTGTCACAAAATAAGTGGTCACATGGAGAAGCCCATGTGGCAAAGAACTTTGAGTGACTCTTAAGGAGCTGAGGGTGGCCTTCAGGAAGAAACTAAAACCCTTCTATACTGCAAGGAAGTGAATTCTGCTGACAATATGAGGGAGCTTGGAAGTGGAGATTTCCCCAGTCAAGCCTCTGATGACCCAGCTGACACTTGGATTGCAACTTGGTGAGGAATGAAAGCAGAGAACTCAGCTCAGCTCAGCTTCGGTCCTACAGAAACTGTGAGGGATGTTGTATTTAGCTGCTAAGTCTGTGGTAACTTGTGGTAACACAGCAATAGAAACCTCATACAGTCCCCATATCGCTAATCACTTCTAATTTTTTCTTTCACCCTTGAGCTAACATGGTTTTTCTGAATGAAAATTTTCTTTTTTTGAATTTTATTTAATTTATTTTTTATATACCAGGTTCTTATTAGTTATCCATTTTATACATAGTATTGTATACATGTCAATCCTAATCTCCCAAACATACCACCACCACCACCACCCCGCCACTTTCCCGCCTTGGTGTCCATGCGTTTGTTCTCTACATCTGTGTCTCTATTTCTGCCCTACAAACTGGTTCATCTGTACAGTTTTCCTAGGTTCCACATATATGTGGTAATATACAATATTTGTTATTCTCTTTCTGACTTACTTCACTCTGTATGACAGGCTCTAGATCCATCCACGTCTCTACAAATGACCCAGTTTTGTTGCTTTTTATGGCTGAGTAATATTCCATTGTATATATGTAACATATCTTCTTCATCCATTTGTCTGTCAGTGGGCATTTAGGTTGCATCCATGACCTGGCTATGGTAAATAATGTTGCAATGAACATTGGGGTGCATGTGTCTTTTTGAATTATGGTTTTCTCTGGGTATATGCCCAGTAGTGGGACTGCTGGGTCATATGGTAATTCTATTTTTAGTTTTTCAAGGAACCTCCATACTGTTCTCCATAGTGGCTCTATCAATTTACATTCCCACCAACAGTGCAAGAGGGTTCCGTTTTCTCCACACCCTCTCCAGCATTTGTTGTTTGTAGATTTTCTGATGATGCCCATACTAACTGGTGTGAGGTGATACCTCGTTGTAGTTTTGATTTGCAGTTCTCTAATAATTAGTGATGTTGAGCATCTTTCATGTGTTTGTTGGCAGTCTGTATGTCTTCTTTGGAGAAACACAGGAGTCTATTTAGGTCTTCTGCCTAATTTTTGATTGGCTTTTTGTTTTTTTAATATTGAACTACATGAGCTGTTTACATATTTTGAAGATTAATCCTTTGTCCAATGATTCATTTGTAAGTATTTTCTCACATTCTGAGCGTTACCTTTTCGTCTTGTTTATGGTTCCCTTTGCTCTGCAAAAGCTTTTAAGTTTCATTAGGTCCCATTTGTTTATTTTTATTTCCATTTCTCTAGGAGGTGGGTCAAAAAGGATCTTGCTTTGATTTATGTCATAGAGAGTTCTGCCTATGTTTTCCTCTAAGAGCTTGATAGTATCTGGCCTTACATTTAAGTCTTTAATCCATTCTGAGCTTATTTTTTGTGTATGGTGTTAGGGAGTGTCCTAATTACATTCTTTTACATGTAGCTGTCCAGTTTTCCCAGCACCACTTATTGAAGAGGCTGTCTTTTCTCCGTTGTATATCCTTGCTGCCTTTGTCATAGATTAGTTGATCATAGGTGCTTGGGTTTATCTCTGGGCTTTCTATCTGTTCCATTGATCTATATTTCTGTTTTTGTGCCAGTACCATATTGTCTTGATTACTGTAGCTTTGAAGTATAGTCTGAAGTCAGGGAGTCTGATTCCTCCAGCTCCATTTTTTTCCCTCAAGACTGCTTTGGCTATTCGGGGTCTTTTGTGTCTTCATACAAATTTTAAGATTTTTTGTTCTAGTTCCGTAAAAAATGCCATTGGTAATTTGATAGGGATTGCATTGAATCTATAGATTGCTTTGGGTAATTATAGTCATTTTCACAATACTGATTCTTCCAATCGAAGAACATGGTATATCTCTCCATCTGTTTGTATCATCTGTAATTTCTTTCATCAGTGTCTTATAGTTTTCTGCATACAGGTCTTTTTTCTCCCTAGGTAGGTTTATTCCTAAGTATTTTATTCTTTTTGTTGCAGTGGTAAATGGGAGTGTTTCCTTAATTTCTCTTTCAGATTTTTTATCATTAGTTTATAGGAATGCAAGAGATTTCTGTGCATTAATTTTGTATCCTGCAACTTTACCAAATGCATTGATTAGCTCTAGTAGTTTTCTGGTGGCATCTTTAGGATTCTCTACATAGAGTATCATGTCATCTGCAAACAGTGACAGTTTCACTTCTTCTTTTGCGATTTGTGTTACTTTTATTTCTTTTTTTTTCTCTGATTGCCGTGACTAGGACTTCCAAAACTATGTTGAATAAGAGTGGCGAGAGTGGACATCCTTGTCTTGTTCCTGATCTTAGAGGAAATGCTTTTAGTTTTTCACCATTGAAAATGATGTTTGCTGTGGGTTTGTCATTATTGCCTTTATTATGTTGAGGTAGTTTCCCTCTATGCCCACTATCTGGAGAGTTTTTATCATAAATGGGTGTTGAATTTTGTCAAAAGCTTTTTCTGCATCTATTGAGATGAATAACCAATGTAGTCTTAAGGGAAAAAAATGGAGCTGGAAGAATAAGGCTCCCTGACTTCAGACTATACTACAAAGCTACAGTAATCAAGACAGTATGGTACTGGCACAAAAACAGAAATATAGATCAATGGAACAGGATAGAAAGCCCAGAGATAAACCCACATACATATGGTCAAGTAATCTATGACAAAGGAGGCAAGGATATACAATGGAGAAAAGACAGTCTCTTCAATAAATGGTGCTGGGGAAACTGGACAGCTACATGTAAAAGAATGAAATTAGAACACTCCCTAACACCATACACAAAAATAAACTCAAAATAAATTAGAGACGTAAATGTAAGACTGGACACTATAAAACTCTTAGAGGAAAACATAGGAAGAACACTCTTTGAGGTAAATCACAGCAAGATCTTTTTTGATCCACCTCATAGAGTAATGGAAAGAAAAGCAAAAATAAACAAATGGGACCTAATGAAACTTAAAAGCTTTTGCAAAGCAAAGGAAACTACAACAGATGAAAAGACAACCCTCATAATGGGAGAAAATATTTGCCAGTGAAGCAATGGATAAGGGATTAATCTCTGAAATATTTAGACAGCTCACGTCACTCAATATTAAGAAAAACAAACAACCCAATCAAAAAATGGGCAGAAGACCTAAATAGACATTTCTCCAAAGAAGACATACAGATGGCCAAGAAGCACATGAAAAGCTGCTCAACATCACTAATTATTAGAGAAATGCAAATCAAAACTACAATGAGGTATCACCTCACACCAGTTAGAATGGGCATCATCAGAAAATCTACAAACAACAAATGCTGGAGAGGGTGTGGAGAAAACGGAACCCTCTTGCTCTATTGGTGGGAATGTAAATTGATAGAGCCACTATGGAGAACAGTATGGAGGTTCCTTGAAAAACTAAAAATAGAATTACCATATGACCCAGCAATCCCACTACTGGGCATATACCCAGAGAAAGCCATAATTCAAAAAGACACACGCACCCCAATGTTCATTGCAACACTATTTACAATAGCCAGGTCATGGAAGCAACCTAAATGCCCATTGACAGATGAATGGATGAAGATATGGTACATATATACAATGGAATATTACTCAGCCATAAAAAGGAATGAAATTGTGTCATTTGTATAGACGTGGATGGATCTAGAGACTGTCATGCAGAGTGAAGTATGTCAGAAAGAGAGAAACAAATATTGTATTTTAACACGTATGTGTGGAACCTAGAAAAATGGTACAGATGAACCAGTTTGCAGGGCAGAAATCGAGGCACAGATGTAGAGAACAAACGTATGGACACCAAGGGGGAAAAGTGACGAAGGGTGGGTGGTGGTGGTGGTGTGATGAGTTGGGAGATTGGGATTGACATCAGTGTATAAAATGGATGACTAATAAGAACTTGCTGTATAAAACAATAAATAAATAGAAGTCAAAAAAATGATTTTTACCACATGCTTTGAGTTTCATACTCTCACTGTAAGTAACATGAAATAATATTGTGTATATCTAACTATTTGATTAAAAACAATACCAGACGTTTCTGTTGTCATTGTATGAGAAATTCACTAATGTAGTTATCATTCTCAGTATAATAAAATTCTACAAAGAACACTGTGCTCATCCAAAGAGATATTAGAAGTGAAAAGTACATCTTATATATCTTTCCTGCCAATATCATAATTACATTGTTTCTATCTCAAAGAACCAAATATTATCTGTATTAAATCTAGATGTACCATTGTTTACAGATCCTTGCATTTTTAAAGGTAGCTGCCAAAAATACTCTCAATGGGTAATCTTTAACTCATTCTAGAAACCCTGTTCAATTCTTTTCAAGTGAAAGTGCAATCTAGTTAAAACTAAGTATCCCTTTAGAAACAGATTAGAAGAGTGAAGAAGATTAAAAAAGAAAACGGTCTAAAATGTGACTCATTCCTCTGGTTTGAGGTTTTAAAGAGACATGCAAGGAAGAGCGGAATATAGATTTTGATTTCATGGTGAGTAAAAAATTACCTTAGTAGTAAAGTGGATACCATTTTACATGAAATACTGCAATTTCTTGAAAGAGTAATCTAAAAACTTATTTGGATCATTGCTAGCAAGGTTCACACCAAATTACTTGAAAACATATCTCCTAATGTTTCCCCAAACTTTTCATAGATCTCTAACGGTAGAATAAGGAAAATATTTTGATATTAGAAGGTATTTCTTCTGCATTGTAATGAAACTCCCAATTATCACAATTCACTATTTTAGCAAGATTTATATTACTGGAGATGAACTTTTAGTCCTATTTTCTTTCATATACCATGTACCAAAATTAATTACAGTACTCTGAAATATAAATTGTGGTGAATAAGTACTTGGAATTGATTTTTTCTTGTAAAATATTTTAAAAGTTAGAAGTAGCCTTAAATGGTTGGGCCAGTTTTAGATGTACGTGACTTTTAGAAGAAATTAAAATACTTTGTTTCACCATCTATTATAACTTTTCTTTGTCACAGTTTCTCCTGTTGTAAAGTGGGAATACAGTTTGTTGCTATCATAATCAAAAGTGATAGGAAGGATATTTGAAAAATATGATTCTTATAAACTGTTAACTAAAATGACTTGGGGAAATACTGTTGGAGCCATTATTTTAAATACCACCCTGCCAGGAAATTTTCAGATTAGAAAATTCATGTGTAGAATTGGCAATTATATATTTATTTGACTACATAGTGACATTTTATTATAGTGCTGCTGTCAGCAATATTTTCTCGTACCATGATAGTTACCACCAAATATTTAAAAATCTGACTGTTAACAAGTAATGATGTGATTGGTTTGTGTTTCTAGCACTTACTGTACTCATGTGAAAAACAAAATGAGAACAAAAGCAATTTCTTCTGGGGTACATTATTAATTTAGAAAAGTCTTTTATGAACAAAACATGCCATGTTTCAACTTTGTAACTCATAACAACATCTGCATTTTCAGAGGTATAAATTGTCAGTCATGATGAAACCACTGAATTCTAATATGGGGAAAAGGTAAACATCATTGCCATAGAACTCCCGTACATGATGTGCTGGGGTTTGGAAATAGGACAGACCATGGCTTTTCCCCTGGTTTCTCCCTCTTGCTGTGTGGAATAGGCAAGTGACTCAGTGTCCCTCAGTCTTGGGTGTATCATTTTTTAAATGGTGATAAAAAGTATTTATCTCCCGAGGTTGCTGTGAGGGTTAAATTAAACCCTTGTAGAACATACTGCTTGGTACGGGGTAAGCACTGAATACCTATTACTATTATTACTATTTACAAGTGTAGTACTTTACATTTTTTACACTTTATACTTTAAACACTTTACAGAGTATTTTTACAGTCTCTCCTTTGAGATAATTAGCTCCTGGATGACAGCACAGCTTTTATCACAAAACTATGTACAAGTATTTAATAAGCATGATTGCTACTGGATTTGTTCGGATGAAAAAGCAGCAGATTACATTCCCCTTGCTTTGATGTTAAGATCACAATGTGTGAAAAGTACTAGTTTTTTATTTAAATTGTACCTGACTTCAAACCATTTAAAGGCATAATTTCATTCATTCACCCTTGTCAAGCTTTATCCCACAAAACTACCTTTTATCCCCATCATGGATGGGGAAGAGAAATGTGAAATAGCTTCCCTAAGGTCAGAGGGCAATGAGCTCTGTAACCGAACTTCACTTGATGATGAAATGCTTGGAATATGCTATCTTCTGGTCTGGCTCTTGATGAATCCTGAAATTTTCAAACCTAGTTCAGAAGCGTTTGAATGCACAGAAGTGAAAAGCCGGCTAAGAGAGTGATGGTCTCAAGCCTTTGGTAGGGGCCCCGCCATCCAGTCTTGGCCGTTTCTGCCTTTAATCTTCTCAGTGATCAGCAAGTGTTAAATCCATTTTAAAAAGTACCCTGTAACCTCCAACCTTAAGAAGATGAAGAATGGTTTGGGGAGCAGTTGAAAGCCCCATTATACGTTGAGAATTTTTTTTTTTTTTTTTTACGAGAGTTGCTGAAAGCCCACATTTCACCCAAAGGTTGAGAGGTGTTTTTTTTTCCTCTCGATCTGGATAGAGTTAGGTTCTTGCCAGAAGGAAGCAGGGTGGTACTGATAGTAGTCTCGGAATGGCCTAGGAGGGCACCCTGCTTTAAGGAATGTTTCTAGAGGCAGATCACTGTTGTTGCTATTCTCTTACACCCAAACATTCTAGTGACAGTGGAGGCCAATTTGAATATTCAGCAAAGATGTCTGGGTGGCAACTGTGCTAATTGACAAATTTCAGTTTTTTCCTGGGGACAAAAAAATGTTCTAAGAGCCTTGTGGGAAAAGGGGACAGACGTGGAGCTACTATTATTTCATTCCTATTTATGCACATTGCTATTTATGAATGGTTTTCTTTTAATTAGGTGTTTAATTTAAAACAGAACTTGTGATTCTAATAACCCCCAAAGCGCAAACTTGGAACATTAACCATTTGCAGGGGGGGTAGAATTCAAAAAGTCCTTCAATAACAAGGCTGTAATTGATTGTATAGGAAATGAAAGAATTCTTTATTATTTTACAGGATAATTATGAAAAGCAGCTTCCACTGTTAAGTAAAACCTAACTTTCATTTTTCAGAATTACATTTTTTGTTGTAAAAATTTTCAACTCAATGAACGTATTTCTTTTAAATTTATGATTAAGGTAAGTTAGAAGGGGGTCTTTCATTTGGCGGTTTAACCAGAGAACTTATTCTGAAAAGGCAAAAATAAAAGTAATTTTAAATTTCTTGTTCCTTTGCAGATAGTTTTCAAACCTGAAGGCATGACTTAGGACAAAAGAGTAGCATGGACATATATACACTACCAAATGTAAAATAGATAGCTAGTGGGAAGCAGCCACATAGCACAGGGAGATCAGCTCCGTGCTTTGTGACCACCTAGAGGGGTGGGATAGGGAGGGTGGGAGGGAGATGCAGGAGAGAGGGGATATGGGGATGTATGTATGCATATAGCTGATACACTTTGTTGTGCAACAGAGGCTAGCGCAGTATTGTGAAGCAGTTATACTCCAATAAAGATGTATTAAAAAAGAAAAAGTAAATGGAAAGGGACATTAAGTAATTAATGGTCATAGGAAAGAGAAATTACTATAACCCCAAGACTCTAACACACCCTTTTTTTTGAAAATGTCATCATTTGTTTTATTTTGGATAAAAGTTAAAAATGAATATCCTGGTTTTTTTGCAGTTGGGGTATAGCTGTTTTACAATGTTGTGTTAGTTTCTGCTGTACAACAAAGTGAATCAGCTATACGTATACATATATCCCCTCCCTCTTGGACCTCCTTCCCCCCATTTTTTTTAACACCCTTGGAGAAAAAAAAGTGCATGGGAAATAATGCTTTATGGGTGTACTTGACAGTTTTCTCCCCAGATAAAAATTAAAACCAGTGTTTCATGGAGTCATTCTGAGATAATCTTTGAAATAGCAAAAAGGAACTGGTCTGTTTTATACTTTGGGGGGAAAATGTTCACACTTTAGAATAGCATTCTGTGATTATTTTTAATGGGAAAATAAAATATAGGTGACTTCTCCAGGAATCAATATCCTCTTTTCTCCATTCTTGGTGTTTTGCAGGCTGATTAATTTGCAGAGGTTGAGTTTGATTGCTGCTGAAGCAGAAATCATTATAGATTCTCTGTTATTCTTCAAGCCACTTGGCTGAGGTCTATGGCTCTATCTCTATGTATTTATCTACCTTTCCACATGGTGCTTGGCGCGGGAGCTCTGGGCCTCACCTAACATATTGTGAAAATCTATTGTGCTGAACTCTCAAGTCTCTTGCTGTGAATAGGTAACTACCCACCCCCACCTACACAGCCCCACCCACAAGAGAGCTGTTCTGTGAGGTAAAGGTAAATGAACCAAACAGAAACAGGCATTTAGAAAACAGCATTGTGTGTATATGAAGGGTGTAACCAGCTAAAGTTTGAAAGCAAAAAGGGGAGGCACTGAAGGTCATAAAAGTTATAGAAGTCATCTAGCAATTGAAGAAATAATGACTGAAAGAAAACTTGCTCAACATCTAATGTGTGGTATTCTTAAGTGGTTGAATGGAAGAATCAGTACTTCCAATCTTTCACACCCATGATATACTGTCTTGGTTATGGTTGTTGGTTATTAATCAATCCTGGATAAATATTTTTTTCACTTTCTGATAAACAATTAATTGAATGAGCTATATCATGATCTTCTCTAAATCACCTCTTTTCAAATGTTTGAAGTAGAAGTAAAGCATAAAGTGTTGGCGTTTTTGGTTCTGTCTAGCTAGAAATGTTTTTGATAGATCAATTCTTTAATCAAATATTTCTCTATATTTGAAAGATTTCAGCATTAGATAGTGGAATTATTGTAAGTTCTCTGACTAAGCGTAGGTATACCTGAAGTTGTACAAATGTGTGTGTTGGAAGGAACTAGGTAATGTTTGTATAGCTTCGGAGGTTAACTTGGTTTAAATACAAACTGAGTCATATTATAATATAAAAGCCTTTCAATGTATTTGATCTGTGTTTTAGTCATTTGATGATAATTTATTGTACAGCTTGTTAGAGTGACTGTCAAAAACACATTAAAAATACAAATGACATAAAGTCGTGCCCTTTAGAAGGATAACTCATTTATAAGCTAAATATATTTCTATAAAATAACCTGAAATCTTTCCCAGAAGCAAATCTAGAATCATACTCGTGAATAAACACCATTATTGCCACTGCAAACAGCTACTTAAGAAATCTGCTCCCAATTAACCTTATAGATAAATGAAAAACCATCTTCTAAAAACGGATACATTTACTTCTGTAATATGTAAATTCCTCAGCATTTGTACAATGTTGGAATAAACTGTTTTCAATCTGTATTTATAGATCAGAGTTGGGAGCAATTTCTCTATCCTTTACAAACAGCCTTGACTGCCTACTCTGAGTTCAAAACTGCCTTAAATGTGTAATTTTTTGTATACAAAAGGCATTCTAAAATTGTATTACGCAGTTATTGTGCTAAAAGAATGACCCTTACCATGCTTTGTTTACTGAATGTCAAATTTTCATTTGTATTACAGCTGTGTACCACAGCAGTTTCGGTTTTGTATGAAGGGCAACTAATGCACAAAACAGCCAAACCACAGAGCAGTAATTAGTCTGGAAAAGATCAAAGTGTGCTCTTCTAAATCCAGCCAATTTGCTCTGGGTGTGCAAAACCAATAGTCTTTCTTTTGCTAAGGTCTCTTATTAATTTTTGCTTTCGTTTGCTGCAGAGCAGCTGCTTTACTGTCAATCCAACATCCTGCTTAAAAAAAAAATCCATTTTGATGCCACAAATGCAATTTCAATGGGTTTAGGAATAATAACCAGCTTTTTTTCCCACCCCACTTCTAGGAGATAGAAACTTGAAAGTTTTCAGCATCTGTAAAGTGAAAGAAAGCAACAGAAGGCATAGCACTGTTTGGATTTGTTGCTCTAGGAAAAGCTGAAGAGTGATCTGTAAATATTTCGGCTTTTAGTGCTTTTAACCAGCTCTGTTCTTATTGCTGTATGTCTGCTGCTCTCCTCTCCTTTTAATATGAGTTCTTTTTATCCTTAGAGTCACATTGTGGTTTTTCATGGAAATATTGAATGATCCAAATTATTAATTAAATTGATTATGGCAGAAAAAATTTAATGAATAGTTTACACCTTTCTGGATGAAAACACTAAAATCAGTAGTATCACTTGCTATTTTCTTGATGTAATTATTATTATCTTTGACTGAGTATGGATGTGGTAGTTGAGGATAATAAATAAACTTTATCACAGAAGGTGGTGAATAAAACTTGTGAAGGAGAAAAGAGTACAATATCATCACTTAAAAAATGAACTATGATCTTGTAGAATACACTTTAAGTGCAGCGTATGCATTTCTCCCCTTCTCCATTTCTGTCATTTTGCCTATCAATGCTCTCTCTGGCAGAAAGTAGAGAGAGAAAAAAGCTGGTGAGTTTATTGATTCCTATTAATATGGCAGTTTTTCTGTAATTGTTACCTTGAACTCTGCTCAAATTTTTTTAATATATTTTTTTCTTAGTAAATTTCTTTACTCAAGCAATGGATAGTAACATGTATTTCCCTGACTTCACAACGAACCATTTACATTTGATTCTGAGTTATTGTTCACTTCAAATATGTGCCAAATATTTGTTTTACTGTCAATATCACCAGCTTACTAGACACTAAAATACAACCAAGAAAGCAAAAAGTGTAATGATACACAGAATTTGCATAATGAAAAGAAGCACATGCAGTCATTTACAATAATTGATTTGTAAACAAATGCATAATGTCCATGAAACGACCAAATAGGTTTATTCTGGAAATGTTTTCAACTGAACAGAAATTTAGTGCTTTTGAAAAGTAACAAAATGACCATATAGTTAAGTTATCTCAACAGGTACAAATCAGGCACTAAATACTAACCATGACATACTAAATTAACTTCAGCTTCAGAGCTCTTCATCCTTTTATAAAATTATTTGGTGTCTTATTAAAATTTGTGGTTACCTCTATAGCCCTTATGATACATTCCATTCTTTTTCACTCATCATTTTTGGAGGGACCAACTCTGAAGATGATGGTGTGATAGGAATACATCTTTGTTAGAAGTGAATTAAATATATTTAACCTACATTTACAGCTGCTATTAGATAAAGTCTTGAGGTTCAAATAATACCTCACTAGTTACCTTTCCCGAGAATCTTGTAGGACCTTACCTGAATCTCTCTTATAGGACAAGTTGAAACATGGCATTTAGCAGGTAAAATGGCCTCATGGAACGTATACACAATCTCATTTAGAAAATTATGAAAATCTGGACTGAGACTTTTTTTTGTTTGGTACACAACATTGTATTAGTTTCAGATGTACAACATAATGATTCGATATTTGTATATATTGTGAAATGATCACCGCAATATATCTATTTAACATCTGTCACCATATTTAATTACAGAATTTTTTTTCTTGTGATGAGAATTCTTAAGACATACTCTCTTAGCAACTTTCACATGTGCAGTACAATATGGACTGAGATTTTTAAAAAAGCTATTGGGGAGGGACCTCCCTGGTGGCGCAGTGGTTAAGAATCCGCCTGCCAATGCAGGGCACACCGGTTTGAACCCTGTTCCGGGAAGATCCCACAACAACAACAACAAAATAAAATAAACTAGTTAGCCTTGCAGATACCGATGATGTTAGGATACCATGAACCAATCAACTCAGTAACGGGTGCCTGAGAGCCAGGAGAGGCAAAATGGAATGACAAAATTTTCAGTTAACAGAAGATAGCAAGCGATGAAATAAAATTGGAGACTCTGGCAGATGGGCTTGTTATCCATGTTAGCTCATCCAAGGAGAGCTAAGCACAGGAGAAAGTCTTGTTCTTGTCCAAAGACTCAATGGCAAAAACACAGTATAAGAGAAATGACTTAACAGTACCACATGTATAAGATTTAAGAGTTCAGTTAATTTTAAGCTCAGTATGATGTAACTGACCCTTCTCCTCCCCCAAATAAAGAAAAACAATCATTTTTAGGCTGTATTAATCAAGTAATCAAGTGTAATCATATAAGCTAATGACTCTTAAATCTGTAAGCCCAGCCTTCTGAGATCAATACTTATCTCTCATAGCATTTCAGATTCAGCAGGTATATTAGCTTTCTCTCTTAAATCTGCTGTTCTCCTGGTATTTCCTGTCTGGAAGGTCCTGTCTTGGTAAGTACTTTACTACCAATGGAGTTATTTATGCCCCAAACTAGGGAGTCAAGTCATCCTTATTTCAGGTCTTTCCCTGATCCTTACATACATTTGGTTTTCCATGTTTTTTTCTTTCACGTTAGCCATTGTTCATCTCTCTCCATTGCTATTGTGTTGTTTTAGGCCTAACTACTCTACTCAACTGTCAAATAGTTTCCTAGATTGTCTGTCTCCAAACTTGCATGACTATCTAGACATTTCTAGAGTATGCATTCTAAAACTCAAATCTGATCTTGTTATTTCCCAACTCTAAACCCTTCAATAGGTTTTCATTCAGTCTTCCTGTTATCTGTGTGCCCTATCCATAAGAATATTTAGAGCATGTATATCAAATGTAAATGTATATACATATAAATATTTATTTATTTTGTACATGATAAAACATACACAAAACAGAAATTTAAAAGCAATGAGGTACAATAAGAATTTAACTCATTCAAAATATCAATCATTAATAGAACATCTAATCTATTTTTGTGATGTAGTTAAATAGGCTTCATTACTTTTTAAAAACTTGACTTAACATTATTTTACTTTTTTTTTTTTTTTTTTTTTTTTTGCGGTACGCGGGCCTCTCACTGTTGTGGCCTCTCCCATTGCGGAGCACAGGTCCCGGACATGCAGGCTCAGCGGTCATGGCTCATGGGCCTAGCCACTCCGCAGCACGTGGGATCTTCCCAGACCGGGGCACGAACCCACGTCCCCTGCATCGGCAGGCGAACTCTCGACCACTGCGCCACCAGGGAAGCCCAACATTATTTTGATATAGTGATTCATAGTTCAGTTTATTTTGATACTTGCTTTTGATTGCTGCGGTGGCTAAACACGGGATACTTCAAAAACAAATAGAAGTGCATCACTGGCTATAATTAAAACACAGTTTTTATTTTTCAATCCCATCCAACAACTATCCAATCTTTTTTTCTGAAATTCAGGTAATACATTTCCATCTTCCATAATTTCAATCAGTTGTTCTTGTGCACTAACTAAAAGGCATTACATTTTAATATTTTTTTAACAGAGCCCCACTGAAACCCTTTATTTACAAAATTTGATAATGTTAGAAAAGCATTTTTGTGCTTTTAAGTGTGCAGGTGTGAGAACGACACTTTCACATTGTTTTTTGGTGATGAAATTGCATAATAATGGAAACAGTGCCATTTCAAATATGCTCTGTCCATGCATGTTTCTTTCGAAAAACAGTTGCTTTCTCATTCGTGGTTAAACTCTCATCTTTATTCTGAAAGGACAGATTAAGTCTATTTATTAAAGACAATTTTTCTGCGGCAGTTTTAGGTTTATAACAAAATTGAGTGGAAGGTATAGAGAGTCCCCATATACCCTCTATGCGTGCCGCCTTCATTATCAACATCATTCTCCAGACGGTACACTTTTTACCAAAAACGAACCTACACTGATACATCATCATCCCCCAAAGTCCATAGTTTACCTTAGGGTTAATATATATCCATCATTCTAATATCATACAGAGTATTTTCACTGCTCTAAAAATCCTCTTTGTTCTGCCTATCAGTCTCTCTCCCATCCTCCACCCCGGGCAAACACTGATCTTTTTATTGTCTCCACAGTTTTATCTTTTCCAGAATGTCATGTAGTTGGAATCATACAGTATGTAGCTTTTTCAGTTTGGCTTCTTTCACTTTGTAATATGCATTTAAGTTTCCTCCATATCTTTTCATGGCTTGATAGCTCATTTATTTTTAGCAATGAATAATATTCCATTGTCTGGATATACCACCGTGTATTGGTGAATGGATATTCACCTACTGAATGACATTTTGGTTATTCCAAGTTTTGGCAACTATGAATAAAGCTGATGTAAATATCCCTGTGCAGATTTTTGTGTGGACATAAGTTTTCAACACCTTTGGGTAAATACCAAGGAGCGTGATTGCTGGGTTGTATGGTAAGAGGATGTGTAGTTTTATAAGAAACCACTAAACTGTCTTCCAAAGTGTGTGTACCGTTTTGCCTTTCCCCCAGCAATGAATGAGAGTTCCTATTACCCCCATATTCTTGCCAGCATTTGGTGTTGTCAGTGTTTCAAATTTTGGCCATTCTAATAGGTGTATAGTGTTATCTTATTGTTGTTTTAATTTGCATTTTGTGATGACATATGATGGGGCACATCTTTTCATATGCTCATTTTCCATCTATATATCTTCTTTGGTGAGGTGTGTGTTCAGATCTTTTGCCCATTTTTCTCTCTCTCTCTTTTTTTTTTTTTTTTTGCAGTAGGTGGGCCTCTCACTGTTGTGGCCTCTCCTGTTGTGGAGCACAGGCTCCGGACGCGCAGGCCCAGCGGCCATGGCTCACGGGCCCAGCCGCTCTGTGGCATGTGGGATCTTCCTGGACCAGGGCACAAACCTGTGTCCCCTGCATCGGCAGGCGGACTCTCAAGCACTGCGCCACCAGGGAAGCCCTGCCCATTTTTCTATCGAGTTGTTTGTTTTCTTCTTGGTGAGTTTTAAAAGTTCTTTGTATATTTTGGATAATAGTCCTTTACCAGATTATGTCTTTGGTAAGTATTTTCTCCCAGTCTGTGGCTTGTTTTCTAATTCTCTTGATGTTGTTTTTTTGCAGAGCAGAAGTTTCAGACTTTAAAGAAGTCCAGCTTATCAGTTATTTATTTTATGGATCATGTCTCTGGTGTTGTATCTGAAAAAGCATCACCATACACAAGGTCATCTAGGTTTTCTACTGTTATCTTCTAGGAGTTTTATAGTTTTGTGTTTTACATTTAGGTCTATGATCTATTTTGAGTTAATTTTTATGAAAGGTATAGGTCTGTGTCTAGGTTACTCTTTTTGCATTCAGATGTCCGGTTGTTACAGCACAACTGGTTTAAAAGATTGTCTTTACTCCATTGTGTTGCCTTTGCTCCTTTGTCAAAGATCAGTTGCCTATATTTATGTGGATCTATTTCTGGGTTCTCTATTGTTCACTGATCTATTTGTTTATTCCTTTGCCAGTACCACACTGTCTTGATTACTGTAGTTTTATAGCAAGTCTTGAAGGCGAGTATCATCAGTCCTTCAACTCTGTTCTTCTTCAATATTGTGTTGGCTATTCTGTGTCTTTTGCTTCTCCATAAAAACTTTAGAATTAGTTTGTCAATATCCATGAAATAACTTGCTGGGATTTTGATTGGTGTTTATTTACTTAAAAAAATCTTCTAGGTAGTATGCTAATGACAATCTATTCTCATCATAGAAAAGGTAAGCAAATTTTGGACATTTGTCTATTTGTAAAATAAAAATATGCAACTCATTTTATATATGAAAGTTCTTTTTAAGTTCTTTGCTGTGAGATAACAAATTTCTGCAATACCGCAGATTTGCATGATGTTTTTTCACCTCATTAAAAGGTGATTTAAAAATATTATAAAGATATGGACTATATTTTAAGGGCTTTGTTTTTGTAAAATTAATGCCATCAGCAAAATGTTCACCTGGAGTCACCATTTTTGCACCCAAATTTGCCTTTAATGATGCAGGTAATGAATTTTACTATGGTGCTAACCTTTTCCCTTTATCTTAGGATATCTTTTCTTTTAGTGAAGTTTGTATTTATACTCAGTATTTCCTTAACATAGTGTTTTTAAAGGATGTCAATACTAAAGAGAATATATGCTCTCCATTACATTTCACCTTATTGGCTTGCAAAAGAGTTCTGATAAATATTAAGAGCAGAAGCATATTAGAAATATCTATAGTTTATCCAACTGTTTAGCAAATTTTCTAGTACTTATTTCTTCAAATATTTAGCTCTGTTTGTCTATCTATCTATCTAATGCATTTTGATTAGTCACTGTCTTAGGTTGGGTTCCCAAAGAAGTTGATCTTGAGGCAAGAATTTGAGTGTTAGCAACTTATTTGGGAGGAGGAGATCCCAGGAAGCATGAATAAGGAATGACAGAAGTGAGAAAAGAAAGGAGGGAATGATCCAATAAAGGAGGTGTTACCAAGCAAGTTTCTGCTGTGGGAAACTGGGGTTCACTCCCATGGAGAGCTCAGGAGCCAGTACAGAATTTTTCTGAGTTGTTCCACTTGAAGCACAGTAAATACTCTCTGACTCCTGTCTGTAATCGGCTAGACATTAATCATCCAGTACTTTTGGCCTACCTATTTGCAGATCTAGAGAGAGCCCTCAGGTACAGGGATACAGATGTTACTGTAAAATGTAGTCCACAGGAGTAGGGACAACATGTGCCTAAGGTGTGTCGGCGGGGTCACTGCATCATCTGCTGCGGTCTCCATAGGCCTTCAGAATGCTTTCGACCATGTTTCCTAAGGCAGAAGGAAAAGAAGCATTTTAAACCAAAGTTATTACTATTGAGTAAAAACTCTGCAAAAGAGGGTTATAAACTTTATTGAGTTTAGCAAAATTTTATAAAGTCTTCATATTCTACATGTAAATCCATATCTTAAACAGTTTTTTCATATATATATATATATGTCAATGACTTAACAGATCTGAAAGTATTATTAGTATTCTTACCTGACAAAGAGATTATACAAGGGGTAGAAGGATCAGTTCTCCCTCTTTCTTAGCTCTTACTTTGCTTATCCTATTAGAGTTTTTAGTTTGGGATTTCTTTGATGAGATTTTTTTTTTTTTTTTTCCCCGGTACGCGGGCCTCTCACTGCTGTGGCCTCTCCCGTTGCAGAGCACAGGCTCCGGACGCGCAGGCTCAGCGGCCATGGCTCACGGGCCCAGCCGCTCCGTGGCATGTGGGATCCTCCCGGACCGGGGCACGAACCCGTGTCCCCTGCATCGGCAGGCGGACTCTCAACCACTGTGCCACCAGGTAAGCCCTGATGAGATCTTTTAAAAGTCACCTTTCTATCTTATGAGGGTTATTTACTTTAAAGTAGCTAATATATGCAGCATTTTTAATAAAAAATGGTGATGGCCAACTGTCCAGGTCTCCACATTGTGGGATTCCCATCTTTCCTTCAAGATGCTTTGCTTACATGTCACTGTATGTGACAGGTGACAGTTTGATGTTTAAACCTATTGAGGGTGCCGGTGTCGATACGAATGAAATATTAGTAAAGCTTAATATTTGACTAGTTCTTGAGGTAAAAATCAAATAAAATGGAAGTTCTCATATTTTACCCCAGAGGATCATCTGGTGCATCCTTTTTGGTGTCTGCACCCTAGTTTGGAGATCACTGGACCAGAGGACAATGTTCAGATGCCTTAGCATGGCGTACACAGTCCTCCACCATTTGACCCTTGCCTACTACTCCAACCTGAGCTCTTGCCTTGTCATGCTTCATACCCGGCATTTCCATTATAATGAACTTTTTGGAGTTCCCTGACTTTATCATGTTGAGTCTTACGTCAGAGCTTTTCCTTATACTATTGCTTCTTCCCAGAATGCTCTTTCTCTTTGGATTCCCTGGTAACATCTCTTCTATGAAACTTTTCCTGGCCCTTTCCCACTGCCCAGGGAGCACTGAAAACATACTTTTTTGGAACACTACTGTATTCTCAACCTTAGCCCTCATCCCTTCTGGTGAATATATTTGCTAACATTCTTGGCTTTTCCTATAGACCATTGTCTCTCTGAAATCACAGATGTCTAATTTATGTTTGTATCTCGAGCACATAGCCCCAAACAGGCACATAATCATGCTTGTTGATTTAACCTCTGAAGGTGATGGTCCTATTATATACACTGTATTCGTCAGTCAGCCTAGAGTATTGTGTGTAGCTCTGGGTGTCTCTGCAAGAAGGCCTTGGAAAACTGATATGTACTCAGAGGAAGAGAATTTCAAACAATGTCATGAGAACAATTCTAGCCTGGGACGAATGTATAGAATAACAGGGAAGAGGGATTTGGTTTTAACATAAGGAAGAATTATCTAACAATTAGAGCTGCTTGAACATGGGATGAATGGCTTTGGGACACGGTGAGTTTCTTGCTATTGGAGGTGTTGAAATAAAGCCTGAATGGATAGCCTCCTTGAGCAGGCTCAACAAGGGC
Source organism: Phocoena phocoena (assembly GCF_963924675.1). Classification (NCBI taxonomy): domain Eukaryota; kingdom Metazoa; phylum Chordata; class Mammalia; order Artiodactyla; family Phocoenidae; genus Phocoena; species Phocoena phocoena. The sequence continues at coordinate 62,563,920 of NC_089220.1, read as the reverse complement.
TTAAAGCATCTGGAGTGATCATAGTGAGTGGAGGAGAATTTAGATAATCTTTGGATTGTAAACAATCAAGCTGAGATTTGAAATCATTTGATATGTCTAGTGGTAGGTCTAAACTTTAGTAGATACTGCTTCAAAAAAAACGCACAGCGAGGCTATTTTAAGTAAACAATTTCTCTGTTATTCAGAATGCCTGGATCTAGATGCTACAACAGTAATGCAGCTTTGCCTCTCTTGAGTCAGGCTAAGCAAGGTTCTGAGCATGTACTGATGCTGTTATTTTTCTTTGTTAATATAATTAGACATCTAATCTCCTTCCTCTTTTCATCTTAGAAGTAGGGCACCTTCACTCCATCCAAACATGGATTTAAAATTTACACTCTAAGAGTCCATAACAAAGAGATAGTGCCTCTTGAGTACTGGAGAAGAGGCAGTTATCTTATCTATATATTTAGGGTTGCCTGGGACAGAATTTTAAAATAAAATATTGTCAGTTAAACTTAATTCAGGAAATAAATAGTATATCATAGGCATAACACTGTAGACAGTAAAAAATAATCTATAACACCCTTAAAGGGCATGAATCTTATAATATAGAGACTGACGGATTAGCAGATGTAAACTATTATATATATAGGATGGATAAACAACAAAGTCCTACTGTATAGCACAGGGAACTATATTCAATATCCTGTGATAAACCATAATAGAAAAGAATGTGAAAAAGAATGCATATATGTGTATAGCTGAATCACTGTGCTGTACAGTAGAAACTAACACAACACTGGAAATCAACTATACTTTAATAAAATAAATTTTAAAAGAAATAAAAGAAACCAAGACTCAGTGAAGTTAAAGGGACATGGCTAAATATTGTACAATGTATTGGTTTCAGAACCTAGACCACAACCCATCACATCTAATTCCACTTCCATGGTTTCTCCATTTTACTACAGTGCCTTAAAAGTTTAAGATGTGGTCCCTACCATGAAGGACTTTTGTAATCTCATAAAGGCATACGACATATTCATAAAACAATTAGAGAATAACAAAAGTAAAATCAAGTGCAATACGCGTGTTATAGCTAAAGAGTAGTTTAGAAGGTCAACAAGGTGAGAAATCACAGGCTAGAGGATACGGACATTTTTATTAAGAGCAATTTTGAAAATAGCTCTGAAAGATAATTAGGCTTACAAATATTTTCTTTGGTTCCCAAAGTGCATGTTGGCTTTGTCCACATTCATCAGGGAGGGCCTTTCCCTCTCTTTTATTTCTTTTTAGTTTTACTACTACTCATACTGGCCAATAGGATGCAAGCATCTAATTGCAGCAAATTCTTATACATTCCAAGTGACCCCCACAAAACAGGTTGCCGTGGTAACCAAACAAAAAGGGACTGGAAAACAGAAGCAAAGTATTTACTTAATGTCTGATGGGCTCTCTGCACGATTTTCATGAGACCTGTTGCTGGCTTTCTTTTAGGTTTGGATGCCAGTCTCCGCTTATTTTTTAAGCCGTTAAAAGATTAAAAACTTTATTTGGCCTTTTTATATAGAAAATTGTACTGAGCAGTGAAGTCACAAATATTGATTTTATAAGTATATAAATCTTATTTAGAAATGTTGATTTATTACACAGAACTAACCCAGGAGTTTGCAACTCTTGACAATGGAATTAAAGGGAACAGAAGGCTCATTAGATGATGGTAAAGTCTTTTAAGAATGCTACAAGAAAGGGAAGTGACTGTAGATTTGAAATAATTTTTCTTAAAGACCCTCACATTTATTTTGTCACATCAATAATAAAGGTGTTCACTAACCAGTTGGGATAGAGACTTCCTTGCTAATTATTTTATGTACAAAGTCTTTCATAGACTACATAATTAGTACAATCTACTGTCTTCTAGCTAGTTTTAATCCTTTGGTGAAGGAAGATTTTGACAATGAAACAGAAAGTCATTTAGGCTCATAAAATATGTCTAACATTTTCTGAATTGGGGAATAGGACCCACTCTCGTCATTCCTAATATTGTCTTGGTACCTCTTTGAAGTACAGAAACATTAGAACTTCAAAGTCCAGAAAGATGGCATCTGCAGCTTATGGCCAGCTCTGGAAGTGTAGACAAATATACAGCATGTCACTAGGTGGTAGATTTGCTAGGGATGTTGGCATAATTGACTCTTCTTTTTTTAAAGAGACAATTAAAATCTACATACAATAAATTGCTTTATCTGACACTTGCTTTTAGAAATCACACTCTTTGTATCTTGCAAAAGAGTGATTTTACAACATAAATGGCATTAGTAGGAGCAGAAGACAAAGCTGGATGTTTGTTTGGAAACTTGGTCAGCAGGAAGGAAAAAGTTTATTTTATAGAGGAATAGATCTTCTATGGAATGTTGCTGGTCTGTGATGTAGACCCACCCACATGCATGTTTGGAATTTGCTGTATTGAACTAAAATACCTACTTTGCATCTTTCTAGGCTAGTTCTCTTAATTTAGCAGCTGAGCGTGGGATTCTTGGAGGAAGATTTTCTTTCAATGAAGGGATTTGTCTCTTAGGAGTAGAGTCAACACAAGGCCAAGCTAATTCTGCCCTAGGGTCACAAGGAATAAAAGGTAAAAAAAGAAATACAATTTTTTCCCATATAAAGACCACTTGTTCGTAACAACAGTAAAAATAACAAAACACACAGAAGAATGTTCATTATGTATCTGTATTAACACCTTAAATCTGATCTAGGCTATTTTTGTACTTTGGGATGAATATCTAATCCCTCTGCCTTCTGAATTGGGCTGTTTATGTGAAGGATGGTAATGCATGCAGCCTTCACCAGTATCAACAACATCTGGCTACCATATAGCCATAGAGCAAGAATTAGAGCCAATGTGAAGTCTAATTCCTATTTGGAATGTTTCTGTATTGCAACCTCAATTCAGTCATTCTTTGGAAAGGAGGTGGCAGATTTGAGTGAATTTTCGCAGTTAAGGTCCAATAAGAACAATCGTCACTGAGCTCCAGCCTAAAGGTTAATAATGGAAGCAGATTTTGCTCTGAGGAGGTGAGTTGGTAGATACATTCCCATGTTAAAGTCCCTGCATATGATATCTAGTACATGCAAGAAAAGGCCAGGCTTTAACATCAAAAGAATGTTGTATAACACACCATTGTAAAGCAATTATACCCCAATAAAGATGTTTAAAAAAAAAAAAAGAATGTTGTAAAGAGCTCTTTACTGAAGTTAGGGAGATTGGGAGAGTAACTACGTCCTTTGTCTATCTCCAGTGAAAAATGTAGACTCGTGGAAAAAAAGAAAGGATTTATGCTAAATCTTTTCTGACTTGTCCTGCAGCAGCATTTAAATACTTGGTTTTCTAACTTATGAAATGAGTGATATTGACTTTTCCTCACTTAACCAGAATTCATTCACTGTTCCATTTCTGTCCAGTGAGCAAAACACTAACCGCTGTTCCTGGGTGTAGCCTTAATTAATAGTCTCAATTATGTGAAACATTTATTTAGAGTCTTCAATAAGTGGCCTAAGGATAATTTAAAAAATTGCTCTCCCCCAAAACAACAACTTGCCCTTCTCCCCACCCCCCTCCCCCACCCCGCAGCCTTTCCTTGAGAGCATAAAGGGTCTAGTGGAACGACCTCAGCTGCTTTCCATTTGTTAACCCGAGTCTGGTGAGCCTTGTCAATAATTCCCTTAAGTGTCCAAAGGAATCTCTCTCTTTGGCTTCCTCTCTCCCACAGGGCCCATTATCTCTATTAGCCTGCCTTAGAGAAAGAAAAGACATCCGAGACATGGTCTAACTTCTCTGAAGTCAAGGATGCCTTCAAAAGCAAAGTTTGGGCAGTTGGGGGAGGCGAAGCAGAGGAGGGGACTACGGGGAGGAGGGAAGGAATTGTAAGCAAAGGGACAGCTGGGGATTGGCCCATTCTTCCCAGGCATTCTGTGGAGCCTCTTTAGAGGCAGTGAAGAAAGTAAAATCCAGAGGCGTCTTTTTAAAAATGCTGTAAAGGTTCTGACTTCTTAAGCTGATCTACATTAGGAATAAAGATGAGAGAAATAATGCCAGCCAGCTGGCCAGGTATGAACCCAACCCAATTTTCACTTACATTCGTTATTTTGTAAAGGGACCATTACATCCTCTATTTGGCAATATACCAGAGGAACCAAAATGGGAAAGCTACGGCATCACGTGGTTGTGGTCCTGGACCAAGATCTAAATAGGTACTCTCAAAGGCTATCCCAATTGAAGGAGTGTGGGCTCCATGGACATCCGTTCTGACAAGAAGCCATAGATTTTTAAAAATATTTAAGTTTACACCTTAAATAGCTTTGGGTTAAATGTGATTAAGAAGGAGGGAAATTTTGAAGGGAGAAGGCAGAAAATCTTTTCTTAGTGGACTAATTTGTATTTCATTCCTGAAACTCAGCCAGCTGCCTCTCTTACTAACATGTCATGCAAATATTTTGTTTTCTTAGGGAATTGAGGACAAAATTCCACTTCTGAGGAAGAGAAGACTGAGGATTAAGTAACTTTACTATTCAAAAAAATAACTGTTTCCAAGTATAAAAATAATCCATATCCATTATAAGAAATTAGGGAAAAGATGTGATGGTGAGATATCCTATTCATTTTTTAGGAAAAATGGTTTTGAGGGAGCCAAAGAACTGAACTAGTTTTTATAAATGTTTGACTCCTAGTGAGGGGCCAAGCAGAATGTTGGGCCTTCCTGGAGGATTGAGGTTGACTTGATCATGACCTGGCTCAGCAGACTGTCTTAAGTATTTAAGGATTAGGAATCTGGGAGGCAGTGGTGTTACCATTATTAGGTCCATCTGGCCCACGGGCACCAAATTAAAAGCTGAGACGCTGAGGTCTACAGCTGAGAAGGAGTTTATTGACAAGGCAGCCAAGCGAGGAGACTGGAAAACAAGTCTGAGATCTGCCTGCTGGAAGCGGGGGCGGGGGGGCCGGAATATAAAATGAGTAGGGTGGTCTTAGGGGTGGGAAAAGGTGAGGTAATTGGTGTTCTGCACAGGTGCATCCGGTTACGTGTTTGTGCGTAGTCAAAATGGAAGCGCTGAGCTTGATTGGAGGGTGGAGTTTTCTGGTCCTCTGGCGTCACCAGGCCAGTGGGGGGACGCCTGCACAGGCCCAGTTTCAGGGTCGGTGGTTCCAACCTGCCCCAGCCGGCCTGCACTGGACAAGAGCTGACTCCAAGTTTCTGTATACCAACTGAGCTGTGTGAAGTTAAGAAGGTATGCAATTAAAGAGAAAGAAAGAAAGAAAAGCAACCTAACTAAAGCGAGCTTAATCCATGAAGGTAGTTTATAAGCAAAGAGGTTTTAACAGGCTGTTCCCTTATCTGCTGTTCTGTAAGACAAGCTCAAGAATTTCTATAGCTATCAGTTTCTGTTAACTCTATTGGGCACCGTTACAGTGGTAATGATTCATCTTGGTGTCAAGTTTGAGTGATAGGGGGACTGTAATTTTGGACTATTCTTCTGGTTAATGGGTGGAGATCCTGTATATTTGTGAATAATTCAGAAATCCGGGTGAATTTAAAAAAATTGTGGGGGCTTCCCTGGTGGCGCAGTGGTTGAGAGTCTGCCTGCTGATGCAGGGCACATGGGTTCGTGCCCCGGTCCGGGAGGATCCCACATGCCGCGGAGCGGCTGGGCCCGTGAGCCGTGGCCGCTGAGCCTGCGCATCCAGAGCCTGTGCTCCGCAACGGGAGAGGCCACAGCGGTGATGAGGCCCGCATACCACAAAAAAAAAAAAAAAAAATTGTGAAAATCCTGACTTGTTGGTTCCCTTTATGTTTCTTCTCAGACATATCTAGTTACAAGGAAAAATTGGGAGCTACTCCAACTTTTTTCCCCCTCTTTCATTTGCCCTGATTAGGGGAGGAAGGGCTGCAGAATTGGTTTGGTCATCATACCTTCAAAATTTAGTTGTAATTTGTAATTAGTTGTAATTCAGGATGTTCTGAGAATTAGCACCATGGGACCATAATGTAGCATCTATTTTGCATAATCAAAATATTCCTTTGCTGAGCTGAAATGCCCTTTTAGTGCTTTGGGGGTGATCCCTGAGCAATGCTTTATCTGCTTCTGTACATCTATGAGAAAATAAAAGGCCTTTAAGAAAGCTTCTCAAACGAAGGTGTAAACCTCAGAACAATTGGAAACAAACAGTACCCATTTCCTCTCCCACCCAGAATGTCTTCTGTGAGCTTGCCCCAGAACCAGAAGGGGAAGGAGGCCTAACTACACTTTTATCTGGAGGTTGGAAGCTGGAGAGAGGATTGAATTGCCAGTGAACTTTGCACTGTGATTTCATATTGAAGTGGCTGCATCTGTGCCACCTGTTGATGGCATGATTGGAGCATTAGTCCTGGCTCAGCCTCAGCACCATTGATAACTCTGCTTAACATCACCCCGGGGGAGGCTTTATTGGAAGCCCAGTCACTTTGCCTCAGCAATGGTGTACATTGGTACCCCATTCAACCCTTTTTTCTGACATTAGCACATTTGAATGGGCCACCAGTGAAGCCATTCAGTGACAACATACAACCAGGGATTCTGGGTGGCCTAGGGCTGAGCTGAGAATTCTCGTTAATGGACTGTGAGACTTAGCCTATTGAGGTACATGAACTCGGTGACCAAAGAAAAGTGAGACAAAGATGTCCCTCACAGGAACATGTAGGTCAGAAGTGGACAAAGGCAGACATGGACCAGTCACAGCTGTTTGATTACTGAGCTGAAAAGGGAACACGGATCCCTGTGGGGGGCCCGCACGACTGATTTGACAGAAATCTCAGAAATGCCCGCACACTCTGAGAGGAAGGCATTTACCAAAATTACAGGCAGTGTGTGAAGTTATTTTAAAAATATTTTTTCCTTCTACTTGTCTTTGTGGTAATTTCCTATTTGGCAGTACTTAGAAAAGGCCTCCAATAACCAGAATGAAAAGAAAGGGTTGCAAAATTGAACTGGAAAAAGTATGTTTAAAAATGAAAGGTGATCTTGGGCAGCATTGCCCATGTCGCTTGTGCTCAGAGTTATTTTCAGGCTCTGAAGGGACCAGAAAATGTGCTTTGGGAACCAGAACTTGTGCATGTTTAGGATTATAATTTTAATACATGAGTATAATTTCAAGACCTTTTTACTCTAAGATATAGGATAAAAAAATACAGGTTTTCAAAACTTTGCAAAAAGATAAAGGAAAAGAATAACTGAAAAAGGTTAAAGAATCATTTTGGATCTATCAACACTGTTAATTATAATAATAACATGCTTAATTCTGATTAACCCTGCACTGTAGCTTCTCTCTGGAATAAGTTTCTGTGGGAGAGACATTGGTCCCTTACTCTTAGATATATGATCTATGTAAATATCTAGAGAGCTAATATGCAGATGCACATGAAATTTGAAAAGTGTTCTGTAATTTTTCAAAATGGCATTTTAATAACTATATGAACATTTAATTCCAAACCAACTTTATTTAGTAAAACTTGATTAAAAATTTTACAACTTTTTGAGATAGCAATATATATATATATATTTATTTTATTTTATTTTTTTGCGGTATGTGGGCCTCTCACTGCTGTAGCCTCTCCCGTTGCGGAGCACGGGCTCCGGATGCGCAGGCTCAGCGGCCATGGCTCACGGGCCCAGCCGCTCCGCGGCATGTGGGATCCTCCCGGACAGGGGCACGAACCCATGTCCCCTGCATCGGCAGGCGGACGCTCAACCACTGCGCCACCAGGGAAGCCCAGCAATATATTTTAAAATATTCAAAATTTTGGTTTTATGAGATTTGGGGAACCCCAAAATACCTGTAATCTTGTTCCATAAAAGGAACTGAGAAGAAAGTGTTTTTGTTTTGTTTAATCCTATCATAAGTAATGCCACTATTTTTATGAGGAAAGTATTCAATATTAAAAAGTGTGACTGAAGGAGAAGGAAGTCACATCTTGAGAAGGGTCATATCCATTTATACTGAAACAGAATTTTATGAGGGAGGGGACTTCGGGGTCCATTTAGTCTGTTGTATCCATAGTATGATTGAGACCTACAGAGGTTTAGTAGTTTGCCAAAGATCCATGTAGTACCTGGACTTAAAAGCAGCACTTTATCTCATTATGGGAATTATTTCCTTAGGACAGTAATAAATCTTTCTTTGTTAAGGACTAGAATCCTTAAATTTAGGAGATGTTTTACCTCCTGTTGAGTTTACTAAAGGTAAAATTCATTTACATGCCGTCTATCTATCTATCTATATCTATGTTGGTTATGATATTCCATTACATGTTTCCCAAACTTTTTAAAGCTCTAGAAAAAGATAACAAGAACAATATAAAAACCTGACTCCCCCCCAAAGAAAACTTTTGAAACAGTCTAGTTTTGCCTTTTTTTTTTTTATAGCATTCCTAAAATCAATTCCCTTTCTTTCCATCTTCCTCTTAAGAAGTCTTTAACTTCCTTTTTAAGTATATCCTGTCTAGTCTACTTCTACTGTTTCTCCTTTAGGCTACTTCAAAATGTGTGGTAAAATAATGTTATCTATCTGTGTTATTCAGAACAACTTGCCTCTGGAAACTCTTCAGTTTGAGTCCTCAGTTGCTTTCTAGAGAGGGGTCCAGAATACGCCACCCCCAAATATGCATATTTATGCATAAATCATCTTTGGCATAAAGAGTATTTTGAAGCAATTGAGAAAGTCACAGAAAAAGTTCTCTGCCATCCCCCTTTCTGCCTAAAAACAGGGCATACATTTCCCTTTGTAAAGGTGACATAAATTTCCATTTGAAGAGGTGTCCTCTCTCCTGTGCCAGGAAGACCTGGGAAACAGCACTGAGATGGGTCTTCACAGTACACCTTATTAAACAGCCACCTTCCACAACTTACCACTCTTAGCAGCCCCAACCCCCTTTTCTGTGTCTAGTCACTCCTCCACAATTTATCATTCTTTGTTAAAATGATGGATAAGGACCCCTCCCCTGAGGATACTCCTTTCAGTTTTCACTTTTCTGTGAAGCCCCCATGCATGTAAAATATTAACATCAATAAAGTTTGTACGTCTTTTCTCCTGTTACCTGTATTTTTTTCTGTTTAATTCACAGGCCCCCATGTTCAGAATCTGAAAGGCTGGAGGAAAAGCTTTTTCTTCCTGTACGCTAGGTAATCACTAAATTTTCTCTCCTTCTGCTCCAATCAAGCCTGTCATATTGCTTTTTCTCCTCCAGTTTCCCACTCTTTAGTGCATTGTTCTTCCATGTTGTCTTTCCTAACATGGTTTTTCTCTCATTTGCATCATTCTTTTCAGTTAAAAATTTAAAGTCTCAAATGCCTTTCTGTTAGTTAGAAATGTCCTGGCAAGGAATGGAAATGGTCCCACTATCACATCACCTTTATTATTATTTTTGGAGGGCATGTCTTAGGGTTAAAAGAGATGGGAATTTGTTTGTAGAATTTGAAGCTATCTTTTCGACAAGTAATTAAGTCTTTGGGTTCTATTTTAAAGGACAATGATTTTAAATATCTAAATTTTGTTTGAAGATACTGTCAAAGCATAAATCAGTTGATTACTGTCTGTGGAAATATCAAAGCTTTCTCGTATATAAATTAACGGGAATAGGGGTTAATTTCGGTTTCCATATCTTTATTTTTTCACACAAGGAACTGCGGGGTTTGGATTTATTACAATATTAATAATATAATAATTTCCATTTAACCAGTGATACTATGTATGAAGAACAGTGTTAAACATTTGACATGCATTCTTTTTTTTTTTTTTTTTTTTGACATGCATTCTTGAATGCATTGAATCCTCATAACTATCCTATAAAGTAAGCACTTTATTATCCCTGTTTGACAGACAAGGAAACTTGAGCTTTGAGAGGGTAAGTGACTTGCCCATGGTTACCTGGCTATTCAGTGGGGCACTGGATAGTTTTTGGAAGTGGTCTAGACCTGGTTCCTTTGAAGAAACGAGAGCATCATTAGTAATTGTATCTTATTATGCACTGTGAGCGTCCTTTCCTTTTATACTTTATTAATGACACAAGGTGTTTTCCCAGCAGTTCAAGGTCTGTAAGAGCACAACCAAGGGCAGGGAAGTGGTACTTGGATGAGTCAGATTACCAGGGTTGTAGCTAAGACCCATAGCCACAGGGGCCATCGTGGCTGGAGGATTGTGGGAAGCGGCGTACTCATCATTCTATCCAATGCCTGGGTACATTTTTATTTGAATTTGTTCTTCAACATGGGCAGCTGGCTAGATGAATGTGCTAACATGCTCTTATTCTCATATTCTGATACTTGCTGATTCTGATTTCTGGTCCCACACCTCTCCATTTCTTTTATCATTCAAGTGGTCTGCTTTCTGATTCAGTTTCTCTAGGAAACGAAAATATTTTCTGAATTGTGAATGTCCAAATTATCAAATAATGTATTGTTACGGTTATGTTTCTGCTGTTTGGATAACTATTCTGCTGTGAAACCTCACCCAAACTTCTAGTTTAGGAAGAGTCACCTTTACAGTTTTCTTCAACTGAAAAAAGAGCAGCATTAGGTGTAATTATAAATTTTGATAAAGTGAAACACCAATATGCCACATTTCATGTTAACAACAGATGGGGGTCAGGACACATTACCCCCAAATATGGTTTTTGGCATGTTGAATATTTTAAGCTGAAGGAATTTGATAAACAGTATGTGCAAGGACTTTCTGACCTTCCCCTGAAGCAGATATAAAACCCTCATGTGAGAGATGCCCTTGCTATACCTGGAGGAAAGGAGCATCCTTATCTCTGCAGACACAGGGACACAGAGAAGATTCTGAATGAACAGGCATTGCTAAGTTTCCCTGTTTACTCCACTTACTTCACGCCCTTTGTCCTCTCATATTTTCTCATGACTTTCTACTCTTCATGAAACCTAATGTAAAAATTCTCAGGTTTAACCATTTCTTTGGGTCTTCCTTATGAAGGTTCCCATGACACGTGAAAAGTATATTAAATAAATTTGTATGCTTTTCTCTTGTTAATCTGTCTTTGGTTACAGGGGTCCAGTCATGAACTTAGAAGGGTAGAAGGGAAAGATGGTTTTCCTCCCCTATACAGCCTACATGAAAGTCTTACAAATTGTCTGAAATTGGCTTCTACCCTCTCTCAAGAGGTAGGAGGACAAGCATTGCTCATAGAAGGCTGACATGTCAAAATGCAAACCCACCTACACCTTACACTCCAGCTTACTCCAAAGGGGCTAGAAAGTTGGCAGCAATGGCTGGTGCCATTTTGCTAAGGAGAAACACAAAACAGACACTTTTACAATCACCTTGGGAATTTAAATAATCTACAGGCTAGGGTCCTACCCCAGAACAACTAAATAAAAATATTTTGGGGTGGAGTCCAGGCATCAGATTTTTTTAAAAGCTCCCTGTGTGATTCCAGTGTGCGACCAGGGTTGAGAAGGACTGGTCTGTCACAGCATACGGGTGAAATATTACCACGTATAACATTGTACAAAGTTCTTTGGGAGATAGAGAAATTAGAGTTAAGACATGGTCCTTGCCTTTTAATTTGGTTCAAAACATTCTTGCCACAAAAATGGTTACTAATAATGTAATGCAGTCACTCATTGTTAGTAAGTGATGTCATAGTTTCAGTGGAGAGAGCTTACCAGAGAGCGGGAAGCATGTAATGGTGACTAAAGAACCTCCATGGGCTTCCCTGTTGGCGCAGTGGTTGAGAGTCCGCCTGCCGATGCGGGGGATGCGGGTTCGTGCCCCAGTCTGGGAAGATCCCACGTGCCGCGGAGCGGCTGGGCCCGTGAGCCATGGCCGCTGAGCCTGCGCGTCTGGAGCCTGTGCGCCGCAACGGGGAAGGCCACAACAGTGAGAGGCGCGCGTACCGCAAAAAAAAAAGAACCTCCAATTCCTATCTTCATCCTGCCAAGTAATAATAGTCGCTGCCTCCTGTGTGCCAGAGAGTTTATCTACCTCACTTAATCTTCTTGACTGCTTATCAGGTAGATATTAATCTTATTTTACCGCAGAAAGCTAAAGGTTGGTGATACTTTTACTTGTGGAAGTAACAAAACCGAGAAATCGGTTTTGAACATAGGTCTGTTGGGAACCAGTGTCCATGCTCTCTAATCATTAAGTTGTGCTGTTTGGTCTTGGTAGGCACATGGTCAGTAGCAGTTAGGGTGAGCTGCGTGCCATAAAATGTTTAACATTTTATACGTTTACATTTCTTATTTTTTAAACTGCATATTTTGAAAAATTCCAAACCACAGAAAAGTTGAAAGAATAGTACACTGAATGCTGTATACCCTTTATCTACATTGATCAACTGTTAACATTTTACTGATACACATTCTTTATTTTGCTATTTACATACGTATATACGTATCGTTGTTGTCGTTGAACATTTGAAATGCAGACATCACGATAGTTCACCCATGAATATCTCAGTAAGAATTGTTAAAGAATAAGGACAATCTCCTATATAACAACTATACTAGTCACACCTAAGAAAATTAACACTAATTCCATTTGTCATCTAATATACAGTCCCATTTAAAAATTTCCTCAATTATACCCAGTAGGTCTATTTAGCTGTTTTGTTGACCCAAGATCCAATCAAGGTTTATGAATTTTGTTTGGTGGTAATATTTAGAGGCTTTTACTCTAGAAGTGGTCTCTTCTTTTCATGACATCGACTTTATTTTGAAGATGTAGGTAATTGCCTTGCCAGTGTTTCCCTTTCTGGGTTTTATTTGATTGTTTTCTCATGATTAGATTCAGGTTAAATATTCTTAGCAAGGATACTGGATAGCAGATGTATATTTCTTATTGGATCCATCAAGAGGTGCATATCAGGTTGTCCCACTATTGGTGATGTTAAGTTTGATCACCTGGTTAAGGTGATGATGTCATGCCTAAATTTCCCATTGTAAAGTTAACCTGTGTGGTGATATTTTAAAACCAATAGTTTTTTACCCATTGGTTTTAGCATCCATTGATGATTTTTACATTGTGGGTTGAAAATAGTGATTTTTGAATTCTATCATTTTCTTGACATTTATTAGTTGGTGTGTTAGTTGCCTCAGGCTACCACAACAAAACACCACAGACTGGGTGGCTTAAACAACAGAAATGTATTGTTGCATGGTTCTGGAGGCTAGAAGCCCAAGACCAAAGTGTTGTCAGTGTTTGTTTCTGGTGAATCCTCTCTTCCTGGCTTGTAGGCAGCTGCCTTCTCATGGTGTCCTCCCTGGACTCTTCTCTGTGGTTGGAGAGGGAGAGAACCCTTTGGTATCTTTTCCTCTTCTTATAAGGACCCTAGTCTTATAAGATTTAAGCTCTACCCTTATGACCTCATTTAACCTTAATTACCTCCCTCTAGGTCCCATCTCCAAATTCAGTCACATTGGGATTAGGGCTTCAACCTATGGACTTTAGGTGGGACACAATTCATTTCATAACAGCTGGTGTTCTTCTGTAAAGTTGAGCTTTCCTCTTCTTTCCCCCACTTTCTTTCCTCTTCTTTCTTCTCCATCCCTGCCACCTTTTCTCCTTCTGAGTTTTACTATGGACTCATGGATTTATTTTTCATTGGATGTATTATGACCTATTTCTGTCACTATTCATGTTGATGGTCAAATTGTCCAAGATGTGGCAGTGGGAGCTCCTTCAAACCAGCTCCGGTATTCTTTCGATATGACTCTATCAGTGTTTAAGCACTTCCTTCCTTTCTTGAACAAGATGTTCTAGTCTACCTTGTGTTTTCCCTATCCCAACCGTTTCTGGAATCAGTCATTTCTCCAAGGAAACCTGGTTCCTTTTGGTGGGAGATGGTATTTAGAAACACTGTCTTTGAGCTTGTTATTGCTAGCTATGATTACCTTGAGAATGTTATTTTTAATAGATTTATCCATGTTCTAGCTATAAAAACTGTACCAATGAAGATTTTATTGAATTAGAGATTAACTCTTCAAGAGTACAATCAGGCATTTAGTAAGCATTTGAAAAGCTTTTGAGTGGCTTGGAATGTAACATGTACCTAGTAAATATTGATAAACGAATGAATAAATGGCCTTGATTATGGGGTTTGCTTGGTTTGCTAGGAGGAGAATTTGCCCAGGTTGTAGTGAGTGGGGGAGATTGGGGTCAGTCCTTATATGTGTATTTATATATGTATTTTATCTACATTTTCAGTCTGTAGCTCTCTCTCCTGTTAATGAGAAAAATCCAGATTCCCACCTCCAGACCTTCTATAAACTCTTATGGCTGTTTTCCCAGGAAGTGATTCCATGGAGCCTTTAACTTCTCATTTGTGGTTCTCAGTGCATCCCTTCAGACTTCTAGGGGAATGAGATAACTTATCCTGAAAAGAATACTTGAAAAAGAAATATTTTTCCTGGTTTTACAAAACAGCTAGCTAAGGAATATAATTTTTTCACAGATGAAGAGAATCCAGTTAAGATGAAGCTAGCAATACAGATTTCAGAGCTCTTGAGATTCTCATATATTTAATATCTATTCTGAGGAACAAGGATTCAGTCACAACCACTCTTTGAGGATCTATTTACTGTCAAAGTGTAATTGGATTTTGATATAGCAGTTCATTTTGGTGGGGGTGGGGAAGGGAAGGTGATTACAAAATAACAAACAAAATGTAAGCAATGGTACCTTTGATTTTGTTTCCTCCTCCTGGATCTTTACAGATACTGGGAATAAACCCCTTATCCCCGACAGTGGTCTTAGAAAACAAGGCATACACTTCAACTACTTCTGCTGTGAATAATCCATTGAAGCCAAACAGTATTATACTAGATTCATCAGTGTTCACACAAAGGTCATATCCTTACATATCTCTTTGAATTTGTGGGACGCATATGGTGTACCACTTCTATAGAAGAAATATTTTCATTTTAGAATTCAACTTTTGTAACCTTTGGCAACATGTAGTATCAATGGCTCTTTGTTGTTAAAAAAAATAGTAAAACTGTAAGCTATCCCCAAGGATGTGCAGGGCGTTGCTATAGCAACAAAATCTGCCTCCCAGCACCACAAGAGAAGCTATGAATAAAAGATGGTGCTCTAAGGACAACAGAATAGAAGAGGCTGTTTCGATCCTTCTAATACCTGAAATTTGCTGTTATTTTGTTAAATGCAAAATAAAACTCTTGGGAAAAGGCCCAGTTCACTAGAGGGATGAATTTCTATATTGTACTTCAGATGTCATGGGGAAAAATACACACTTTCTGAATAGACTCAGCCCATGGTAGGAAGACCAGGGAGGGACCAAAATATTTGATTTATGGGTTTTTTTTGTTGTCTAGTTTTTTTAATTTGGATGAAAGAATTCAAAGACAAGCATGTTACTCAGACACAGAAAATGGGACTATTTTAAATTTGACCCAACATAGTCTTCTGGTTCTATATTTAAATATAAGCACACTTTACATAAAATATACGGCAAAACAAAGTGCTGTAATTTCAGCTTGCATTGTCTATTCTGTATCCAATTATTTTCATGTGTACCCACTTTGGTCATTGAGTTCCAGCTCCTAGTGGCTTCACCATAGCTGCCTATCTACCTACCAACCTAGCTATGTTTTATGATACTGGGTATTTTAGGACCCAAATCTTAGGGTGATGGCTAAAGGTTTCAGATGACGCAGAAATGAGTGAACTTTGAATCTCTCTCTACACACACACACACACACACACACACACACACACACTCACACACACAACATACGTATGTATATCTTTTCACATCTATCTTTATATCATACTTAGTTTTTAAGAAACATATTTTTTATTGTGTGAAGTTATTGGTGGGTGAACTGTTATTCTGAAAAGAGGTAAAGAACTCACCCCTCTGTAAGTGCTTATTTTCAATATGTAAAGAGCTAAATTAAACTGTTGCCAGAGATATGACTATCAGAGCAAAGGGATAGCTATGGACTAAATTCTGTCCCCCCAGCCCCCATATTCATATCGTGAAGCCCTAATCCTGAATGTGACTCTATTTGGAGACAAGGCCTTTATGGAAGTGGTTAAGGTTAAATGAGGTCATAATGGTAGGACCTTGATCCAATAGGATTAGTGTCCTTGTAAGAAGAGAAGGAGAGACAAGAGCTTTCTATCTCTCTGTACACGCACTGAGGAAAGGCCGTGTGATCACACAGTGAGAAAGCAGCCCTCTAAGAGTCAGGAAGAGAGGCCTCACCAGGAACTGACCATGTTGGCACCCTGATATCAGACTTCCCCCCTCTAGAACTGTGACAAAAGAAGTGTAAGCTACTTAGTCTGTGGCATTTTGTTATGGAAGCCCAAGCTGACTGATACAGGTTTTAAAACATTCGGTATGATTACTTAATTTTCTTTCAGAGTCAAAGTTTAAGGGGGAACAGGTATGCACATGAGTCTCAAAGTTTTTCTGTGACTGGTTTTTTGATACTGTCACCTTGGCAACTTTACACAATTGGGGATATGAAAGTTTCTAATACATTTATTAACTGTGTGTTTAAAAAACACTATTTTGGCTATGAAACCTAGAAAATAAGACTTTTTTAGTTGAAATAATTTTCCCACTGATTTTATGAATAGATACAATTGTAGAAGCTTAACAAAAAGGTAGCATTTTGTTTTTCAACTCTATCTTAATTTAGGTATGGATAGACTGCATTTGGGAAGGATGGATTAATAGACTCTATATCAGTACTAATGAGAGTAAATTCTGGATAACCATTGTCAAAATTTCAGAGATCTTTTTTCTTGTTCAGTGTTTTCTTCTCCTTGGATCTCCCCATAATTCAAAAGCTCCAGGAACTTTTTTTTTTTTGATTAGCAAGGAGTCTATTCGATTGACCTGGTTATATGACTTGGTTGTTTCTCCTAGTATTAAAGCTAAGCAGTGTGTTAAAATGTTAATAATGTGTGGTGAGAACACAGATGATTTTTTTTCTCCTTACATTCCCACTTATTTTCTAAATTTTGTAAATTAAGCACTCATTACTTTCATCATGGAAAATAATAAAGTTGAAAGATACTAGGTGTTAGAAGAACTTGTAAAAATCCTGTCCTCTTTCAAGAAGAATTTTAGGTGGTTTACAATAAAAGACATTTATACAATAAAGCTAAACAAACTGGGAATTAGAAATCTAAAAGCACGAAAAGAAGAAAGAAGTAAATACTCTAGCCGTGAGATTTAGTATAGTTACAGTAACTGAACATTAAATTTAGCTCTGGGCTTCCTTACAGCCAAGAGAAAAATAGTGGACTAGAAAATTCTCATTATCTGATTAAAAGAAAGTATACCAGCTAAGTATACTTAGTAAAAGATCATTTTTGAACACTTTTTTCCTTGTTAAACTCCTAAAAGGAACTTTTCATAGTATGTTCTATTTGTATAAAACATAAAAAGAATATTTTTATATGCTTCTAAATATAGAGAAAATGTCTGGAAGATACGCAGGAAACTATTTTTTTTTTTTTTTGGTACGTGGGCCTCTCACTGTTGTGGCCTCTCCCGTTGCGGAGCACAGGCTCCGGACGCGCAGGTTCAGAGGCCGTGGCTCCCGGGCCCAGCCGCTCCGCGGCATGTGGGACCTTCCCCGACCGGGGCACGAACCCATGTCCCCTGCATCGGCAGGCGGACTCTCAACCGCTGTGCCACCAGGGAAGCCCCGCAGGAAACTATTGATGGTAATATAAAGTTGTCAGACACTTTTGCTGCCTAGCACACTTTCCCCTTATTTTGATAACAGTGTCCCTCTTCCTTAACGGAACTGCTCCTCTTCTATTTCAGTCATGAGTTTCTGGGTGCTACCAACCGCGGTACTCTCTTGACCCAAACCAAGCTAATCAGAGCATGTCCCTGGGATTTTTCTAAGGGAGAAAAAAAAATCCCTTTTCCTGTTGGATGACTGTGATGCAAGGCTGTGTTCCCCCAGTCACCCGAAGCTCTGTCCTTCACCACTCGAGAAAACTAAGAGAATAACTCTAACATCCATGCAGAAGCAGAGACTAGAAGTTCACACACCGGGTTCATTCCCTGGGGCCCTTGGTACCACCCTGGTTTCAGCAGTGGTTGCTTTGATTCCTTGCCCTACCCTAGTGGCCTTCAGTTCCTCTCCCGCATTTAACTTCCTTCAAACTACAGGTCTGTCGCTTGCAATGGAAAGAATCTTGACTACGTGAGCTGGAATTGTGTGGGCAGAAAAAGAAGGATATGGGAGCCTTTATATTGCTTGAAAAAAGATTTTTTTAAACAATAAGCACATATTATATTTATAATAAAAATACAAATAGAAATAAAAACAAGAAAAATGTTATCATGAAAAAATTCATATAAGGGACATTATACAATACAGAGGACAATATCTCCAGAAAAGCAAATGCACTGGGCCTTTATTCATGTGTATTTCTTATGTTAAGCTTTGCTGCAGGCTGAGAATAATGCTGAAGTGGTACTCGGTGAAGGAACTAAGCTAATGTGGTGCTCTCCATTAATACTAGAATAGCCTGTAAAAAAAGCATTCTACACTCCTAAGCTGAGGAGTGGACAGAGAACAAATCTCAGGCTGTCAGCCTATCAACCTAAGGGCCTTTGACTATTCCAGGTGAACTTCTGTGATGAGAAGTTAAGTGTGCATATACTGTCGAAGACACAGTGATATGCTTTGGATTGTAGAGGAGCAGATGGCAGGGGTGACATTATTTTATGAAAGACGAAGATAATGCTCAATTGTGTTTTTACCTAAATGAAAGGTCACCTCACTTGCAAATGGAGGTGGGTCACAGAGGTCCCTGAAGGTGAGGCCAAATTTTCTTCAAGAAGCAACTTCAGATCTGCTCAAATCCTTGTAAGTACTTTACTGAGCTCTTAGGGTAGCTTAAGATGGATGCAGCACGTCACAGGGGAAAGAGACTTGAACTAGTTTACACTTGCCCAGTATGACTCACTGACACATACAACCTTAGCAACATCCTAGTTCTGGGTTCCCCTCGAGCAGCTGTAGATACAGAGATCCACCTGCTTTTTGGACTAATCTGTCTGGAAGTACTTCAAAGTCAGTATGTCTGTAATTGAACTCAGTATATATTCCTGATAACATGTCTGTATTTCTTTATTACCTCTCTAGTTTTAGGGTACCTCTATCTATCTAGTCACCCAAGCTGGTAATCTGGGAGCCATTCTAGATTTTTCCCTTCTGTCACTGCCAATATACAATTGCCCCTCTCTTAGATATTTATAGATTTTGTCTTCTCCTCTGCATCTCCACAACCTCTGTTTTTGGTTCTGTGCTAATTATTTCTCATAGGATTGATTGATTAATTAATTCGACTAGTATTTATTGAGCATATGTCACGTGTCAAGCATGTGCTAGGCTCTGAGGATTCAGTGGTGAGCAAAATCAACAGTTCCTGCTCTCATGAAGCTTATAGTGTAGGGAGTTACTGCAATGTATCTCAACTGGTGTCCCTGCCTTTAGAATACACGCTCAGTCCATGAGCTTGAGCTCTTTTCTAAAATTCAAATGCAAAAATGCAAATCCGATTTAAATTAATTGCTTTCGGGATAAAATACACACTCC
This sequence comes from Phocoena phocoena, assembly GCF_963924675.1. NCBI lineage: Eukaryota > Metazoa > Chordata > Mammalia > Artiodactyla > Phocoenidae > Phocoena > Phocoena phocoena. The sequence goes on along the minus strand of NC_089220.1, from coordinate 62,544,285 downwards.
TCAGCTTGGCACACAAGTCACTCATGACCTGGCTCCTGCCTCTGTCTTCAGGATCATTTTTTCACTATCATAGCACAAAGAGTGACCCATCTTCCAAAGCCACTGCTGAAAATTAGTCTCCTTATTTATACCAGACCTCGTAGAAGGGTAAAATCATGAGGCAATCTGTATTTATTAAAAAGATATGGAAAGAAAATATGTTTCTTTCTCTCTCCATTTAAAAATTTTGTATTCAGTTCCTTGGCTTAGAAAATAATGGATTCAGGTACTTGATTTGGAAGTTCCTTTGTCCTTTGTTAAGCATGCTCTTAAAAATGAAAGAGGATTTGCAGATAAATTATTAGAACAAACAAGATATTTCATCAATGTTATTGGATACATGTTCAATATACAAAAAAATTAGAAAATATAAGAAGCGATGTCATTTGTAAGAGCAACAAAAACTTCAAGGTACTGAGAACATATTTGGCAAAAGATGTGTAAGACCTTAATTATGAAACTTTACTAAAGCTATAAAATAGAATTAAATAAACGGCGATATGAACAAGATTATGAATGAGAAGACTCAATATTGATGTCATTTCTCTCCAAATTAATCCATAAAGTCAATTTATTCTCATAAAAATTCCAAGTTTTTTTAAATCTTGAAATTTGACAAGTTGAAACCAAAATTCATATGGAATTATAAAGTGCCAAGAAGAGCTAAAATAATTCAAAGAATAAATTGGGGGAGGTATACTCTGTTGGATAATAAGATTTAATGGGAAGTAATAGCAATTGAAGCAGTGTGATTGGCACAGGACAGGCAGTTAGACCACATATATCAATACATGTGTGATATTGTGTATAACAGAGATGGTAGGATAAATCAATAAGGAAAGTATAGATCTTTTTATAAATGATACCGAGACAATTGGCTATCTGTACGGGAAAAGAATTGGATTTTTATTTCACATCACATGCAGAATTAAATTCCTAAAGAGAATTAAAGATCTAGAGAGAAAATAAAACTTTAAAACATGAGAATATCTTTAATCTATAGGCTAAGAAAGAATTTCTTACATTAAAAGCACGTCAGGTAGGAAAATGAATATATTAACCATATTAAAATTTGTATGCAAAAGGCATTATAAAGTTAAAAGTTAGCCATTTTGAGTAAATATCTGCAATACATTATCTGACACTGAACTCACTGTTACTGAAAAATGTGCCTGAATTTGTTTATTTCCTGTTTGGATGAAGAACATCACTATGTACCTAGTATCCCAAGCTTATAACTAGTATATGGAATAAATTAAGGGACAAGTCAATATGAAAAATAAAAACAACTTCACAAAAAAGGGCAAATGATACAAAAAGCCAAATCATAGAAGAAACCCTAATAGTTAATATACTAAAGACATTTCAGCTTCGCCAATGATAAAGTAAATGCAATTAAAACAATAAGGTACTGTTCATGCACATCAGACTGGCAAATTATTACAAAAATTTTACAAAATGCTGGTAGTACTAAGAATTGGCAAGAATGTGGTGAAAGAGGGCCTGTCATATGATGGAAGTAATTTGGTAAGACCTGATAAAGTGGAAGATGTACAGCCTTTAGCGATTCCCTGGTGGAGCAGTGGTTAAGAATCTGCCTGCCAATGCAGGGGACATGGGTTCGAGCCCTGGTCCGGGAAGATCCCACATGTCGTGCAGCAACTAAGCCCGTGCGCCACAACTACTGAGCCTATGCTCTAGAGCCTGCAAGCCACAACTGTGAGCCCACGTGCCACAGCTACTGAAGCCCACCCGCCTAGAGCCCGTGCTCCGCAACATGAGAAGCCACTGCAATGAGAAGCCTGCGCACCTCACAAAGAATAGCCCCCACTCGCCGCAACTAGAGAAAGCCCCACAGAGAAATGAAGAACCAAAGCAGCCAAAAATAAATAAATTTATTTTAAAAAAAACCTCTCACAACATTGTTGCATTGTTGTAATGGCAAAAATTTGTAACATCTGAAACTTCCTTGAGAAAATATGTAAAAAGAAATTTATACATTCCTTTCTCAAGGAAGTTTGGACTGGGTAAATGCATGTCTTAGTCTGTTTGGCTGCTGTAACAAAACACCACAGACTGTATAAGGGTATATTGTATAAGACTACTATAAGAGTAGCTTATAGACAACAGAAATTTATTTCTCACTGCTCTGGAAGCTGGAATCCCAAGATTGAGGTGTCAGCATGGTCACCTTTTGGTGTGGGCCTTCTTCCTGGTTCATAGCTGGCACCTTCTCCCTTTGACCTCATGTTGTGAAAGGGGCTAGGGATCTCTCTGGAACCTTTTTTATAGGACACTAGTAATTCCATTCATGAGAGCTCCACCCTTGTGACCTAAGCACCTCCTATAGGCCCCACCTTCCAATACCATCACCTTGGGCATTAGGGTTTCAAAATATAAAATTTGGAGGGATACAAACATTGAGACCATAACAATGCATTATTGTATATTCACATATTTAATGTAATTACTGATATTCAGGTTATATATACACTGTTTTATTTTGTATTTGTTTCATGTTCTTTGTTCCTTTTTTTCTCCTTTTTTGACTTTCATGAATAAAATATTTTAAATTATTTTATTTCCCCCCTTATTATCATTAGTTTCTCCCTCTTAATGCTATTCTTTTAGTGGTTATTCTTGAGATTACAACAGATATCCTTGACTAAATAGATCTATTAAAAATTAGTACTCTTACTCTCCCCAATCAATATAAGGTCTGTAGAATACTTTATCCTATTTAACCCCTTTGCCTTTTGTGCTATTGTTATCATTTATTTTATCTCTACATATAATTTTAAACCTACATTATAATTTTATAAAGTCAATAATCATTTGACTTTAACCACATATTTACCTTCTCTTGCTCTTCATTCTGTCCTATATTTCTGTGCTTACATCTGGAATCTTTGTACTTTTGCCTGAAGAACTCACTTGAATATTTTATTTTTAGTGGGTTTTTTGGCAATAAGTTTTCAGTTTTTATTTGCCTGAAAATATCTTTGTTATAATTTCTAATTTGAAAGATAATTTTGTTTGGTGTGTAATGCCAAATTGGAAGTTATTTTCTTTCTGCACTTTAATGGTATCATTCCATTTTCTTTGGTTTCTTTTTTTTCTCTTGACAAGTCTTATTATTTTTTCTTTAAAGGAAATGTGTCTGTCTTCTCTGGCTGCTTTTAAGATGTTCTCTTTGACTTTAGCTTTAAACAGCTTTGCCTGATGCATGTAAGTGTGATTTTCTTGATATTTATCCTGCTTGTATTTAGAGAGTTTCTCTAATCTATGACTTGACTTGACATCTTTTGTCAGTTTTTGAAAATTCTCATCCTGTTTCTGAATCATTGTTTCTTTTTTTTTTTTTTTTTGTGGTACGCGGGCCTCTCACTGTTGTGGCCTCTCCCGTTGCGGAGCACAGGCTCCGGACGCGCAGGCTCAGCGGCCATGGCTCATGGGCCCAGCCGCTCCGCCTCATGTGGGATCTTCCTGGACCGGGGCACGAACCCGTGTTCCCTGCATCGGCAGGTGGACTCTCAACCACTGCGCCACCAGGGAAGCCCTGAATCATTGTTTCTTACCTCTTCTCTGAAACTTCAGTTATAGAGATGTTTGCAATTTTACCACATCCTACATATCTCTTGTGCTCTTTTTGTACTTTTCTTTTTTTCCCTCTGTGTTCTAGTCTTGATGTTTTCTATTAACCTATCTTTCAGTTTCCTAATTTCTTCTTCTGTACCTAATACGCCTTTAACTCTGTTTACTGAGTTCTTATTTTCAGCTATTGTATTTTACAGATTCCATTACCATTATGAAAATCTCCATCTTGTCATATATATTGCTGAAATTTTTAATTAAAATTATTTTAAAGTCTATGTCTGATAGCTCCAATATCTGGATTGCCTTTTGCTCTATTGTCTATTTTCTGTTTATTTTTTCCCACTTTGGTTTTGGTCATTTTTTCTATATCCTGGAATGCTAAATAGTTTTAAAAAAATGAATGTAGACACTGTATAATAAAAATTGTAAAGGCTCTGGATAATGTTATCCTATTCCAGATAGGAGTTAGTTTTTTTAATGGTAGAGTAGTCATCTTGATCCAATCAGGGGGGAAGCTGATTCAAGGCTGAATTTAAGCCTCTGTGATGGCTGGTCTATGTCTGTTTTGCTTTACTGCAAAGACATAGACTTTGGGGAGTCTGAACTGAAAGCCTGAGTTATTTGTCATATCATCTCTTCCTTCATGGGCCTTGGATTTCAATTTTTATCTCTCTAGTACCAAAAGACAGCCAACAGCTTAGCTCATTTGTGATTCAGGAATTAACAAATCACTCAAGGGGAAAGTGGTAGAGAATTTTTAGCTCACTTCTCTGTGATTCCCTTTTCTCCTGGATCCTGGTTCTTTTAATTCCTGGCTGTCCTAAATGTCAATTTTTATCTTTCTATCCCTGTAAGATTGACAAAAATCTCTGAGCCACTGTTTTCTTCTTGACTACTTAACCCTGAGCCTTTTGGGAATTGGTAAATGCCTCGGAGGAAAAGGTGATAGGAGGAGTCGTGGTCAGTCCAATGCATCTCCCTTCTCTCAAGGATTAGCCCTTAAGTTCTCGAAGTCTTGATTGCTGTCCAGTGCCTTAGAAAATGACATTTTTTGGGGTAGCTTATTGAGATTTTCTAGTTATTCCTAGCATGAGGGTTGGTCTTATCAAGCTACTCTACCAGAAATTCCCAATCTCTTTTTCAATTGTTCTTTTCTGTTGCTGATGACTTATATCTGTTTTAAAATGACACTTTGATTCATTATAGTACCTGAACTCTAATTGCTTCATTACTGATAATGTCTACATTAGCAGAGTAAAACTTATCAAAATGAGTAATACTAAAAAAAAAAAATGAGTAATACTGTTAGAATTTAGTATGGTCAAAGAACTATGCCTGATTCCTGTGGTTAGAGTTTTAAATCACACTAGAATTATTTGTATTACTCCATTTCTCTGAAGAAAGGATGAAACTATTTTGGAAAAAATATTTATAGAATTCATAATGTCATTGAAACTCAGCAATGAGGAAGATTAACTTGTAAAATGTTTCTCCATTAACTTCATTAACTTTTTTTGCTCTGGGAATTATTAAAAATTCCCTAATTTTTATTGCTCCACTGGCTAAGAGCAGTTTTTTTATGGCCTGAATTTACTGAATCAAGAAAACCTTATCTAGGAGTCAGGTCAGACTTTGCCTATACTAAATATTCTCTATTCAGTAACTCTATAATCTCACCAGTGTAAATTTTATAAAAATTGAGAGGCAATGTGACTTAGTGGAAAAGAACATAGACTAGGAGCTCAGATACCCAGTTTCTAGTCTTGCTCTGCTAGTGATTATTTGATTTGGATCATACAGACTTCTCTGGACCTCTGTTTCCTTATCTGTAAAATAAAGCAGTTCAAGTAGTCAGTGGCTGTGGCAGATTTTATTTTCCAAAGATGGCTTCACAAATCACTCTATCCGACCTCACATGTTCTTACAGTGTAACTGAAATTCTGCTTGTTGAGAGGTGGGGTCTATGTTGTCCTCTCCCCACCCCCCACTTTAATCTGGGCAGGAACTTTTAACTATTTCAAACAATAGGACATGGTAGAACTGATGCTATGTTACTTCTGAGGCTAGATCATATAAAAGATTCAGCTTCCGTTTGACTTTCTCTTTTGGGATACTTGCTCTTGGAACTCAACAACCCAGCTGCGAGGAAGCCCAAATCAGCCCTTGTAGAGAGACCAGACGGAGAGAGATCCACGTGCAGAGAAACTGTTTTTCCTGTTTCAGCTTCACCCTGTAGCCTGCCTTCAGAGTTAATGGGTATATCCAATTCTTGGGTCTTCTGTAGAATGGACTGACTTCTTGTTGGCTTTCCTTACCCTAGGCACTTAGTTGCTTTCCCTGCCTGGTCCTCTGAGTTAATGGTCATCCATCCTTCTGTTTTTCAGATTCCAAAATTTTGTTTTTATCTCTCATTTGCTATTGTCTGCTCTCCTGTGTTCTTTATCCTTGGGGCTTCATGTCTTTTTATTCCTCTTATTTTGTTTAATAGTGTTGAGAATGAAGCAGAGATAAATGCGTATATTCCACCCTCCATGTTTAATTGGAAGTGTCCTCTTTCCCTTTCTAAATTTTATATTACAAGTCCATTTTTTTCTTTGACCTTCTGCATAATCTTTGAGAGTTCGGACTATAACGACCACTAAAACTTTCTGCAGGGTCAGGTATTTGCTGTGATGCTATGATACACTGTTGGGTGCTTTGTTTTAGTAGCCCATGGAGAAACGAGTGGGAATTAAAAGATAATCTCCCACACATATATTATCAGTTGACTTACTTTTACTTTAAAATAATTAATAGACTTTGTGGGGGGGGTTTTGTGGGGTTTTTTTGTGGGGGGTTTTGTTTGTTTGTTTTTTGTTTTTTTTTTTGGTCACTCCACACAGCATGCAGGATCCTAGTTCCCTGACCAGGGATCAAACCCATGCCCCCTGCAGTGGAAGTGTGGAGTCTTAACCACTGGACTGCCAGGGAAGTCCCATAGACTTTGTTTTTTTAAGTAGTTTTAGGTTTACAGAAAAACTGAATGGAAAGATCAGATAGATTTTTTTTTTATAAAGGTACAAAGGTAATGCAGTAGAGGAAGGATATCCTTTTCAACCAACAGCACTGGAACAGTTGGATACTTGTATACAAACAAACAAAACCCAAAAAACCCTTCTATCTATACTTGTACCATAAACAAATATGAATTCAAAATGGATCATAGACCTAAATGTAAAACCTAACCTATAAAATGTATAGAAGAAAACAGGTATGACCTTGGGTTAAACAAAGATTTCTTAGATACAACACCAAAAATAAAAATTGATGAGTTGGTCTTCATCAAAATTAAGAACTTCTGCTCTTCAAGAGACACAGCATGAAAAGACAAGCCACAGAGTGGGAGAAAATATTTGCAAACCACATGTCTGATGACAGACTTGTATTCAGAATATACTAAGAGCTCTCAAAACTCAACAATAAAAAACAAATAACTCCGTTTTTAAAAGTGGGTAAAATATTTAAACACACTTCATCGAAGAAGATATATTATGACAAGGAAGCATATGAAAAAATCCTTACCATCTTTAGTTTTTAGGGAAATGCAAATAAAAACTACAATGAATACTCCCACATATTTATTGGAATGCAATACATTAAAAGGGTTGACCACACTAAGTGTTGGTGAGGATATGGAGCAAGTGGAATGCTCATACATTGCTGGTGGGAATGTAAAATTACATAAACATTTTGGGAAATCAGTCAAACATACGCTTACCCTATGTCACAGTCTTTCCACTCTGACGTATTTACTTAAAGTGAAAGCATATGTCCATATAAAAAAGTGTACACATATGTTCATAGCAGCTTTGTTTGCAATAATCATAAGCATTGGCAAACAATCCAAATGTCTGCTGACAGGCGAATGGATGAACTGTTGCACAGGCAGACAACGGAATACTATTTAGCAGTAAACAGCAGTTAACTATTGTTACATGAACAACATGTGGCAACCATTTTTAGTTTTCTTGAGGAACCTCCATACCGTTTTCCATCCACATTTCCAACAACAGTGTAGGAGTGTTCCCTTTTCTCCACACCCTCTCCAGTATTTGTTATTTGTAGATTTTTTTAATAATGGTCATTCTGACCAGTATGAGGTGATACCTCATTGTAGTTTTGATTTGCATTTCTCTCATAATTAGTGATGTTGAGCATTTCATGTGCCTGTTGGCCACCTGTATGTCTTCTTTGGAGAAATGTCTGTTTAGGTCTTCTGCCCATTTTTCAGTGGGTTGTTTGTTTTTTTGTTGTTGAGTTGTATGAGCTGTATGTATATTTTGGAAGTAAAGCTCTTGTCAGTTGTATCATTTGCAAATATTCTCTCCCATTCTGTAAGTTGTCTTTTCATTTGGTTTATGATTTACTTTGCTGTACAAAAGCTTGTAAGTTTAATTAGGTCCCATTTGTTTATTTTTTCTCTTATTTCTATTGCCTTGGGAGACTGACCTAAGAAAACATTGGTGAGGTTTATGTAACAGAATGTTTTGCCTATGTTCTCTTCTAGGAGTTTTTTTTTGTTTTTGTTTTTTTTTGTGATACGTGGGCCTCTCACTGCTGTGGCCTCTCCCGCTGCGGAGCGCAGGCTCCGGACATGCAGGCTCAGCGGCCATGGCTCACGGGCCCAGCCGCTCTGTGGCACGTGGGATCTTCCCGGACCGGGGCACGAACCCGTGTCCCCTGCATCGGCAGGTGGACTCTCAACCACTGCGCCACCAGGGAAGCCCCTCTTCTAGGAGTTTTATGGTGTAATGTCTTATATTTAAGTCTTTAAGCCATTTTGAGTTTAGTTTTTGTGCATGGCGTGAAAGTGTATTCTAACTTCATTGATTTACATGCAGCTGTCCAACTTTCCGAACGTCACTTGCTGAAGAGACGGTCTTTCTTCCACTGTATATCCTTGCTTCCTTTGTTGAAGATTAATTGACTGTAGGTGTGTGGGTTTATTTCTGGGCTATTACATGAGCCACATGAATAAATCTGAAAATCATTAGGCTGAATTAAAGAAGCCAGACTAAAAAAAATACATACTGTATGATTTCATTCATATAAAATTCTAGAATATGTAAGCTAATCTGTAATGATAATGGTTGCCTGAGAATAAGGTGTGGCAGGAGTAGGAAGGAGAGATTATAATGGGGCAGGAGGAAACAAGAGTGATCCCCTAAAAGGGATGATGGCTATGTTTGTTACCTTGATTGTGGGTGATGGTTTCACTTGTGCATACATATGTTAAGGCTTACCAAATTGTACACTTTAACCATATGCAGTTCTTTTAATGTTAATTATACCTCAATAAAACTGTCAAAAAAGGGCAACCATTTATGTCTTGTATATCTTTGAGTATTTTGCATTTATTAAAATCTTTATTTTATTTTTAAAGGTTATACTCCACTTATAGTTATAAAATATTGGCTGTATTCCATGTGTTTACTATATATTCTTGTAGTTTATTTTTATTTATTTTTTAATATACTTTATTTTTTCAAGCAGTTTTAGGTTCACAGGAAAATTGAGTAGAAAGTACAGAGATTTTCCCATATACTCACTGACAGACCCCACACACATACACAGTCTCCCTTACCAGAGTGGTAATTTTTTTTTTTAAGATTTATTTAAATATTTATTTTATCTATTTTTGGCTGCGTCGGGTCTTAGTTGCAGCACACAGGATCTTCGCTGAGGCATGCGGGATCTATCATTGTGGCGCGCAGACTTCTCTCTAGTTGTGGCGCCCAGGCTCCAGAGCGTGTGGGCTCTGTAGTTGTGGCGCGAGCTCTCTAGTTGAGGTGAGCGAACTCAGTAGTTGTGGCGTGCGGGCTTAGTTTCTCTGTGGCATGTGGGATCCTAGTTCCCTGACCAGGGATTGAACCTGCGTCCCCTGCATTGTAAGGCGGATTCTTCACCACTGGTCCTTGTAGCTTATTTTATACATAATGGTTTATACCTCTTAATCCTCTACCCCTATATTGCCCCTCCCCCTTCCCTCTCCCCACTGGTAACCACTAGTTTGTTCTCAATATCTGTGAGTCTTTCTTTTTTGTTATATTCACTAGTTTGTTATATTTTTAGATTCCACATATAAATGCTATCACAGTATTTGTCTTTCTCTGTCTGCCTTATTTCACTTAGCATAATACTCTCCAAGTCCATCCATGTTGTTGCAAATGGCAAAATTTCATTCTTTTTATGGCTGAGTAGTATTCCATTTTATATATACACCACATCTTCTTTATCCATTCATTTGTTGATGGACACTTAGGTTGCTCCCATATCTTGGCAATTGTAAATAATGCTGCTATGAACATTGGGATGCATGTATCTTTTCAAATTAGTGTTTTTGGGGTTTTTTTGAATATATACCCGGGAGTGGAATTGCTGGGTCATGTGGTAGTTCTGTTTTCAGTTTTTTGAGAAACATCCATACTGTTTTCCATAGTGGCTGCACCAATTTACATTCCCACCAGGAGTGTATGAGGGCTCCCTTTTAGTGGTTTTGAGGGGGGGAAAAACCCCCAAATTAAATGAGAAATGCTGTTTCTGACGAGTTAAAAGTTGTCATTAGAAAACGCTCCACTAACTTGGAGTGTTTCTTGCCTCTTCTCATTTGGAAATATAAGGTGATGACTAAAAACTACTCAGTATGCTTGCCAAATTGAAGTTGATTAACCTCTGACCCTTACACATCATTTAATGAGGCGGCATGCACGCTGGCATGAAGAAGCCTCTGTTAAAATGCTGCGTTTGAGATAATTCCTTTTCTGGAGCTCTTTGTTTTGCTCCCAGCCCACCTAATTTGACTCTTGTCGTGCTCCATGTGAGGCTGGGGGCTTTATGTGCATCCCAGTCAGTCACAGTTGTTGGCAGAAGCAGCGTGGTGGGGAATGATAGTATCGTGGGTTCTCATGTATAAAAAGATGCATGTGATCAACAGAAAATAAAATTTCCTTTTGTCTCTGGTGAGTCCAATTTAGCAATTATTACGGTATTTGAGGAAAATGTCAATGTAGTCATTTTGTTTAGATTATTTTGTGTCTTGATGAGCTAAGAAAAGAGAACGAATGCCGAGATGGGCGGTGTGTGATAGCGAGCCGACGGAATTTTCTGTGCTGTACACAAAGACTGAAAGCAAATTGCCCACAGATTGAAATAATTTCCATGGGGTCACAAGTGTCAACAACATCTTTCAGAATTGGTTTTCTTTTTAAAACTGGGAGTTGCTTTCACCATGTTGTCCAGCTATGAGAACGAGCCTCGCATAAAACACATTTAGAGCCTTTGGAGGACAACTCGAAGCTCATGGTGATATGTCATCCTTTTATATTATTTATTTCCATCACCATTATCATCCTGATCATCACTGTCATCATTAAATATTTATTGATTGTCATGTGCAGAGATTTTTAAAAAACCCCACAGAAACTATACATTTAAGACAATGTGAAAATTAAGGACTCCCTTTATATAATCATGCGAAAGGTCTATATATGATAAAATATTGTAGTTCTCACATAAGCAATGGGAACAGTGGCTCATGACTGTTAGTGTGAGGTTAAAGAAAATCCTTCTAGAACCTTCCTATCTTTATTATTTAAAGTTGCCTAAGGGACTAGAAAGGATCTTCAAATGGAGGCCATAATTTGGGCCTTAGTTTCATAGGAACTACTTGCTGTCTAGGAGAGGCCATGACGTAAGGTGGCCTTTTCTTATTCATTCATATGATCGAGATAAAAAGTATAAACTTAGAGGGAAAAGACCACTCTGTCATCTGTCTCACATCTTTTAGCCTGGATGCATTCACTTCTGGCATGCATTCATTCAATAATACTTATCGAGCAGCTACTATCTAGGAATAGATATGGATAATAAGCAGTTGCTTTGGAGAACATGACAGCACAGAGGTGGGATCTAGGTATTATAAGAGGCATAGAGGAGACTCCTTAGCTTCATCTTGTGGGTGCTGGTGGTGCTCAGAAAAGGCTTTCTTGAGGAAGTGATACCTCAATTAAGATCTAAAAGATGAGTAAGACTTAACAAGGCAGAGGGAGTAAGGAGGTAGAGAAAGGTTGTGGCAGAGGCCAGCACACATGAACTCTCAGAGGAGAGAGAGGGTGAGCCGGGCACTTTTTCAGAACTGCATGGGGTACAGAATGAGCGGAGGAGTGGTGAGGCATGCAGCTCGGGAGGCAAGCAGGTGCCAGAGCAAGGCCTAGTACACAAGGTCACTGGACTAGCATATAGAGTAGTATAAGCAGGGAATTCATTTGTTGAGAATTTTACTTTAGAAAGGACTTAATATGTTTGATGAGAAGAAAAATAATTAGATTTGAAAGCAGATGATTACAAAATGCTACAGTGAAAATTTGTTAAATATATGAATGTTAGTAAATGTACTATAATTTAGCCCCTTCTAGATATATGTTCCAGATAGTTTTTATTCTGTTACATTGTAATATGCCTTCTGAAGTAAACTCATAGTCACATATGAATATACCATTTAGAATTTAAAACCACAGGTAGTAGTCTACTTCCCCTGGAGGTGAGGGAGACAGAAGCCTGTCCCATTTCACTAAACTGGGGGAAAGCCTCCATGCATCAAACACATTCGTAGCGTCCTCACAAACCCAGGCTCCAGGAAAGCCAACTGAAAGGGACATAGAAACAAGGGCAGAATCCTGTAATATCTACTCATCTTGTGAGTTGGGTTTGTATTAATTAGGAAATTAATTAGGAAAACTCAGTGCATTTGGGAAATGGAAATTAGGGCTAGAAGTATCTGTATTTTGAGGTCAAGTTTTCCACATAACTCTGGAAAACAAAGCTATAGCCAATGCCTGAAGTTGTTACTTCATGGATTCAGCAAACATTTGTGAGTACAAACCATGTGCCAAGCAAGGTGCCGGAAGATTGAGTGAATCGGGCAGATACAGGCTCTGTCCTCGTGGAGCAAACGGTCAGTCTGACCAACTAGAAAGTGGGATGCAGGGGTGGTAGAATGTTCTCACAGTCAGTGCGAGACTTCCCAATGCCTGGGGCAGTAGTGTGCTTGAGTAGAGCAAGGTGGTTTGGATACCTCACTCTAGTTCTGAAGAATCCCTGGCAATTCTCGAATCTATTTTTATGTTCAATGAGCTTCTGACTCTTACTTGACCATCAGCACTTTATTCTTTTGTGATCTGGCTTCTTGTATCAATTGTAGTTTCTGAATATATATTTTTCCCCTGCAAGCTAGGTGTTTTGCTGTACAACATTTCCATTGCGGTGGTAGGAGGGTTGACTCAGAAGTATTAGACCCCCGTAGGATCAAGGGAGAGGCTGGGAGGTGGACTCTAAATGAACTCTTTTTACAGAGGCTGTGAAGCTTGGACATCCTGGGTACTTGGTGATTCCCGGCAGTGGTCAAGCCTCAGACTCTGTTAAACAGCACAGTTTTTGTTCCCTGAATAAAAGTACTTTTCAGTTACTATTATTATTATTTTTGCTTTGCAAAACTGTTGTAGATTAAACCAAATGACAGGCTCTGTGGTTCTTAATATTCTCCTTAAATCACATCTTATTGGCCATGCCAAGTCGCAGGGCTGTTTTGCAGAGCAGGCTTTTTAATGAATTAGGTAGGTATTAAGCGGGGCCTATACTGGGTTTACCACACTAAGGCCTGTGTGGACCTGTATCTTAAAAGCACTTTATGCATCTTTGATGGGAATAGAAGCATCCCAGGTGGTGAAATGTCATAGAGGTGACTTGTTTTAATTTCTTTGATTGTATCCGGTAATGAGATTTGTTTGAGGGTAGATCTAGATATGGGAAGGCAAAAATGTAGCTCTGCAGTGTCATGAACGTGTTATGTTTCCTTTCTTATTACTGGAAAAATAAAATCTTCTCTCTTCTAGCACACTGCCAAGAAATTTGCCCCCTTAGCTTCTGGGGCTCTCTGATGGAAAGTCATAAGTAGCAAAATGATATGTGTGTTAAGTTATTTGATACGCTGTAAGGAAAAAAAGTATTTCGCTAAAGTTGGCTTCTGTAAGCTTGCATGTCTGAACAGCTAATCTTTTTCATAGAGAGGAAACTGTATTTTGTATGATTATGGACCCTAACAATTCAAATCCATTTGCTCCCTCTTGTTTCTGCGTGATTCGTGGACATGGATGTTTTTCTTTAAGGCTGTGCTGCGGGTGTGCACAGGGGAGATGGCCTTAAATGCTTCTAAGACTTCATTAGTGGAACATTACAGACACACAGGAAATCCTCTTGAGGTAGGGTTCACTATTTTGCCATGCCTGATATGCTTCAGGCATGGTTTCTCCACTTTAGAGAGAAACTGGCGTAGAAGGTGGCTGTGTACATCAGCAGAAACCTCTGAACATTTACATAGAGATGTAGGCACAGTGTGACAAATGGACCCTGTTTGATTGAAAATCTTGTCACTTTTGTTTCCTATTTTACAAAACCCCCTAAAAGTGATTTAGTGGACAGAGCCTAGGGGGTCCACAAGGCAGAAGGATAAATGACCCCTATCTGGCAGTATCATAATTACAGAGTGTTTAATAATCCTTCGTGACTCTATATGCCAAAGCTCTTGTATACTCTTAGAAGTTATGATCTCAGAAACCCCAGCACAATCAGTTGTTTCTTTATTGCATCACTGGGCAGTAAACTGTGGAAAACAGTTCTGCAGCTCAGGCTTGGGGCTGGAAAGAGCAGTCTAAGGCATGGACTTACCACTCACTAGCTGTGAGATCCTGGACACATCCGGTTTTGCTTTTCTTTGACTTCTCTGTGCTTTTGTTTCCTCATCTGTGACACGGGGATAACAAGAGGACCCATCGAAGAGGGCAGGTGTGAGGATTAAATGGAACAGTCTAGATAAAGCACTTAGAATGGGGCCTGGCACACAGGGCTGCTCCTGTCGGCCTCTTACCTGCCTCCCTGGCTCTGGGAAAGAAGACCTTTGTAAATGTGCTTGTCGTGCCCTTTCAATAAGGAATTTGTTTGCTTGAAGATAAAAGATGTGGCAGATATTAGCTCATGTTCTCAGAGCCAGGGGGCCCAAGCAGCAGCAGGGTGTGATGGAGAATGCCTTGGCAGGGCTCAGAAGACACAGCCTCTGGTTCAGGGTTAGAAGCTAATGGTGTGACTTTAGATTCTCTGCACTTAGTTCCTCACCTATCCAGTGCATAGGAACCTGGAAGTATTTGTCTAGATTAAGGAATGAATCTGTAAAATGAAGTGATTGGATGGAACAATTGAATCCAAATCCTCTTTCAGGGCTCCCATTCCTAATGGAGAAAGTTCCTCAATGACAGGACATCTGCTCTACCTCTGTCTGCCAAGTGGACTTTTTTTTTTAATGTTTTTTTTTAATTGTGGTAAAAGTCACACAATATAAAACATAGTATTTTAATCCTATTTAACTGTACGGTTCAGTGGCACTAAGTACATTCACATTGCTGTGCAACTCTCACCATCATCCATCTCCCGAATTTTTCACCTTCCTAAACTGAAACTCTGTCCCCATTAAACACCAACTCCCCATTCCCCCTCCCCACCACCAACCCACCCCGACCCCTGGCATCTACCAAGGTATTTTCTGACTCTATGAATTTGTGCCACTTCCACTTGGTTCAATTGACATGGGCAACAGTTTGGGGTGATGTTGTGCTTATGGGAATGGCAGTGACTTAAGAAAGTAGCTACAGAGGGATAGATAGATGGTTTTGTCAGAAGATGCTATGAAAAGAACTTTGATAGACAATCAGCCCTATACTTTCATCTCCCCCAAACCATGGGCCTGTTTTATATTCTTATTATTCTCTTTAGCTAGGAATAAGTCCTCTCAAACTTTGCTTTATATGTTTATTTGGATTATTCGGTAATTCCTTTCTTTTTTTCTTCAAGATTGCCTTGATATTTTAACCCAAATATGGGTCTCCCAAATATGTGGGAGATCTGTTTCTCCCACATCCATCATACTAGTGTGTGTGAGGTTGCCAGGATCATCATCCATAGACCCTGAGCTCCCTTGTTCTAGTGAAAATCAACAAGAACGATTCACTTAATGAAGTAGGGTTGAGAGAAGAAAAAGGAACCAGAATGGTGAGAAATGAACTTTGGGCTGGGTCTAGTGATGTCAGCATTTTAAGGAAATAAAGTTGTTATTTAGATATATATAAAATAATATTTAAAGAAAGACCTATCAGGGACTGTATAAGCCCTTTAAATGCATCATCTCACTTAATTGTCAAAATACCCCATGAGGTAAGTGCTACATTTATCCTCATCTTACGGATGAAGAAAATGAGGCACAGAGAGATTGAGTAATTTGCCCAAGGTCACACAGTAGATGGTAAAACTGGGATTTAAATTCAGAAGGTCTTGCTCCAGGTCCTGTGCCTTAGTACAGATAAAACTTACATATATGGCACAGTCTCTGTCCTCAGCTCAGGCAACATGGAACCAGGTGTTGTAGGAGCCCTGCATCTTGAACAATACCCCAAATTATACAGGAGTATATGGACCTCCACCAGAGCCAAAATAGACCCAGCAAGGACAAGGCCACTTCTGAACCTGGAGTACCCTAGATTGTCACCCTATATTTCTGTTAGGGACATACTTGCCTTCCCAGGGACATCACTACAGTGATTCAAGCCAGCAGCCTCACTCTACTACTTCTCAACCAACTGCTTTCAGCTCCTGTTGAAATGAAACATCACCATCCCATGCATTTAACTCCAGTGTAGATGGAATGTCCACCCACATTCCAATAATTGTCTTGGTTTTAGGGAGAACTTCAAACTCAAATATATCTGCTCTCTGTCCCCCTTAGAAAATACCATAATCAATAAAAATAATGCCTAGATTCCCCACACTTGTTAGCCTCCTGATGTGGCCCTATGACAAGTACTTGCCAGTGGAATGTGAGCAGGTGGGGGCCACTTCCGAGTCTGGGTCTTAAGACACTGCGCACGCACTCCTACACATCCTCTTTCCCTTCCTGAGAGCTAGAATACGGCAGCACCTGTGACCCAGCTTTGCTCAAGCAGGCATGGACGACACGCTGGAGTCTTCCTATTCAGGACGTGGTCCACAGTCTGTCAGCCTGGCATCATCTGGGAGCTTGTTGGAAATGCAGACTCGCAGGCCATAACCCAGACTGGAAACCAGAATCTACATTTTTAACAAGGGCCCCAGCAGGTTCACACACACGTTAAAATCTGGTAAACCAACAACATAGAAATATCCTGGTTCTCTGAGTGATCACATGGACCGTGGCTGCCCTGATAACTGGTCCTCTCATCTCGGGACTGTTATGTGATAAAGAATAAGCATCTATGGTAACCCACCATAATCTGAGGTCTCTTCGTTGCAGTGGCTTAGCCTTCATCCTAAGTAATGCAGTGTTTTTATACTGATTTTAATGTTGAGGAAACTGAGATTTAGAAAGTGTATCATCAGGTGTGGCACATATATACAATGGAATATTACTCAGCCATAAAAAGAAATGAAATTGAGTTATTTGTAGTGAGGTAGACGGACCTAGAGTCTGTCATACAGAGTGAAGTAAGTCAGAAAGAGAAAAACAAATACCGTATGCTAATGCATATATAAGGAGTCTAAAAAAAAAAGATTCTCATGAACCTAGGGGCAGGACAGGAATAAAGATGACACGGGGAGAGGGAAGGGTAGGCTGGGACGAAGTGAGAGAGTGGCATTGATGTATATACACTACCAAATGTAAAATAGCTAGTGGGAAGCAGCCGCATAGCACAGGGAGATCAACTGGGTGCTTTGTGACCACCTAGAGTGGTGGGATAGGGAGGGTGGGAGGGAGATGCAAGAGGAAGGGGATATGGGGATATATGTATACATATAGCTGATTCACTTTGTTATACAGCAGAAACTAACAACATTGTAAAGCAATTATACTCCCATAAAGATGTTAAAAAAAAAAAAAAGAAAGTGTATCATCAGGGCCTTCACAGGAGGTAGGATTCAACTTGGATGTTTGGAATAAAGAGATTTTAATCACACGGGTTGTGGGCAGGGTTAAGGATAGAGGGCTACTGTGGGGTCCTCTTTCAAGAAACTTGGCAGTAAAGGGAAGGGAACCAACTGGTAGCTAGAAGTTATAGTTTGGGAATCAAGCCTGTGGGCTGTGGGGAAGGAACTAGTGAAAGAGAAGAGACTGAGGTTAAAGGAGATGATTGATGGGGCCCTGAAGGAGGCAGGGGGCCAGAATAAAAGCAGGGCTTGATGGGAGAGGGATGGTTACTTCTCTGAGACAGGAGGGAAGGAGGGACAGATGTGTGTGGATGAGTCAGTCTGTGATGTGTGTGTGTGACTAGGCTTGAGGAAGCTCGTGCCTTCTCTGCAGAGCAGGAGATGAGGTCTCGTGCAGAGAGAGAAGGGGGCATTTCTTGCAGAAGTTAAGGAGATCTTGTACGAATCAGGTGAGGGAAGATGGTGAACACGTGGGGGAAGGCTGTGTCTAGTTTGAAAATCTCTCCTGCTGTAAGCCCCCTGCTTTGTTCCTGGGCACAAAGTGGTTCAATTGGAGAACCCCTCTGGTCCAGTAGGAAATTATGCTTTTGATGAAGTGTCTCTGTTAGGTACAATTTGGTAGAGAATTTCCTCAGAGTAGAACCTGGACAGTGACAGCATATCCTGAACTATCACGTAACATTTGAGGCACTAAAATTTCATCGTTGTTTCTTTGTCCATCGGCAGAAGCTGCCCAGGTGCTCACCTGGTTGCTTGGAGAGAATGAGGCGATGTATTTATAATAGAGCAGCTGCTTCAGTCTTACTCATTTGAGCCCCTGTTCAGAATTCATATGTGGGAAAATTGTTTGGAAGGTGCTACAACCAGAGTTGGAGGCCAACAGTTCTGTGTATTATGTGCCAGATGGCCTGGAGAGATGAAGACTTGCCCCGGGGGACTCAAGTTGCCCAACACCTACTCTGCAGAATCTGGTCAGGGATGCTTGGGCCTGGGGGATGTTGCCATTTTTTAATCATCTCCATGTTAGCTGGCTTTGCTGGCCAAACCATCAGGCCAGCTGGTGGCTTCTCTTTGGCAGTGGTTTTAAGAAAAGGATTTCTTTTATAAGGACAATGGACTTTTTCATCTATGTTTGAATGGATTTGGGCTCTCTCTTCCACTGCTGAATTGTTTGTCCAATTAAAAAAAAAAGAAAGTGAACAAGGACACGTAATTCTCAATCTCTCTGTAACTTCTGATTCTAAGTCTACAGGGTAAAAGGGCTCTACTTTGTACCTGCTGGATATAACCATTTCTGAATAATTTTTTATGTTGAAATATCATGTTGTAAATAGGGATGGGATGATTTTAGAAGCATTGGTTAATGTTTTCACAAGTTTCGTATCAGAAAAGATTTATACCAGCATAAAATAAGACAAAGCACAAATTACTAGGCATCTAGTCATATAATGTTTTTTGGCATGAGTGCAGTAACTAATTTTATATAAATTCTTAGCCTTTTTTAAAATTCCAGGAACAAAATAACTGGGTCCTTTTGGGGGAATTATCTTGTTCTGAAAGCTGTTTCTTTTTAACAGAAAAGACAAACTTGATTATCTAATTGTTTATAAAATAGAAAAAAGTGAGTTAAAACTTAGTTAATGCTTTAGGCTTTCCCTGCATTTCTGGCTAAATAGTGTGTTTATTTTGCTTATGAAAACTTAATTTGCTAGTTATAGGCAGACATATCCAAAAATAAGCATGCATGAAAAAGGTTCATAGATGTTGTTAAATGGAAAAAGCGAGTTATAATATGTATAGTATGACTCCCAAACCTATAAAAAAAAGTAGTATAGGCATACACAAATACAGAGATATTTGTATGTATGTAAATAACTGGAAGGAATTCTGAGTTTTAATTTCATTTTTTATTGACTCTGTTTTTGCATTTCCTGTTTTCCTAAATGGAGTTACTTCTCGTGTGTGGGCAGATGAGAGTAGACTCTTAAGGAACATGAAGCTTCTCAGATGAGGGTGAGGGCTGAAGCCTCCTGATGAAATTGAAGTGCTGAGAGGTGTCACGGTATTTCCAGGGTGGGCATAATACTGCAAAATTGGAAGCCTGAAATAACTGAACACTATTGCTTCCCTAAAAATAAAATGTATATTCTGTACATTTATTTATTCTCAATTGTTTTATTGTCAGCATTCTATATTTGAGGTTTGGATAAAATTTCACTTATTCAGAAAACAATTATTAAAAATAAAGGGAAATTGGAAGTGATGAATACAAACAGCAATTTGTTAACCTGTGGAAAATGTACTTGATTTGAAGTCAAACAAATCACATTCACTTCATTAACAGGTATTCTAATGAGATGGTGGTTTAGGAAAGAAAAATGGAAAACGCCCAGGGAAGAACGACCATACAGCATACATTGTCACTGTGTATCTTTGCCTCATCTTTTTTTTTTTTTTTTTTTTTTGCGGTACGCAGGCCTCTCACTGCTGTGGCCTCTCCCGTTGCGGAGCGCAGGCGCAGCTCAGCGGCCATGGCTCACGGGCCCAGCCGCTCCGCGGCATGTGGGGTCTTCCCAGACCGGGGCACGAACCCGTGTCCCCTGCATCGGCAGGCGGACTCTCAACCACTGCGCCACCAGGGAAGCCCTCTTTGCCTCATCTTATACCCATCACAAACATGCATGTTTTGGGGTGTGTTAAATTATTACAGAAGAGATGCCAAGGGCTGAACAGATTCATAAATAACAGATTATTATAGCAAAGACATTTTATTGCAGCCTAGGAGCCAACACTGTCTGACTTCTGAAGACTTAAAACACACCTACAATTTAGAGTAGGCCTCAGGGGGCTTCCCTGGTGGCGCAGTGGTTAAGAATCTGCCTGCCAATGCAGGGGACATGGGTTCGAGCCCTGGTCTGGGAAGATCCCAAATGTTGCGGAGCAACTAAGCCCGTGCGCCACAGCTACTGAACCTGCACTCTAGAGCCTGCGAGCCACAACTCTGAAGCCCACGTGCCACAGCTACTGAAGCCTGTGCACCTAGAGTCCGTGCTGCGCAGCAAGAGAGGCCACCGCAATGAGAAGCCCGCGCACCGCAATGAGGAGTAGCCCCCGCTCTCCGCAACTAGAGAAAGCCCACGCACAGCAACGAAGACCCAACGCAGCCAAAAATAAATAAATAAATAAATGAAATAAATCTATTAAAGCAGGCCTCAGGGAAGCCTGTGGTGAGACATCCAGCCCAAGGCAATTTATTGGCAGAATTAAATTCTGGCTAATTTCCTTAGTGCCTGTGTGGCCAGCGCTCTCATTAACTGCACTAGTTACCAATGGAAAACACATCTTTCAGTGAGGGCACTTCGCTGAAGTGGAGCCAGCCTCCTGCAAAGTGCCTGGAAGACTGGTTTGGAGTATTCTGAAGTGGTTTGGGGATCCCCAGAGACTCCCCGGAATGGTACAGTGGCTCCTGTTAGGGGCTCCTTTGGCCTCAGTGGAAGTTTCTGAAGTGAGACTGTGTTAACGCCAGGCCCCGTTGCTAAGACAGCTTCTGTGTGTCATTGTGTGGAGGAGGGAGTTCAGCTCTACAGCTCACCTCCCATTGCGGCAAGAGGGATGTGAAAGGGAGAGCAGAGGACCCGGAGGACGATATGAAGTGAAGGAAGTGCAAAGGCTGGAGATGAGTTTGGAGAAGAAGCACGGGCATGGGCATGGGCATGGGCACTTTGAAGGCAGGAGAAGCTGGAGTCAGGGGTAATGGCGAGCCGGAGAGCACGCAGTTGAGTTCAGGCATCTTAGGAGAGTGTAAGGAAGTGAGAGGAACGGGAGATGAGGTAGAGATGCGAGGTTTGCCGCAGTGAGCTGACGGAAGGGCAGACCGGGGTGGGATGGGGTGGGGTAACATCGAAATGCCTGTGGATTTACAGAGGTGAATGGTTACCCCCACACACTGGATTTTAGAACCTTCTCTGTGGTGACTTCCACATTTTTACTCAACAAAGCCCCATTGTGCTCTTGTGTTTTCTCTTTGCCAGTGTAATGGACAGAGGGGGTGTGCATTTCATAAGTGACACTCAAGTAATGGCTGCGTTTATCTGTGGTCTCTAAATTGGCCAACAGCTTAATGCAATGGGACAGGATGGGGAGTAGGGGTGCAGGAAGATGACTTTGGTCAGACCGGAGAACTTGTCTGTCACAGAGGTGTGGGTATCGCACCCCTGGTAAAGGACATGGCAGGAATGCTTTGAGTTGATTCTGGAACAGTTCATATTTTCCTTTCAAGGAAGGGGAGACTAGTTTGTGTATCACTTCAGGGACTGGGGTGATGTCATCT
Organism: Phocoena phocoena; assembly: GCF_963924675.1. Classification (NCBI taxonomy): domain Eukaryota; kingdom Metazoa; phylum Chordata; class Mammalia; order Artiodactyla; family Phocoenidae; genus Phocoena; species Phocoena phocoena. The sequence continues at coordinate 62,522,279 of NC_089220.1, read as the reverse complement.
TGGGAAGTGGGGATCTCTGAGATGAAAGTACAGGGCGAATTGAGACCAGAGGTGTCTTTAGAGTCCATGAAAGGGATTGTGGTTAGAATCCTGAGAGCCCAACTGAAGTCATAAGGATAAAGAGAAGAAAAAAAGGAAAGGTCAAAGAGTTTCTTAAGGATTGTGGTACAGCTCTATGAAATTGAACAAGTTAGAGTAGACATCTTATTGGCAGATGTCTGGAAGAACCAACTAGAATAATTTACTTCGTATGCCTAAGAAAAACAGCTGCAGAAAATCAATAAAGGGGCTAGTGAGGAATCAGAATAGAATAGGGAGGCATTTTCAAAGGATCTTTCAAGCGCATGAGGCATCAGAGGAAGCTATTACTTCTATTATGACAGATCTGGTGTTTTAGAATGAGAAATTCCACGCTGAGTGACTAGAGCTACAGATATATAGTGTACTATAGTATATCATAGAGTGAGCCACAGGCAGCAGATCTGTAAAATTTCAGTGACTCTGTATGATTTTCTTATTTGCATATGCTCTGTGGTTAAACAGAAGGGGCTCATATTCTCACTCACTTTTTTTTTTATGATGCTTTAGTCTTGGTAATACATTTTGTGTTAAAATGACTTTTTTTTTTTTTAAGATACGAGCATTCTTGCTCACCTAATGAACCTCCCTAGCTTGCAGGAATGAAAAGGCAACCTTATGGCTATAGTTTGGAGAGTATAAATGACAGTTTGGGCAAAGTATTCTTAGAATTCTTTCAGTAATGTCTAATTCACAAACTTAAAAATAATAGGTGATTATCTAAGAGAAGTTCCAATATATACTTCTGTATATAATTGATTGTATTCTTCTATGCGTATTTCTATTTTTTTTTAACGTTTTTGTTGGAGTATAATTGCTTTACAATGGTGTGTTAGTTTCTGCTTTGTAACAGAGTGAATCAGTTATACATATACATATATCCCCATATCTCTTCCCTCTTGCGTCTCCCTCCCTCCCACCCTCCCCATCCCACCCCTCTAGGTGGTCACAAAGCACCGAGCTGATCTCCCTGTGCTATGCAGCTGCTTCCCACTAGCTATCTATTTTACGTTTGGTAGTGTATATATGTCCATGCCACTCTCTCACTTTGTCCCAGCTTACCCTTCCCCCTCCCCGTGTCCTCAAGTCCATTCTCTAGTAGGTCTGAGTCTTTATTCCCATCTTGCCCCTAGGTTCTTCATGACCGTTTTTTTTTACATTCCATATATATGTGTTAGCATCGGGTATTTGTTTTGCTCTTTCTGACTTACTTCACTCTGTATGACAGACTCTAGGTCCATCCAACTCACTACAAATAACTCAATTTCGTTTCTTTTTATGGCTGAGTAATAGTCCATTGTATATATGTGCCACATCTTCTTTATCCATTCATCTATCGAAGGACACTTAGGTTGCTTCCATGTCCTGGGTATTGTAAATAGAGCTGCAATGAACATTGTGGTACATGACTCGTTTTGAATTGAATTATGGTTTTCTTAGGGTATATGCCCAGTAGTGGGATTGCTGGGTTGTATGGTAGTTCTGTTTTTAGTTTTATAAGGCATCTCCATACTGTTCTCCATAGTGGCTATATCAATTTACACTCCCACCAACAGTGCAAGGGGGTTCCTTTCCTCCAGACCCTCTCCAGCATTTATTGTTCATAGATTTTTTGATGATGGCCATTCTGACTGGTGTGAGGTGATACCTCATTGTAGTTTTGATTTGCATTTCTCTAATGATTAGTTATGTTGAGCATCCTTTCATGTGTTTCTTGGCAGTCTGTATATCTTCTTTGGAGAAATGTCTATTTAGGTCTCCTGCCCATTTTTGGATTCGGTTGTTTGTTTCTTTGGTATTGAGCTGCATGAGCTGCTTGTAAATTTTGGAGATTAATCCTTTGTCAGTTGCTTCATTAGCAAATATTTTCTCCCATTCTGAGGGTTTTCTTTTCACCTTGTTTATGGTTTCCTTTGCTGTGCAAAAGCTTTTAAGTTTCATTAGGTGCCATTTGTTTATTTTGGTTTTTATTTCCATTTCTCTATGAGGTGGGTCAAAAAGGATCTTGCTGTGATCTATGTCATAGAGTGTCCTTCCTATGTTTTCCTCTAAGAGTTTGATAGTGTCTGGGCTTACATTTAGGTATTTGATCCATTTTGAGGTATTTTTTTTGGTATGGTGTTAGGCAGTGTTCTAATTTCATTCTTTTACATGTAGCTGTCCAGTTTTCCCAGCACCACTTATTGAAGAGACTGTCTTTTCTCCATTGTATATTCTTACCTCCTTTATCAAAGATAAGATGACCATATGTGTGTGGGCTTTTCTCGGGGCTTTCTATCCTATTGCATTGATCTATATTTCTGTTTTTGTGGCAGTACCATGCTGTCTTGATTACTGTAGCTTTGTAGTATAGTCTGAAGTCTGGGAGCCTGATTCCTCCCGCTCCATTTTTCTTTCTCAAGATTGCTTTGGCTCTTTGGGGTCTTTTGTGTTTCTATACAAATTGTGAAATTTTTTTTTCTAGTTCTGTGAAAAATACCATTGGTCATTTGATAGGGATTGCATTGAATCTGTAGATTGCTTTGGGTAGTGGAGTCATTTTCACAATGTTTGTTCTTCCAATCCAAGAACATGGTATATCTTTCCATCTGTTTGTATCATCTTTAATTTCTTTCATCAGTGTCATAATTTTCTGCATATAGGTCTTTTGTCTCCTTAGGTAGGTTTATTCCTAGGTATTTTATTCTTTCTGTTGCAATGGTAAATGGGAGTGTTTTCTTAATTTCACTTTCAGATTTTTCATCATTAGTGTATAGGAATGCAAGAGATTTCTGTGCATTAATTTTGTATCCTGCTACTTTACCAAATTCATTGATTAGCTCTAGTAGTTTTCTGGTAGCAACTTTAGGACTCTCTATGTATAGTATCATGTCATCTGCAAGCAATGACAACTTTATTCTTCTTTTCTGATTTGGATTCCTTTTATTTCTTTTTCTTCTCTGATTGCTGTGGCTAAAACTTCCAAAACTATGTTGAATAATAGTGGTGAGAGTAGGCAACCTTGTCTTGTTCCTGATCTTAGTGGAAATGGTTTCAGTTTTTCACCATGGAGGATGAGGTTGGCTGTGGGTTTGTCATATATGGCCTTTATTATGTTGATGTAAGTTCCCTCTATGCCTACTTTCTGGAGGGTTTTTTATCATAAATGGGTGTTGAATTTTGTCAGTAGCTTTCTCTGCATCTACTGAGATGAGCATATGGTTTTTCTCCTTCAATTTGTTAATATAGTGTATCACATTGATTGATTTGCATATATTAAAGAATCCTTGCATTCCTGGGATAAACCCCACTTGATCATGGTGTATGATCCTTTTAATGTGGTGTTGGATTTTATTTGCTAGTATTTTGTTCAGGATTTTTGCATCTATGTTCATCAGTGATATTGGTCTGTTGCTTTTTTTGTGTGTGTGACATCTTTGTCTGGTTTTGGTATCAGGGTGATGGTGGCCTTGTAGAATGAGTTTGGGAGTGTTCCTCCCTCTGCTATATTTTGGAAGAGTTTGAGAAGGATAGGTGTTAGCTCTTCTCTAAATGTTTGATAGAATTCCCCTGTGAAGTCATCTGGTCCTGGGCTTTTGTTTGTTGGAAGAGTTTTAATCACAGTCTCAATTTCAGTGCTTGTGATTGGTCTGGTCATACTTTCTATTTCTTCCTGGTTCAGTCTTGTAAGGTTGTGCATTTCTAAGAGTTTGTCCACTTCTTCCAGGTTGTCCCTTTTATTGGTATATAGTTGCTTGTAGTAATCTTTCATGTTCCTTTGTATTTCTGCATTGTTAGTTGTTACTTCTCTTTTTTCATTTCTAATTCTATTGATTTGAGTCTTCTCCCTTTTTTTCTTGATGAGTCTGGCTAATGGTTTATCAATTTTGTTTATCTTCTCAATGAACCAACTTTTAGTTTTATGATCTTTGCTATCATTTCCTTCATTTCTTTTTCATTATTTCTGATCTGATATTTATGATTTCTTTCCTTCTGCTAACTTTGGGAGTTTTGTTCTTCTTTCTCTAATTGCTTTTGGTGTAAGTTTAGGTTGTCTATTTGAGGTGTTTCTTAAGGTAGGATTGTATTGCTATAAACTCCCTCTTAACACTGCTTTTGCTACATCGCATAGGTTTTAGGTCATCGTGTTTTCATTGTCATTTGTTCCTAGGTATTTTTTGGTTTCCTCTTTGATTTCTTCAGTGATCTCGTGGCTATTAAGTAGTGTATTGTTTAGCTTCCATGTGTTTGTATTTTTTACAAAATATTTTACAAAATTTTTTCCTGTAATTGATATCTGGTCTCATAGCATTGTGGTCAGAAAAGGTACTTGATATGATTTCACTTTTCTTAAATTTACCACGGCTTGTCTTGTGACCCAAGATATGATCTATCCTGGTGAAAGTTCCATGAGCACTGGAGAAGAAAGTGTATTCTGTTGTTTTTGGATGGAATGTCCTATAAATATCAATTAAGTCTATCTTGTTTAATGTATCATTTAAAGCTGTGTTTCCTTATTTATTTTCATTTTGGTTGATCTGTCCATTGGTGAAAGTGGGGTGTTAAAGTCCCCTACTATGATTGTATTACTGTTGATTTCCCCTTTTATGGCTGTTAGTATTTGCCTTATGTATTGAGGTGCTCCTATGTTGGGTGCATAAATATTTACAATTGTTATATCTTCTTTTTGGATTGATCCCTTGAACATTATGTAGTGTCCTTCTTTGTCTCTTGTAATAGTCTTTTTCTTAAAGTCTATTTTGTCTGATATGAGAATTGCTACTGCAGCTTTCTTTTGATTTCCATTTGCATGGAGTATCTTTTTCCATCCCCTCACTGTCAGTCTGTATGTGTCCCTAGGTCTGAAATGGGTCTCTTGTAGACAGCATATATACAGGTCTTGTTTTTGTATCCATTCAGCCAGTCCATGTCTTTTGGTTGGAGCATTTAATCCATTTACATTTAAGGTAATTATCGATATGTATGTTCCTATTACTATTTTCTTAATTGTTTGGGGTTTCTTATTGTAGGCCTTTCCTCCTCTTGTATTTCCTGCCTAGGTAAGTTCCTTTAGCATTTGTTATAAAGCTAGTTTGGTGGTGCTGAATTCCCTTAGCTTTTGCTTGTCTGTAAAGGTTTTAATTTCTCCGTGAAATCTGAATGAGATCCTTGCTGGATAGGGTAATCTTGGTTGTAGGTTTTTCCCTTTCATCACTTTTTTTTTTTTTTAATGGTATGTGGGCCTCTCACTGTTGTGGCCTCTCCCGTTGCAGAGCACAGGCTCCAGACGCACAGGCTTAGCGGCCGTGGCTCACGGGCCCAACCGCTCTGCGGCATGTGGGATTCTTCCAGACCGGGGCACGAACCCGTGTCCCCTGCATCGGCAGGTGGACTCCCAACCACTGCACCACCAGGGAAGCTCCCCTTTCGTCACTTTAAATATGTCCTGCCACTCCCTTCTGGCTTGCAGAGTTTCTGCTGAGAGATCAGCTGTCAACCTTATTGGAATTCCCTTGTATATTATTTGTTGTTTTTCCATTGCTGCTTTTAATATTTTTTTTCTTTGTATTTAATTTTTGATAGTTTGATTAATATGTGTCTTGGCGTGTTTCTCCTTGGATTTATCCTGTATGGGACTCTATGTGCTTCCTGGAGTTGATTAACTATTTCCTTACCCATATTAGGGAAGTATTTAACTATAATCTCTTCAAATATTTTCTCAGTCCCTTTCTTTTTCCCTTCTTTTTCTGGGACCCCTATAATTTGAATGTTGGTGTGTTTAATATTGTCCCAGAGGTTTCTGAGACTGTCCTTAATTCTTTTCATTCGTTTTTCTGTATTCTGCTCTGCAGTAGTTATTTCCACTATTTTATCTTCCAGGTCACTTATCCGTTCTTCTGCCTCAGTTATTCTGCTATTGATCACTTCTAGAGAATTTTTATTTTCATTTATTGTGTTGTTCATCATTGTTTGTTTGCTCTTTAGTTCTTCTCGATCCTTGTTAAAAGTTTCTTGTATTTTCTCCATTCCATTTCCAAGATTTTGGATCATCTTCACTATCATTATTCTGAATTCTTTTTCAGGTAGACTGCCCGTTCCCTCTTCATTTGTTAGGTCTGCTGGGTTTTTACCTTGCTCCTTCATCTGCTGTGTGTTTCTTTGTCTTCTCGTTTTGCTTAACTTACTGTGTTTGGGGTCTCCTTTTTGCAGGCTGCAGGTTCGTAATTCCTATTGTTTTTGGTGTCTGCCCCCAGTGGCTAAGGTTGTTTCAGTGCGTTATGTAGGCTTCCTGGTGGAGGGGACTAGTGCCTGTGTTCTGGTGGATGAGGCTGGATCTTGTCTTTCTGGTGGGCTGGTCCACGTCTGGTGGTGTGTTTTGGGGGTGTCTGTGACCTTATTGTGATTTTAGGCAGCCTCTCTGCTAATGGGTGGGATTGTGTTCCTGTCTTGCTAGTTGTGTGGCATAGGGTGTCCAACACTGTAGCTTGCTGGTTGTTGAGTGGAGCTGGGTCTTGGCGTTGAGATGGAGATCTCTGGGAGATTTTCGCTGTTTGATATTACATGGAGCTGGGAGGTCTCTGCTGGACCGATGTCCTGAACTTGGCTCTCCCACCTCAGAGGTACATCCCTGATGCCTGGCTGGAGCAGTAATAGCCTGTCATCCACATGGCTGTTTATCTTGTATTGGGCTGTAAATTCACAGAGCTTGCTGATATTTCATCTGAAGCAGGATAAATGTTTCCTCCCCTTTGTCGGCTTCACCAGTTTTCCTGGGATACTGTCTACAGGCTCCAGAGTGAGCGGGGTGTCCCAGAGAGTCTCACTTGGTCACCGGAAACTGCAGGCGAGGAAAATAATTTTCCCTCTACCCGTTATAGAGAGTGCCTAGCTGAGGCCCCTTTCCTTGAGGGCCTCTCCTAAATGCATGAACTTTTCTTGGTTAAAAGCTCTCCCCTGTGGCCACCATAACTCAAGATCATCCTTGGTCAGGTTACCTGCTGTGCAGCCTTAAAATAAAATTTTATTCACCCGAGGCGTCACATGGGCCCAGCCCAGTTTCAGTCAGACCTAGTCTGAGGCTGGACCCGGCCGGTGCTTCTGTATTTCTTTTTTACATTATTATGAAAACAGCTTTACTGTACCATAAGGTTAAAGTTATTAATATCTCTTGCTTTCTAGTTTCTATAGCTATAGGGCAATACTGACATCTTATTTTTAGGATATACTTTTAAATCAAATTTGAAAATTCTAGATACTGGAACATCTAAGTTTTTTTGGCCATGCCACAGGGCATGTGGGATCTTAGTTCCCCAACCAGGGATGGAACCCACACCCCCTGCAGTGGAAACTCAGAGTCTTAACCACTGGACCACCAGGGAAGTCCCTAAGTTTGTTTCTGTGTGTGTGTGTGTGTGTGTGTGTGTGTGTTTGTTTTTTGCTTCTAGTATCTGAATCCCTTCCCTATGTTACTGGAGGTTCTAAAAGTTAAAAATGATTGATACTTTATTTCCCAGCTTTCCATGCAGCTATGATATAGACTTGTGACTGAGACTTGGCCAATCAGGTGCATCTACCATGGATTTCAAATTGGTAGAGAATAACAGAGAAGCAGGAAAATTGGGGAGTCTTTTTCAGCAGCAGGAACAGTGACAGTAACCGTCACTTCACAGGGGCAGCAGGGACAGCAGTGCCAAGGATGGTAGGGCATTGAATGCTTGGTAGTGTGTCACTGGTGAGTTCTGTGGTACAAGTTTGTTTAGCAGTGGTTCTGGCTGCCTGGTTTTCCTTTTTCCTGCTCATTTTCTCATCTTGGTCTTCTAGTCTTTGCTGTGACTTTGTGAGCTACCCAAAGTCCTGCCAAGAAATCTCACTTTTACCTAAATCAGGTATTCATTGTCTGTTACTTACTGTTGCATTTTACATTTGTAGGTTTACCACACTGAACTGAGGAACCCAGGTTTTTCTTTCAGTTCTGTGACTAGATAAGAGGGTGACCAACAGTCCTGGTTTGCCCAGGACTGAGCGGGTTCCTGGGACACATAACTTGTAGGCGGGTCCCTGTGTGGAGCAGGTCAACCCTACTCAGCAGCTAGGTGGCCTTAGACATGTTTCAAACTTGTTTTATCTGTTTCTTCGTCTGTAAAATAGAGGCGCACCTGTTATTATGAAATTCAAATCAGTTGATATGAATGTCGTTTTTGCAACATATCATCGGCCAAACAAAAGCAAGGTGGCATTATTGTTGAGTTGTTCTAGACCAGAGTCCTCGGTGTGACCCCCTTAGTCAGTGCCAAAGTGTGGTTCCAGGACCATCTGTATGAGAAGAACCTGTTAAAATACACAGTAAATGTTCAAATATGTCTTAAAAATGCAGATTCCTGGGTTCCATTCCAGACCTACTGATCAAACATTTCTGGGAGTTAACTCCCAGTAATCTGAGTTTTAAAAAGTTTAAATTGAAAAAAAAAAAGGTTAAAGTAGAACTTTAAAAAGTTTTCAGATGATTATAATCCACACCAAAATTGGAAGATCCCGCCTCAAGAGGAGAAGAAAGAGTGTGTAGACCACCCTCCTTCCCCTTCTTACTGCCCTGAGTCTGCCCTGAGTTCTCTGTTCGGGAGACCACATTTTACATCCTTGCTACTCAAAAGTGTGGACTATGGACCAGCATCATTGGCATCACCTGGGCACTTGTTAGAACTCTAGACTCTGAGGCCCCATCCCAGTCCTACTGAATCAGAATCTGCGATTTAACAAGATCTCCAGGGGACTGGAATGCACTTTAAAGTCTGTGAAGCACTGATCCAAGTTAAGTTACTGTCAAAGAGCAGGGGAAGCATTTACCTGTCAGGTGTAAGGTGTTGGGTCCAGTAGGTAACCCTCTCCTTTTCCCCAAGCTCTCAACCAACTGAGACATCAGGAGGCCAACTTTTTTAGTGAGAAAAGCTGTGTTGGGGCACATGACTTAGGTGGAGTCAAGTTTGCTTATTAACTTGTTCCTGTATTGAATGTAACCTCCCAAATGTCAGGCCTCCCCCAGCAGGTCTGCCTGACTAAGCTCCCCCATGGAGGGGGCAACAGACTAGCACACACCCTCCTTGCAGGCAGACAGTGCCAAAGGAGAGTAGGGATCCAGCCGGGACTGCCAAGTATCCACTTCCCAGCCCTCCGGCCGGTTCCCACACCTCCTTGCTGGGAGGAAACCACCTTGCTCCGCCAGGTGCTCCTTCTAACATCAGGATGTAAAAAGCGACCCAGAGGGCTTTTGTCCCTTGGGAGACCATGAGTCACGTTGAGCAGTCTGGCCAGGTGGCTTCAGAGTCACTGTGACACAGGGTCTTGGATGCCACCTTGTGGAGTCCGGGCAGGCAGCCCCTCTCCCCTCCTCAGCTGCCTCTTCCTTCTGTCTCCACATTACATGCTGGTTTTGCACAGCTGCCAAGGCTGGGGAACCCCCATGGAAACCCAGGTGGTGGCTACATCTGCAGATAAACTTCTGGAGGCGGGAGCCAGTTAGTGAGCTGTATGCACATTTTTGAGAAGAGAGGGCTGCATTTCACCTCTTGCTAAGATCAGGTCGCCTTGGAATCTTCCTTTAGTCCATGAAGCTGCTTTTCTTCCATGTGTAGGTGTCTCACCTCCACTACACGAAAATGGCTCTGAACTCAGACTGATTGCTTAATGTCTAACAGTGTTTTGGTGATATGCAAAACTAGGCTTTGAACCCCAGTGTGTCTCGCATCATCTAATCGTTTAATTGACCATAATGATTTTATTATCTGGGTTTTAAAACGGGACAATTGGCAATTTTTTCAGAGGGCTTCCAGGTTGCTTACATATGGAAAGGGGAGGAGGTATGTAATATCTATACACCCAGTAACTGCTTTTTCAAATTACATTCATTCCTCTTTATTTTATTTGAACGTGTAGGGAGTTCAGTATAGTTCAAGGAAAGCATTATGGTAAACAGCCAGCTTAAATGTGAGCAGTGTAAAGAGCAGCAGCTTGCAGAAATATTGCTATAGATACTAAGACTGTATCCTGCCTCGATACAGACCACACATAATTGAATCATGTTCAATAGAACGCCATTACAAAACCGAACTTATTTGCAATGCTAATGTGGGGAAGACAGCTGTCACAGGGAATTAAATATGATCATTCAGAGCTTGAATAAATGAGGTGTCCTTTATCTTCTGGCTGTGTTGCAGGCTGCTTGAAGAACACAAATAAATGATACTGTTGCAGTAACCAACCCATGGTTTTGTTTTTTAGTCATAGAAATATGAGAGCGATGGGGGCGGGGGCGGGGAGAAAGACAGAAAGGAAGCTTGGCAGTTAAATACAGGTAAGTGGGCAAAGAGTTTATTTCCCCTTTCCCCCTCAGAAACTATGGATGCAAGGACATAATCAAAATTCTATTTTTGATGCCTGAAATAGATTTTAATTCTATTAAAGATTCTTATCAAGATTCATCCCTTCTCCTTTAAGACTCAAATCACAGCCAACTCACAAAGGAGGCTGAATGTGAAAGGGTAGAGTGGGGAGTAAACAAAGCTAATCCTTTTGTCCCTTCCCCAAGGCCTTCCTTCTCATCCAAATAGGATAATAAAGATAACAGAGAACTTCTTCATGGATAATCAATCTGCCAATGAGCATAAAAGGTACTTGGATCAGTGTTAGTTTAAAAAATGTCATTAATTATCCAATGAACAGAAAAGAAGGTTTCCTTTGATTGGATCTGAGCAAGCTATCTACAAATGATTTTTCTTATGTTAATAACATGGAGATACTAAACTGTCATCTTTTTGACACATTAAAAGAGTTAGAAACAGTCATTAAAAAAGCACTTTTAAGATCATTTCCAGATAGAATATCTAATGCAGGTAATTCTAGAACATGGGTTATTACTCTGAAATTACATGACACTGGTTGAGAGAGAAAACCCAGCGTCCAGTGAGCAGTGGCCTGGAGAGACCAGTTGGGCTTTCCTTATGGCAGACAGCTACTGGTGCAAACTGACACCTCAGAGGTCTGGGAAAAAGAGTCCCGTTCTTCGTTTTTGGTCTTCTCTGTAAGCTATCAGTGAAGTTAGCAGTCATTAAAAAAAAAAAAAAAAAAAAAAGTAGTAAAAGAGAAGTTAAAAAGATTGTATGTGTTTGTATCTGTTTTTGTATAGCCTAAGAAACTTACCATTGGCTATTCTGTGTCTTGTGGTATATGAATTGTTTATGCAGCATATAAACTCAATTCAAGAAGGTATTATATTTTTAGTTTCTTCTGAGTGCCTTAGTGCCATTGCTCTGTTAATTCTGACAGGTTGGTTTTGAGCATTTGGGAAATATTTTAGAAATGGAATATGGATACTTAACTGGACTTCTAAGCATTCGTAGTGTGGCAGAGCTGTAAATGAGGATTATTGCTCCAAACTCACAATCTAAGACCTTTCCCCCAGGGCTTGTATATTTTGGGGGTGGTTAAAAATCTATTCCTTTTGACAAGGGCCAACTGTATAGCACAGGGAACTCTGCTTAATGTTATGTGGCAGCCTGGATGGGAGGGGAGTCTGGTGGACAATGGATACATGTATATGCATGGCTGAGTCGATTTGCTGTGCACCTGAAACTATCACAACATTGTTAATTGGCTATACTCCAATATAAAATAAAAAGTTAAAAAAATCATCTTTTTTTTAATTAAAAAAATCGATTCCTTTTGAGAGAAGACCGCTGGTGGGCTGTTTACTGTGATGGGCAAGGGAAAAGAACATTGACCTTAAGATTCTAAAAGAATTCTCTAGAACCTTGGCTTGGAAGGAACTTTATGGAGTCACAACATCTTAGTGCCTATGCTGGGAAATCTTCTCCTAACCTACTGAATACAGAAGTCATCCTGTATTCAGGGTTTCTTACTTATTAGAAACCTGAATAATTTAGAATGGGACTAAGTAGGTGTTCTGGCTGGATCCTTAAACTTCTGTTTCTGAAAAGGATTTTTCTATCTGATTTCAAATATCATGCATGTTTATAGTAAAAAAAATTTCAAACAATACAGAAATGTATGCTGTAGTAAGTGAAAGTCCCACCTAATTCCAGCCTTCCAGAGATAATAACTATAGATAGTCTCGTGCATATCATTTCAACATTTTTTCCTGTGTATACACAAATCTTTCTTTCCCCCTAAGTTGTATGAATGGTATAATTCCACATGTTTTATTCACTTAGTTGTATGCCACAGGCGTCTTTTCATATCTGCACATACAGATCTTCTTAATTAAAAAAAATAACCGAATAATATTCTGTTGTGCATAATCATATTTATTATAATTTAACCCAGGGGTTGACAAACTATGGCCTGCAGGCCAAATCCTGACCCCTCTCCCACCTGTTCATGTTGTACTGGAACATAGCCATCCTCATTTGTTTGTGTAGTATCTGTGGCTGCTTTACTACTGCAAAGGCAGAGTTGGGTGGCTGTAACAGAGACTATTGCCTGCAAATCTGAAAGTATTTACTATATAGGCCTTTACAGAAAAGGTTTACCAACTTGTGATTTAACCAATCGTCTATTAGTTGGATGTGGTAGATGGTTTCTCATTTTGCGCCATGAAAAATAATGCTGTAATGAATGTATTTGTAAGTCCATCTTTGTGTATTCACTCACTATTTCTTTAGGATGAATTCTAAGAAGTGGGACTGCTGAGTGATGCCCTAACTTTTATAGACAATTGAGTTCTAGTTAACACATTCCTATCCTAAGTGGTGCGCTGTAAAAGCCGATTCTTAGTGGCGTAGATTTTACAGTCAGGCAGACCTGAATGCACATTTTGGTTCTACAGTTGGTAGCTGAGTGATTGCATAGGTTCTTTGAGCGCAAACAACAGAAATCAATTCCAGTTAATTGAAGCAAAGAGATTTATTGGATGTTGTACAGTAAAAGTAGGCCGAGGCTGCTCAAGCCTTGCCCATTTCAAGAAAGATGGGTCTTCAGAAGATCTGTCTTCTGGCTCCTGGGAGATAAACTCTTGAGCCCTTGGAATATCCTGCCTGAAAAGAGTATTTTTGTATTTCTGAGGCCTTGGGTCATACTGTATCAGTTTAACCAGATAGTTAATGCCAACAATGTGACTTGTAGTGAATACCAGTTTTGTTTGCCTGAAGACCTGGGCTGCATTGTATTAGTTTGACCCTCTGGGGGCCTGGAGACTGAGTAGCTATTGTCATTCACACAGGTGCTACATGCCTATGTGACTGACCCTTGTATCACAAGGGTGGGCCAAAAATTTCCTTCGGTTTTTAAGTAAAAATAAAAGACACAATTTTCATTTTCACTAAGAGCTTTATTGAATAACGTATTTACCATTTTGTTCCACTACCTTCTGCCATTTTTCAGGCAACTTCATAATTCCATCTTCCCAAAACGTTTTATCTTTTTGAGCAAAAAACTGTTCCAGGTGCCTTTTACAGTATTCCAGGGAATTGAAATTTTTTTCCATTAAGAGAATTTTGTGAAGACCGAAATAAATGGAAATCTGAAGGTGCAACGTCTGGTGAATACGGCAGATGAATCAGAACTTCCCAGCCAAGCTGTAACAGATTTTGCCTGGTCATCAGAGAAACATGCCGTCTTGCGTTATCATGATGGAAGATTATGCATCTTCTGTTGACTAATTCCAGACGCTTTTCGTTGAGGGCTGCTTTCAGTTGGTCTAATTGGGAGCAGTACTTGTTGGAATTAATCGTTTGGTTTTCCGGAAGGAGCTCATAATAGAGGACTGCTCTCCAATCCCACCATAGATACAACATCACCTTCTTTGGATGAAGACTGGCCTTTTGTGTGGTTGTTGGTGGTTCATTTCGCTTGCCCCATGATCTCTTCCATTCCACGTTATTGTACAGTATCCACTTTTCATCGCCCATCACAATTTGTTTTAAAAATGGAATGTTTTTGTTGTGTTTAAGTAGAGAATCAATCGCATGTGGAAATACGGTCAAGAAGGTTTCTTTCACTTAACTTATGCGGAACCCAAACATCAAAGCGATGAACATAACCAAGCTGGTGCAAATGATTTTCCACGCTTGATCTAGGTATTTTGAGTGTGTTGGCTATCTCCCGCATGGTAAAACGTTGACTGTTCTCTGTTAATGTCTCTATTTGATGGCTATCAGCTTCAACTGGTCTACCTGACCGTGGAGCATTGTCTAGTCAGAAGTCTCCAGCACGAAACTTCAGAAACCACTTTTGACATGTTCGATCAGTCACAGCACCTTCTCCATACACTGCACAAATCTTTTTTTTTTGCATTTCAGTTGTGTTTTTACCTTTCTTAAAATAATAAAGCATAATATGCCAAAAATGTTGCTTTTTTCTTCCATCTTCAATATTAAAATGACTACACAAAAATTCACCAATTTTGATAACTTTTTCTTAAATGCACGCTGATATGACAGCTGTCACATGCAGTCTAACAAAATTGTTTTGAATGAAGTTAAAGACAACTAAGTGCTACTAGAGCCATTGTATGGAAGAAACCAAACGAACTTTTCAGCCAACCCAATAAAAACCCCAGACACTGAGGCTTCCCTTGGTGACCTTCCCTGTTTGGTACTGTCATGTGTACTGTGGGGAGAATTAAGCACTGTCCATGCAACTCCCCTGGGAAAAAATAACTAGGAGCTTGCTCCTACTTCACCCTGGACTCCTCCCCAGGTGTCTTTTTCCCTTGCTGATTTTAATCTGTATCCTTTTGCTGTAATAAACCATAACCATGAGTGTAACAGATTTTCTGAGTTCTTCTAGCAAATCTTCAAAACTGAAGGTGGTCTTGGGGACCCCTGGCTTAGATACATGTAGTGAGTAGCTCATGTGTATGTCATGTGTGTAATGAGAAGGCTAGAGAATGAGGCTTAGCATCATGAAAGAACCTGCACAAAAAGCGTGCTTCACTATACTTCTTGTCAGGCCAGGACCACTGGAATGATCAGGGTCTACTATTTTTGTGTTTTGGGTACCCTACTGATGAGTAGTGTTCCAGGAGAATTCCAGCTTAGGGCATGTGCTGCCCATGCCATCTTGCTGTGCTGATGGTGGGAGGATGGATCTGAGTGTGCAAAGCTCTAGGACCTTTGACTGCTCTTATGGGAAAACAGTGCACACATCTCAGTCAGCAAACACTCATCATCTATCATCTACTGCTCTGGGCCCTGGGGATATGTTGAAGAACAGGAAAAGGTAATTCTTCAAAAAGGTATTGATGTGTATTTACAAAGGAGTAATGGATGCTGGGTAGCCAAAAAATAGCAACCGTCCACTTCAGTGTTTAAACGACTCAATCTTTCTAAGTTTCAGTTTCCTGTAAAATGGAGCTAAGAATGATTGTCTAGACTGTTGTATAGATTCTCTGAGATGCTCTTTATGCTCGGCACACAGAAAACAATAAATGGTGATTATTGTTGTGTCTAAGAATGAGAGTTCTGAATTCTGAAGTCAAACTTCCAGGGTTCAAATTCTAGCTGCTTGTTAGCTCTTGATCTTATATACGTTATTGAACTTCTCTGAATCGGAATGTCTTCATGTATGTGCAACCTGGCAGTTACATGGGTCTTGCACTTGGTTTAGTGCTCTGCTACCGGTGCTGCCTTGAAATTATTAATGATTTTTGAACAAGGGGCCCTGCATTTTCATCTTGCACAGGGCCCTGCAAATTAGCTGGTCCTGTCTCTGAGCTTCAGTGTCCTCATGCAAAATGGAGATAATAATATGTACCACATTATTTTTCAATGGTCTCATTTTTAACTCTTGGTTTAAAAGTTTTTATCCTTTTTCATTTATCTCCTTTTCAGATATAATATTACGACACTGTGCTCATATGGGTCCATTTCATTTATTTTATGGAAAGAAAGCCAACTCCATTTCCTATGGGAAAGTGATATCTTAGTAAGTCAAAGCATACACAGTCTCACAGTTCACAGTGAATACTCAAGCACTGAATGTTTCAACATCTTTCACAGACGACCCAGTGTTTATTTATATAAGGGAATTGTTGCATTTAAAACTGAAGATATAACAAAATGTAGAACAATTCATAAACTTGTATAAGAGAAATATAGTCGGCCCTTAAAGATTGGTGCTTTGATGTAGAGCAGGGTATGAAAGCAAACTCCAGTCCTGTTAAATGCCTTCTTAGAAATAATTCTTGCAATTTAGGTGCCTGAGGTCTAGGGCAGAGAGAAATAAAGAACTATGCCCCACTATACAGGAAAAAGTAAATTTGAATGAAAGGTTGAAAAGGAATAAACCATTTCTGAGTGTTACTAGCACAATAGCATAGTTGTCTTTTTTTTTTTTAACATCTTTATGGGAGTATAATTGATTTACAGTGTTGTGTTAGTTTCTGCTGTATAATCAAGTGAATCAGCTATATGTATACATATATCCCCATATCCCCTCCCTCTTGCATCTCCCTCCCACCCTCCCTATCCCACCCCTCTAGGTGGTCACAAAACACTGAGCAGATCTCCCTGTGTGATGCAGCTGCTTCACACTAGCTATCGATTTTACATTTGGTAGTGTACATATGTCCATGCCACTCTCTCACTTCATCCCAGCTTAGCGTCGCCCCTCCCCACGACGTTTACTCCATTCTCTACATTTGCGTCTTTATTCCTGTCCTGCCCCTAGGTTCATCAGAACCTTTTTTTTTTTTTAGATTCCATATATATGTGTTAGCATATGGTATTTGTTTTTCTATTTCTGACTTACTTCACTCTGTATGACAGACTCTAGGTCCATCCACCTCACTACAAATAACTCAATTTTCTTTCTTTTTATGGCTGACTAATATTCCATTGTATATATATGTGCCACATCTTCTTTATCCATTCATCTGTCGATGGACACTTAGGTTGCTTCCATGACCTGACTACTGTAAATAGTGCTGCAGTGAACATTGTGGTACATGACTCTTTTTGAATTATGGTTTTCTCAGGGTATATGCCCAGTAGTGGGATTGCTGGGTCATATGGTAGTTCTAATTTTAGTTTTTTAAGGAACCTCCATACTGTTCTCCATAGTGGCTGTATCAATTTACATTCCTACCAAGAGTGCAGGAGGGTTCCTTTTCTCCACACCCTCTTCATTATTTATTGTTTGTAGATTTTTGATCATGGCCATTCTGACTGGTATGAGTGATACCTCACTGTAGTTTTGATTTATATTTCTCTCTAATGATTAGTGATGTTGAGCATCCTATCATGTGTTCGTTGGCAGTCTGTATATCTTCTTAGGAGAAGTGTCTATTTAGTTCGTCTGCCCATTTGTGGATTGGGTTGTTTGGTGTTTTTTTTTTTGACATTGAGCTGCATGAGCTGCTTGTAAATTTTGGAGATTAATCCTTTGTCAGTTGCTTCATTTGCAAATATTTTCTCCCATTCTGAGGGTTTTCTTTTCACCTTGTTTATGGTTTCCTTTGCTGTGCAAAAGCTTTGAAGTTTCATTAGGTGCCATTTGTTTATTTTGTTTTTATTTCCATTTCTCTAGGAGGTGGGTCAAAAAGGATCTTGCTTTGATTTATGTAAAAGAGTGTTCTGCCTATGTTTTCCTCTAAGAGCTTGATAGTGTCTGGCCTTACATTTAAGTCTTTAATCCATTCTGAGCTTATTTTTTGTGTATGGTGTTAGGGAGTGTTCTAATTACATTCTTTTACATGTAGTTGTCCAGTTTTCCCAGCACCACTTATTGAAGAGGCTGTCTTTTCTCCATTGTATATTCTTGCCTACTTTATCAAAAATAAGGTGACCATACGTGCATGGGCTTATCTCTGGGCTTTCTATCCTGTTGCATTGATCTACATTTCTGTTTTGTGGCAGTACCATACTGTCTTGATTACTGTAGCTTTGTAGTATAGTCTGAAGTCAGGGAGTCTGATTCCTCCAGCTCCATTATTCTTTCTCAAGATTGCTTTGGCTGCTCGGGGTCTTTTGTATTTCCCTACAAATTGTGAATTTTTTTGTTCTAGTTCTGGGACAAATGCCATTGGTTGTTTGATAGGGATTGCATGGAATCTGTAGATTGCTTTAGGTAGTAGAGTCATTTTCACAATGTTGATGCTTCCAATCCAAGCACATGGTATATCTCTCCATCTGTTTGTATCATCTTTATTTTCTTTCATCAGTGTCTTATAGTTTTCTGCATACAGGTCTTCTGTCTCCTTAGGTAGGTTTATTCCTAGGTATTTTATTCTTTTTGTTGCTATGATAAATGGAAATGTTTCCTTAATTTCTCTTTCAGATGTTTCATCATTAATGTATAGGAATGCAAGAGTTTCTGTGCATTAATTTTGTATCCTGCTACTTTACCAAATGCATTGATTAGCTCTGGTAGTTTTCTGGTAACATCTTTAGGATTCTCTACATATAGTTTCATGTCAGCTGCAAACAGTGACATCTTTCCTTCTTTTCCAATTTGGATTCCTTTTATTTCTCTTTCTTCTCTGATTGCTGTGGATAAAAGCTCCAAAACTATGTTGAATAATAGTGGTGAGAGTGGGCGTCCTTATCTTTTTCCTGATCTTAGAGAAAATGGTTTCAGTATTTCACCATTAAGAATGATGTTGGCTGTTGTCATATATGGCCTTTATTATGTTGAGGTAAGTCCCCTCTATGTCTACTTACTGGAGTGTTTTTATCTTAAATGGGTGTTGAATTTTATTGAAAGCTTTTGTCGAAAGCTTTTCCTGCATCTATTGCGATGATCATATGGTTTTTATCCTTCAGTTTTTTTATTATGGTGTATCACATTGATTTGCATATACTGAAGAATCCTTGCACTCCTGGGATAAACCCCACTTGATCATGGTGTATGATCCTATTTTTTTATTTTTTTTTGCGAGTAAGTAATGTTTTATTGTGGCAGAAATGGTGGATTGTCAACCACAATCTTTTTTTTTTTTTTTACATCTTTATTGGAGTATAATTGGTTTACAATGGTGTGTTATTTTCTGATTTATAACAAAGTTAATTAGTTATACATATACATCTGTTCCCATATCGCTTCCCTCTTGCGTCTCCCTCCCTCCCACCCTCCCTATCCCACCCTCCCTATCCCACCCGTCTAGGTGGTCACAAAGCTCTGAGCTGATCTCCCTTTGCTATGCGGCTGCTTCCCACTAGATATCTGTTTTACGTTTGGTAGTGTATATATGTCCATGCCGCTCTCTCACTTTGTCATAGCTTACCCTTCCCCCTCCCCATATCCTCAAGTCCATTCTCTAGTAGATCTGTGTCTTTATTCCTGTCGTACCCCTAGGTTCTTCATGACATTTTGTTTTCTCAAATTCCATATATATGTGTTAGCATACGGTATTTGTCTTTCTCTTTCTGACTTACTTCACTCTGTATGACAGACTCTAGGTCCATCCACCTTATTACAAATAGCTGAATTTCGTTTCTTTTTATGGCTGAGTAATATTCCATTGTGTATATGTGCCACATCTTCTTTATCCATTCATCCGATGATGGACACTTAGGTTGTTTCCATCTCCAGGCTATTGTAAATAGAGGTGCAATGAACATTTTGGTACATGACTCTTTTTGAATTATGGTTTTCTCAGGGTATGTGCCCGGTAGTGGGATTGCTAGGTCATACGGTAGTTCTATTTGTAGTTTTTTAAGGAACCTCCATACTGATCTCCATAGTGGCTGTACCACCAATTCACATTCCCACCAGGAGTGCAAGAGTGTTCCCTTTTCTCCACACCCTCTCCAGCATTTATTGTTCATAGATTTTTTGATGCTGGCCATTCTGACTGGTGTGAGGTGATATCTCATTGTAGTTTTGATTTGCATTTCTCTAATGATTAATGATGTTGAGCATTTTTTCATGTCTTTGTTGGCAGTCTGTATATCTTCTTCGGAGAAATGTCTATTTAGGTCTTCTGCCCATTTTTGGATTGGGTTGTTTGTTTTTTTGTTATAGAGCTGCATGAGCTGCTTATAAATTTTGGAGATTAATCCTTTGTCAGTTGCTTCATTTGCAAATATTTTCTCCCATTCTGAGGGTTGTCTTTTGGTCTTGTTTATGGTTTCCTTTGCTGTGCAAAAGCTTTGAAGTTTTATTAGTTCCAATTGTTTACTTTTGTTTTTATTTCCATTTCTCTAGGAGGTGGGTCAAAAAGGATCTTGCTTTGATTTATGTAAAAGAGTGTTCTGCCTATGTTTTCCTCTAAGAGTTTGATAGTTTCTGGCCTTACATTTAGGTCTTTAATCCATTTTGAGCTTATTTTTGTGTATGGTGTTATGGAGTGATCTAATCTCATACTTTTACATGTACCTGTCAAGTTTTCCCAGCCCCACTTATTGAAGAGGCTTTCTCCACTGTACATTCCTGCCTCCTTTATCAAAGATAAGGTGACCATATGTGCGTGGGTTTATCTCTGGGCTTTCTATACTGTTCCTTTGATCTATTTTTCTGTTTTTGTGGCAGTACCATACTGTCTTGATTACTGTAGCTTTGGAGTATACTCTGAAGTCAGGGAGCCTGATTCCTCCAGCTCCATTTTTCATTCTCAAGATTGCTGTGGCTACTCGGGGTCTTTGGTGTTTCCATACAAATTGTGAAGTTTTTTGTTCTAGTTCTGTGAAAAATGCCAGTGGTAGTTTGATAGGGATTGCATTGAATCTGTAGATTGCTTTGGGTAGTAGAGTCATTTTCACAATGTTGATTCTTCCAATCCAAGAACATGGTATATCTCTCCATCTATTTGTATCATCTTTAATTTCTTTCATCAGTGTCTTATAATTTTCTGCATACAGGTCTTTTGTCTCCTTAGGTAGGTTTATTCCTAGATATTTTTTTCTTTTTGTTGCAGTGGTAAATGGGAGTGTTTTCTCGATTTCACTTTCAGATTTTTCATCATTAGTGTATAGGAATGCCAGAGATTTCTGTGCATTAATTTTGTATCCTGCTACTTTACCAAATTCATTGATTAGCTCTAGTAGTTTTCTGGTAGCATCTTTAGGATTCTCTATGTATAGTATCATGTCATCTGCAAACAGTGACAGCTTTACTTCTTCTTTTCCGATTTGGATTCCTTTTATTTCCTTTTCTTCTCTGTTTGCTGTGGCTAAAACTTTCAAAACTATGTTGAATAAGAGTGGTGAGAGTGGGCAACCTTGTCTTGTTCCTGATCTTAATGGAAATGCTTTCAGTTTTCACCACTGAGGACGATGTTCACTGTGGGCTTGTCATATTTGGCCTTTATTATGTTGAGGAAAGTTCCCTATATCCCTACTTCCGGCAGGGTTTTTATCATAAACGGGTGTTGAATTTTGTCCAAAGATTTCTCTGCATCTATTGAGATGATCATATGGTTTTTATCCTTCAATTTGTTAATATGGTGTATCACGTTGACTGATTTGTGTACATTGAAGAATCATTGCATTCCTGGGATAAACCCCACTTGATCATGGTGTATGACCCTTTTAATGTGCTGTTTGATTCTCTTTGCTAGTATTTTGTTGAGGATCTTTGCATCTATGTTCATCAGTGATATTGGCCTGTAGTTTTCTTTCTTTGTGACATCCTTGTCTGGTTTTGGTATCAAGGTGATGGTGGCATCGTGGAATGAGTTTGGGAGTGTTCCTCCCTCTGCTCTATTTTGGAAGAGTTTGAGAAGGATAGGTGTTAGCTCTTCTCTAAAAGTTTGATAGAAGTCACCTGTGAAGCCATCTGGTCCTGGGCTTTTGTTTGTTGGAAGATTTTTAATCATAGTTTCAATTTCAGTGCTTGTGATTGGTCTGTTCATATTTTCTATTTCTTCTGATTCAATCTTGGCAGGTTATGCATTTCTAAGAATTTGTCCATTTCTTCCAGGTTGTCCATGTTATTGGCATAGAGTTGCTTGTAGTAATCTCTCACGATCCTTTTTTATTTCTGCAGTGTCAGTTGTTACTTCTTTTTCGTTTCTAATTCTATTGATTTGAGTCTTCTCCCTTTTTTTCTGGATGAGTCTGGCTAATGGTTTATCAATTTTGTTTATCTTCTCAAAGAACCAGCTTTTAGTTTTTTGAACTTTGGAGCATTTCCTTCATTTCGTTTTCATTTATTTCTGATCTGATTTTTATGATTTCTTTCCTTCTGCTAACTTTGGGGTTTTTTTGTTCCTCTTTCTCTAATTGCTTTAGGTGCAAGTTTAGGTTGTTTATTCGAGATGTTTCCTGTTTCTTAAGGTAGGATTGTATTGCTATAAACTTCCCTCTTAGAACTGCTTTTGCTGCATCCCATAGGTTTTGGGTTGTTGTGTCTCCATTGTCATTTGTTTTAGATATTTCTTTTATTTCCTCTTTGATTTCTTCAGTGATCACTTCGTTATTAAGTAGTGTATTGTTTAGCCTCCACGTGTTTGTATTTTTTACAGATCTTTTCTTGTAATTGATATCTAGTCTCATAGCATTGAGGTCGGAAAAGATACTTGATACAATTTCAGTTTTCTTAAATTTACCAAGGCTTGATTTGTGACCCAAGATATGATCTATCCTGGAGAATGTTCCATGAGCACTTGAGAAAACTGGGTATTCTGTTGTTTTTGGATGGAATGTCCTATAAATATCAATTAAGTCCATCTTGTTTAATGTATCATTTAAAGCTTGTGTTTCCTTATTTATTTTCATTTTGGATGATCTGTCCATTGGTGGAAGTGGGGTGTTAATGTCCCCTACTATGAATGTGTTACTGTCGATTTCCCCTTTTATGGCTGTTAGTATTTGCCTTATGTATTGAGGTGCTCCTATGTTGGGTGCATAAATATTTACCATTGTTATATCTTCTTCTTGGATCGATCCCTTGATCATTATGTAGTGTCCTTCTTTGTCTCTTCTAATAGTCTTTATTTTAAAATCTATTTTGTCTGATATGAGAATTGCTACTCCAGCTTTCTTTTGGTTTCCATTTGCATGGAATATCTTTTTTCATCCCCTTACTTTCAGTCTGTATGTGTCTCTAGGTCTGAAATGGGTCTCTTGTAGACAGCACATATATGGGTCTCATTTTTGTATCCATTCAGCCAACCTGTGTCTTTTGGTGGGAGCATTTAGTCCATTTACATTTAAGGTAATTATCGATATGTATGTTCGTATTCCCATTTTCTTAATTGTTTTGGGTTCATTATTGTAGGTCTTTTCCTTCTCTTGTGTTTCCTGCCTAGAGAAGTTCCTTTAGCATTTGTTGTAAAGCTGGTTTGGTGGTGCTGAACTCTCTCAGCATTTGCTTGTCTGTAAAGTTTTAATTTCTCCATCAAATCTGAATGAGATCCTTGCTGGGTGGAGTAATCTTGCTTGCAGGTTTTTCTCCTTCTTCACTTTAAATATGTCCTGCCACTCCCTTCTGGCTTGCAGAGTTTCTGCTGAAAGATCAGCTGTTAACCTTATGGGGATTCCCTTGTGTGTTATTTGTTGTGTTTCCCTTGCTGCTTTTAATATGTTTTCTTTGTATTTAATTTTTGACAGTTTGATTAATATGTTTCTTGGCATATTTCTGCTTGGATTTACCCTGTATGGGACTCTCTGTGCTTCCTGGACTTGATTAACTATTTCCCTTCCCATATTAGGGAAGTTTTCAAGTATCATCTCTTCAAATATCTTCTCCGTCCCTTTCTTTTTCTCTTCTTCTTCTGGAACCCCTATAATTCAAATGTTGGTATGTTTAATGTTGTCCCAGAAGTCTGTGAGACTGTCCTCAGTTCTTTTCATTCTTTTTTCTTTATTCTGCTCTGCAGTAGTTATTTCCACTATTTTATCTTCCAGGTCACTTATCCGTTCTTCTGCCTCGGTTATTCTGCTATTGATCCCATCTAGTGTATTTTTAATTTCATTTATTTTGTTGTTCATTGTTGCTTGTTTCATCTGTAGTTCTT